>NW_022900926.1:25013826-25161830 GCF_012274545.1 Fukomys damarensis | reverse complement strand
TGGTTTCTTTTGCAGCGCAGAAGCTTTTTAATAAGATGAGATCCTAGTTGTTGATTCTTTCTGCTAGTTCCCGTGCTACTGAGGATTTGTTCATAAAGTCTTTTCCTATGCCAATGTCTTCCAGAGTTCTGCCTAACTTATCTTCCAGCAAGATTAGTGTTTTTGTTTTTATGTGTAGATCTTTAATACACTTGGATTTTAATTTAGTGCATGGTGAGAGATAAGGGTCTAATTTTAATCTTTTACAGGTTGAGATCCAGTTTTTCCAACACCATTTATTAAAGAGTCTATCTGTCCTCCAGTGGGGACTGGCAGCTCCTTTGTCAAAGATGAGGTAACCGAGTGCATCTGGAGTTGTTTTTGTGTCTTCCAATCTGTTCCACTGATCCTCAGGTCTGCTTCTTTGCCAGTACCATGCTGTTTTTATCACAGTGGCTTTGTAGTATAATTTCACATTGGGAATTGTTATACCTGCTGCCATGTGTCTGTTGCCTAGTATGGTTTTTGCTATTCTAGGTCTCTTATGGTTGTTACCCATTCTTTGTAGTTCTGATTTTAGAACTTTTTGGGGTCTTTTCTATAGAATTTTTAGCTATCCAGGGAACCCATCAGAAACTGGGTCTTCCTTGATGTCAGGGTATGTTTAAAAGCACACAAAACCTCAATATAGTTAGTTCTATGCATTAGTCAGCTTTCTAATCTGTGGGATGAAATACCTGTCACCCACCACTTGAAGGAAGAGGGGTTATTTTGGAGTACTGTTTCAGTGGGTTCAGTCCATAGTCAGCAGGCTCCAAGGAAGAATCAGCATGGTGGAAGACTTAGCAGAGGAAAGCTTCTCACTCCTTGGTGGCTGGAAACAGAGAGAGGACAGGAGGAGGAGAAGAAAGATCTGGGGACAAGAATATGTGCTTCTAGGTTATGCCCACAGGGACCCTCTTCTTCTGACAAGACCTCACCTCTGAACAGCTTAATCAACTATGAACTCATCAGTGGGTTAGTCCACTGATGAGGAGAGCATCTTCATTATCTGATCATCTTTCAAATACATGACACTTCAGGGGAGCATTTTAGGTTCAAATGACAGCACTCTGTCTCATCCAAAAGATGACTTTTGGTGAGATTTCTACTAGGTTTGTTTTTTCTCAATTCTGATTTATTCATCCTGTAGTTAACCACTTCCAGCCATCTATGAAATATTCAAAGTACATGAGTACTTGGTTGATAGTAATGCGGATTATAAAGTGGTATTAGTTCTGAGCCATAGTATAGTTCCACCTAATGGTGTCCATTCAGCTTTGTTCAATTAGGTCAGCTAAATTATTTAACCTGATGGGTGTGTCCATTGGCACAAAGTTCCTGTGTTGAGAGCATTTGGGAGTGCTGTGGTTGTGGTCTTGACAAGGATAATTACCCACTAGACTGTAAACACAGAAATTAATGAGCAAAAGTAGGCTACAGGCAGCAAGGTGTGAAAACTGAGCTGTGACAAGGTGTCACAACTTAAGGTTTCGCCTTAGAACATCCTAATGACACCAACAGCAACTGCAGAAGGAGCAGGTAATACACTGCTCCTGCTGACAGATCTTTGATGTAACTACGAGGGGACTTCTCTGGGAGCCTCATGCATTCAAAATTTTACTCCAAATTGATTTTGTTCTGAAGAATAGATCTTTGATGTAACTACGAAGGGACTTCTCTGGGAGCCTCATGCATTCAAAATTTTACTCCAAATTGATTTTGTTCTGAAGAATTCCTTGTTATTATTTTGATGTTCAACCACTTATGCTTTCCTTTTAGCTTTATAGGTAAAGCATCCACCTGGGACATTGCCCCCATGTCTCTCTAGCCCTGGCCTCCAAGAAATCCACCTCTTGATACTGATGTATTTAACGAGGGAAAATTGTCTAGGATATTGTTAAACAATAGGACAACAGGAAGTATTTTCCTGCTGGAATAATATTCCCACTTTCTTGGATGAGGCCTTCCCTGAGGTCCCACCTACTGTTTGATCTTCTGTTTTGTGCCTGATTCTGACATGAATACTCCTGACCAGTGCTATGACAATCATTCTTGGAAAGTTGAGCTGGAAGATGGTGGAGTCCTGGTGCTTTATTAAATAAGTGAGTGTTCTGAGCAGTGGAAACACCCTTGGAGATGACGTGTTTACATGTCTAACTTCCAACAACAAAGGAAATTGGAGTGAGTTAAAGTGGAGTCTGGGTCTCATTGCAGGCAACATGCACGGATGCTCTCTGACAGCTAAAAGTCTTTGCCTTTCTGTTTCCTGTCACCTTTTCCCAACATAGACCTTCTCCAATTTCCTGGACTCCTTTCTGGATGTTTGATCTTTCTAATGGCAGATCAATTACTACCACTTAAAGTACCTTCTGGTTACCAATGACGTGTGCCAAGTGTCTGTCACCAGACACCTATCTGACTTCTCTTAGAGAAATGTGTTGCATTCCGCAGCAGCAAGACAATCCTTGGGGTCCTTACAAAATCATGGAACACTTTATTCCACAATAATAATAAAAGTAAACCCACAGTAAATCCAGTTTTTACTCTCCCAGGAGAAGTCAGGTTTAACTTTACTTGGAGACAATCCCTGTACATAAAAGGCATTGCAAGTGCAGTTTTGATCTTCACTTAATGCCATAGATTTAATCTTGAGTGTCCCCCAAAGGCCTATGTGCTAAGGGTTTGCCTCCCCCAGGTGATATTATTTGGAGGTAGTGGAGCCTTTAAGAGGTGAGGGCTAGTGGAAGATCTTTAGGTCATTCCAAGTGCGCCCTTGGAGGGGAATGTAGGATGATACCTCTTCGTTAGTCTTTTTCTTCCTGGTCATGAGGTGAACACTTTTGCTCTGCCGCACACTCCTACCATGATGTACTGCCTTGACATTTGTCCAGAGCAATATGCTGTCCAAACAATCATGCCCCAAAACTCCTGAAACTGTGAGCCAAAATGAACCTTTCTTTTCATAAGTTTATGGTCTCAGATATTTGTTATAGTTACAGCAAGCTAACAAACACACTTCAGAACTGCATGTGAAGTTTGTTCTGTTGTGAGGAATGATAGAAGTTCTGTATACAGTAGGTTTAATTCATGATTATAAGGTAAAAAGACACATCCAGAATTGACCTACATGCTTTTTAAGTAGCCTTTACATCTTTATGTTTTTTTGAGTATGTTTGTTGAAGTTTGTATAAAAATAATTTATATTCCTATGATCTTAGATCTTCTCAAAATTCCACAAAAAAGAAAAATCATGGAGGATTCCAAGGCTACAAGGAGATGGAAATAGCTAATGATTTCAGAATCTAATTTAATTTATATGAGGTGTGACCACAAAATATAGTGAATACTTCAGGTGAAAACATTTATCACAGTAAAAGATACATTGCCATGAATCTCCCTCAAACTACCCACCTCAGGCTACCACCAAGCAACAGCATATACATTGTTTATATGTTCATTCAGAATATTTACCAAAACAGACTGTTTTCTTATCTGTACAATGAACCTCAAGTAATTAAAAAGGATTCAAATCATAATAAGTATATTCTCTGCCCACTTAGAATTAAATTAGAATCAATAATATGATTTATCTGGAAAATCATCAATTTGGAACATAGCAGACATATTTCTAAGCATCCTATTATTCAAGAAGAAATGAAAAGGAGCCAGGCAGGATGGAAAAAGGAATATTAAAAAGTAATTTAAAATAAATAAAAATGAAAATAAACATATGAAATTGGGGGATATAGACAGAGAATTGATTGGAGAAAAGCTTACAGCAATAAACATTATATTAGAAAGGAAGAATGGTCTCAAATCCATGATCTTGACCTCTTCCTTAAGAAATTAGAGAAAGAAGAATAAATTAAAC
The DNA here is from genome assembly GCF_012274545.1 of Fukomys damarensis. Classification (NCBI taxonomy): domain Eukaryota; kingdom Metazoa; phylum Chordata; class Mammalia; order Rodentia; family Bathyergidae; genus Fukomys; species Fukomys damarensis. The sequence continues at coordinate 25,157,938 of NW_022900926.1, read as the reverse complement.
CCAAGTAAGTAGAAGTCAAGAAATAGATAAGAAACAGAGCAGAATCAATGAAATAGAAAACAAAAATACAATATGGAAAATCAACATGGAAAAGTTTTTTGAGAAGATCAACAAAATTGGTAAACCACTAGTACCTGAGAGAGAGACCAAGAGAGAAAGACAGAAAGGGAGACAAAGATAGAGACAGAGACACAGAGAGAGAAATATTCATAATGTCAGGAATGAGACGGGTGATATTACAGCATCTAAAGATATTAAATGGATAATTAGAGAATATTATAAACATCTTTATGCCAATACATTGCCAGTTTAGACAAAATTGACAAATTTGTTGAAAGACATAAAGTAACAAAGTTCATGTAAGAACAAAAAATAATTGAAAAGTGATACAGCTTTTAAATGAAACATCTTTGTCTTTTAAATTTAAAATATTCTATATTAGTTTGTTCCTGCTGCTATAGCATAATACCTTACACTGGGAAATTTATAGGCAAAAATTAATTATTCTTAAACAAGAAAGACAAAAAGGTTGCATGAATATTAAAAAAATAGACTTAACTGTATGTTGTTTACAAATGATTCATCTCACCTATGAGGTCACATAGAGACTGATAGTGAAGAGAGAAAAAGGAGATTCTTTGCAAGTAGAAGGCAAGAATGAGCAGAAAAAAATGGACCTTAAATTAAAAACTATAAATAAGCCCAAGAAGGTCATTATATAAGGATTAAGGGGTCAATTCATGCAGCTGATACAACAATTACAAATATATATGTACTCAACATTGGAGCACCTAAATGTACAAACCTTACCCCCTAACCTTAATCCAGGTACCTGCATTCCTACACAATTCCTAGCCCTAATCCTAAATTTAATGCTAACACTAACCATCAAACCCACACTCCAGGACACAGGTAGTAAAATAAAGAAAAGAAAAGAAAAGCAAATTTAAAAGATCTATAGGCAGAGATAGTTTACAACACAACAACAGTAGGCTATTTTAATATTTTACTTTCAACAATGGAGAAATAATCCAGAGAGCCAATTTAGACAGATAATTCTTACTAATAAGGATTTTAGTGTTGTAGATTTTACAACACTTTACAAATTTTTAAAGTGATGCAAATTTTGACATCTAGGTGCACATCAAAAACTGAAAGGATGAAGAAATGTGGCACCAAATGAAATGAAGTGTTATCGGACCATAAAGAAGATTGAAATCCTGTCATTTGCAGCAAAATGGATGGAACTAGAGGATTGGTGATGTGAAATAATCTAAGCACAGAAAGACAAATTCTGCATGTTCTCTCATATTTGGAAGCTTAAAAATACTGACCCGAAGGTAGAACAGTGATTACTAAAGATTGCAAAGGGTGTGTGGTGGAAATGGTGGGAAAAAAGGAAGGTCAGATTTGATCAGTGTAAACTGTATGCACATATAAAAATATAACATCTAAGCTAATTAATGTACAATTAATGCATGTTAAGTTAATAAAAATGATGAAAAGTTTGACATCTAAAACATAGAGCTAGGAGTGAGGGCGATAAAAATGAGGAGTTCTTACATTGTATTCAGTAGCAAAAGAATGTTCATTCCTCTCAATCACACACAATATGTTCTCTAGAGCAGATAAAAAATTAATCCATGAAACAATAACAAACAAAACAATAACTAAATAAACTTAAATGACTAAAATCATCAAATATCTTTTCAGATCATAATTTTATAAAAATAGTAGTCCATAATAGGAGAAATCTTAGAAAATCCATGAATGTATAGAAATTAAACAATGTGCTCCTAAACAATGACTGAATCAAAGAAGTCAAAAGAAAAGTAAAAACATATATTTAAACAAGCCATTATGGAAACACAACAAGCAAGACTTATGGGATGCAGCAAAAAAAGTTCCAAAAGGAAATTTATAGTAGTAAGTACTTATATCACATAAGAATTGGGTTAAACAAGTGGTTTAATATTACAACTAAAATAAACTAGAAAAAGCAAAACTACACCTAAAGTTATCAGGAGGAAGAAATTAATAAAAATTAGAGAAAAACAGATGAACTAGAGGCTAAAAAGATAGAAACAATCAAAACACCAAGAATTTTTTGAAAAGATAAACAATATCCACAAACCTATAGCTAGACATTTAAAAACAGAAAAAAATCAGAAATGAGAGAAGATACATTATAATGATATCACAGGAAGTGAAAAGGATCATAAATGATTACTATGAACAATTATACACCAACACATTGGATAACCTTGCAGAAATGGACATCCTAGGTGCATAAACCCACCAAGCCTGAATTATGAGGAAATAGAAAATTTGAAGAGATAAATAATGAATAAATAGATTGAATAAGTAATAAAAAGTCTCACATCAAAGAAAAGACAAAGATCTTATAGCTTCACTTCTAATTTCTGTCAGACACTTTAAGAATAACTAACATCTATCCTTCTCCAACTTTCTGAAAAGTTGAAGAGAAGAAATTATTTTCATTAGGAGGCTAGCATTACCCTCACACAATAATAGACAAGGACATAAAAAGAAAATCTATAGGCCAATATCCTTGATAAATATGGATGTAAAATTATCAGCAAAATGCTGGTGAACTGAGTTCAATCGTGTATTTAAAAAATTATTCTCAATTGAGATGCATCCCAAGGATGCAAAGATGGTTTCAATTTATGCAAATCTATAAATGTGATACTCTATATTTACAGAGTAAAGGACAATAATTATATGATCATCTCGTGAAAAAAGATTTGACAAAATTCAACACTGTATCATAAGATAGACTCTTAACATATTAGGCATCGAAAGAATGTACCTCCATATTTGCACAGTATATACCTCCATAATATGAGCTACATATGACAACCTAACTGCTAACATACTCTGTGTTGAAAAGTTGAAAGCTTTTCTCTAAGCTGAGGAAGACAAGGACTCCCACTTTTACTTCTATTCAATACAGTACTAGAAATCTTAGCTGGAGCAATTATGCAAAAGAAAAAATACAAAAAGCATTCAAATTGGAAAGAAAGAAGTAAAATTATCTGTGTTTACTGGACACGATCTTACATATAAAACATCTTAGAGATTCAACTTAACAATGATTAGAGCTAAATGCAGCAATTGCAGAGTACAAAATAAACACACGGTAAGTCATGTTTTTGTACACTAATGATGAACTATCTGAAAAAGAAACTGAGATTACCTTGTGTATTGATCAGCTTTCCCATCATTGGGACAAAATACCTGGCACCCACAATTTAAAGGAGGAGTGGTTTAATTTTGCTCATTGTTTTAGGGGATTTTCATTCCATGGTTGGTTGACCCCAAGGCAGAAACATCATGATAGAAAAACATGATGCAGCATGTTTGCTTAGCTTAATGTGGCTGGGAAAAAAGAGCAGAGGAGCAATGCCAGTCAGAGAGGAAGAGGCAGGGATCATATATAGTACCCAAAATCTCACCAACACGGACTATCCAGATACACTCAGAAGTGTGCTTTCAGAATGCCTTAGATGGCTCCAAGGCCAATCAAGTTGACACAAGTCTAACCACCACACTATATAAAAACTATCAAAAAAGAACTCAGAAATAAGTTTATCAAGTGTTTATCAAAGATTGTAAAAGATATGTACACTGAAAATTATGCAACTGATGAAAAAATTGAAGAAGAAAAATAAATGGGAAGATATTCTGTATTATAGATTTGAAGAATTAATTGTTAAAACGTCTATACTATGGAAATCAATATGGAGATACCTCAAAGAACTAGGTTTAGAGGTTCCATTTGACCCAGACATCCCTCTGCTGGGTATCTTTCCAAAATAGTTAAAAGAACCATATCACAGTGATATATGTGCACCTATGTTTACAGTGGCACAGTTTCTAATAGCTAAAACTTGGAAACAGCCCATTTGCCTATCAGTTGGAGACTGGATAAAGAAGATGTGTTTTTTCTATAAAATGGAATACTACTCAGCCGTAAAGAATGAGAAATTAGATTCATTCATAGAAAAATGGATACATATTGAGGATATACTCCTAAGTGAAATAAGTCACACATGTATAAATACCAAATAGCTTCTCTGGTGTGAAAAACTATAATAGTACATAAGATTCAATGATATAATTGACAATGTGAAATAGGAACAAAAGGGCTAAAGGTGTAGGGGAAATGGGAAGGGTAGGGGAAAAGTAATAAGGGAAAAGGAAAAAAATACATGAGAAAATGAAAAAATGGAAATAAAGTATTTGTAAATAGGGAAGGGAGGAGGGGGTGAAGGGTGGGCAGGGATAAGGGGAAAAATGAGAACCAAGACCTGTCATGTAAAGGTACAAGATCCCAATGATGAATGTAACTGTACTGTATACCTAAAATGTACCAATAAACTCAATGAGAAAAAAAATTTTTTCATACTATGGGAAGCAATCTATAGATACAGTGAGATCTCTGTCATAATCCTAATGTCATTTTTCACAGAAATACAAAAAATTCTCAAAATTTTTAACTACAAAGAAAACAAAATAAAAGCCAAGGCAAGCTAATAAAAAAGAACAAAAGCATTGCTATCACATTTCCTGACTTAAAATTGTATTCCAAAGCTATAGCAATCAAACAGCATGATACTGGCGTAAAAATAGAAACACTGACCAATAGAATGAAATAGAGAACTCAGAAATAAGCCTACACATTTATGATCAATTGATTTTTGATACAAGTTCCACAGATCACAATGTGTCTTCAATTAAGGGTGTTGGGAAAACTGGATATCCACATGCAGAAGAATAGAATCGGACCCCATCTCACACTATGTAAAAAATCAACTAACGTGAATAAAGGCTTCAAAAAATGATGAAATCACTGAAATAAAACATAGGAATAAAACTATATTTCATTAGTCTTGGCAATGATTTTTTTTTGAGTTAGACTCCAAAAGCTCAAACAAAAACAGACAAATGGGATTACTTAATACCAAGAAACTTCTGCACACCCAATGAAAACATAAGAGAGTGAAGAGGCAACCTACAGAGTGGAAGTAAACATTTGAAAACTGTACATTTGCTTAAGGGGTCAGTATCCAAAATGCATAAGAAACTCAACTCAATAGCATGAAAACAAATAACCTAATTTAAGCATGTATAAAAGCCCTGAATCAACATTCTTTAAATGAAGACATGCAAATGACTAATGGATATATGGAAATAAACGTTTACTGTTACTGATCATTAGAGAATTGCAAGTTAAACAACATTGAGAAATCACTTCCTACTTATCAGAATCACTACTTTAAAAAAATGAATAATGACAACTATTGGTGAGGAGTCAAAAAAGAGGAGCACCAGTACACTGTTGGTGGGGTTTTAAATTACTACAGCTATTATGGAAAATAGTAGGATATTGTTCAAAAAATTAAAATAGAGTTACCATATGATCCAGCAATTTAACTTTTGAGTATATAACAAAAATTTTAAAATCAGTATGTTAAAAAGATAGCTACACTCCCACATTAACAGTAGCATTATCAACAATATCTGAGTTACAGAATCAACCTGTGTCCAACAACAGCAACAACAACAACAAAACAACAACAACAACCACAACCAGATGAAGAACGGATGAGATATACGCACAGTGGAATGCTATTCAACGTTTAAAAAGAGGGAAATCCTGTCTTCTGCAACAACACGGATGAACCTGGAAGACATCATACCAAGTGAAACGAGCCAGGTAGGGAAAGAAAAATACTGCATGTTCTCACTTATATCTGAAATTTAAAACCTTCGAATTAATAGAAGCAGATCACAGAACAGTGGCTAAAAAAGCTGACAAGCAGCGAGAGCAGGGAAATGATGGTGAGAGAGGTGTAAAGCTCTGGTTAGACAGAAGGAGTAAGTGGTATTTGACACGATTACTGTGTTATTTAAATTGATCCCAAAAGTCAGATATGGTAGCCCATAAATCTATACTATTATAGTGTGCTAATATCCAATAAAAGAAGACAGATGTGATCAGTGGAACAAAGAATAGATAATCCAGAAGTATCATTCATAAAGACAACTAATTTTGACAAATCCTCTATAACAGTTTAATGGATAAAAGATAATTTTTTTCAAGTGGTGGTATAACTAATATCTATGTGAGAAAAAATGTGCTTTCCTTCATATCATGCTTAAAAATTAACTCAGTTTTTAGATCTAAATGTAAAATTTAGAACTGTATAACTTCTGGAAGAAACTAAAAAGGTAGTCTTTGTGACTTTACATTAGTCAATGATTTCCTAAGTATAAAACCAATAGCACAATATATAAAAGAATGACTCAATAAATTAAATTTCATTAAAATTGTTTCTACATTTTAACAAACACTATTATGAAAATTAAATAACATGCCATATACTGAGAGAAAAACTTTTTAGAATATATATTTGACAAAGAACCTGAAAACACAATATGTCAAGAACCTTCAAAATTGAAAAATCAGAACACAAACTAGTCAGTAAAAATAGGGGAAAGATTTGAAAAGAGTATCACCAAAGAATGTGTGTGAGGGGCAGCTAAGCACACACATAAAAATTCTAAACTTGTTAATTATTAAGAAAATAAAATTAAAACCACAAGATACCACTACATGTGTATTAGAATGACAAAAATTTTAAAAAAAGACTGATCATACCAAGTTTTGGCAAATATATGGAGTGACTGCCCATCTAAAGTAAAATGTTACAGCTTCATCAGAGCTTATTAAAATAAGCACATGTTGGGCTGGGATTTAGCTCAGTGGTTCTGCAGCCTGCTTTGAAAGCACAAGGACCTGAGTTTGATCCCCCGTATAAAATAGTAATAGTAATAGCAATAATAATAATAATAATAATAATAATAATAATAATAATAATAATAATAATAACAACACAAAAGGAATGGAGATGTAGCTCAGTTTGAAGACCTTGGGTGGAATTCCCAGTTTCTAAATAAATAAATAAGGAAACCCCGTATAATAGTAATAGTAATAGCAATAATAATAATAATAATAATAATAATAATAATAATAATAAGCACATGCCTGCAATTGGATCCACCAATCCCTCTCCTAGTCATTTATCTACCTGAGAGTAATAAATGTTCAGAGGAGTTTTATTTCTAATAGACCTAGGATGGAAACAATCCAAATGATGAAAACTAACCAGCAGTTTTCTGGAAAAGGGAAGTGGGAAGTGAGGACTCATAAAGGTTTTAGGGCTCTTTAGGGGTGATAGATATTTTCTTTATTCTAATCATGGCAGTGGATTCATGGATGTACTTGTATGCAAGCATGTCAGACTTATTATATACATACATTTATAAACATTAAACATGTTAAATATGTTATACTCTGAAACTGTTAGGACTTTGGCAACTCTTGGAGATGGACGAAATACATTTTGCACAAAGGGATGTGCGGGTCTTTTGTTGTGATTTATGTCTAGATGTTGCTCCAAAATCTCAGGGGCTCACAAGGGGCTTTTTAGAGATGGCTGAGTCTAGAGTGTATGAATATGGATTCAGGGTATGATAACTAAATTAGTCTAAGTTTAGTTGGTTTAGCATAATTCTGGGTATTGGGTGGCACCAACCAATGAGCTTGCAGCCTGAATGGAATAAGAGGGAAAGGGAGGCTTGCTTCTTGCTGCTTCCTGCTTACCTGCCATGGATGGTTTCTCCTCTGCCAGGTCCTTCTGCCTGCATTGGAGTCAACTGACTGTAGACTGAAAACTCTCCAAACTGTAAGGTGAAATAAACCTCTTTTCCTTTAACTTTGGGTGTTGGGTATTTGTCCCAGCAATGAAAAATCAACTAAGACACACATTAAATACATTCTTTTTATGGCACCTAAGTTATACCTTGATAAAGTTGTTTTAAAAATTGAACATTGTACTGGGGTTTAAAGGCTGGTACCGACAAAATGCTCTAAATCTAATTCTTTGCAATTATTTGAGAAAGAAAATAGTCTAGGCATTAGTGATGAAAATAATCATACTCTTCTGCTGTTTTCTAAATATTAGTCTACAGACACTGTGATTCGCATTTGGGATTCCTATCACTCCAAGTTTTAGAACATGGCAGTGGGTGTGCATGCTGCTTTATTCATAGGATGAAGAGCAAATGATTGGGCTGAAAGGTGAGTTGTAGGAAAGTTGGCCTGAGTAGTCTGAAGTGAAAGGCAAGGATGCTCTTCACACAGTGGATCCTAAGCTCAGCTGCTGAGAGCTGTGTGCAATGAGGCTGGAGTGGATTAGAGTATATTTGTCAGAAGAAACCCCTGTCCACTCCCAATTCGTGCGGGAATTTTCATGGTAGTCAGTACAATGGAGTAGCCTGAGGGTCTGGCTAAATACGGCTTGACACTGGAGGCAAGGTGGGGGGGGGCTATGCATTCCCTCTGCTGAGTCTTTTCTCTGCCAAGTAAGTAGCCCATAAGAACTTGTCAAGGTACTTACCATTCTTTACTCTTAGCTCACTTGGGATAAGTACCACAGCAAGTTCTTATGGGTTACTTACTTGGCTTGCCACACTGAGGGCTTTTCCTTCCATGGTAGCAGGTCCTCTGAGCCAGGGCTGGAGAGGCATAGGCCTTGAAGTAGAACACATACGTAGACATCTTTTTACAATTGCTAAAACACTTTGGAGTGCAGAAGGGAAAAGGAGCAGCATCTTCAGCACAGTAAAAGGAGATTAAGGATATTCTATATGTTCTCTGCTGGTAGCATTGCACTAGGGTGGGAAGAGCAGACCTCTGACTTTGAAGACAGCTGTGGGCATTGGGGCTGGGTACCATCCAGTCTGCACAGCTGCTCCTGACATGTGCTAAGGGTCCCAGGAGGTGGTCAGGTCTTTCTACCACTGCTCCTTTAGATGAGTATTGTGGCAGCAGAAGAACTGCCTTCCTGCCAGCTCCAGAACCTCAGAAACTTCTGCTCTGACATTAGGAAAACAGAGCAGCTGGCCCTGGATCCAGCCTCTGCTGCTTGGCTAGGGCTTTGGGAGCACACCCACACTTCTGTGGGAGCTGCTTTAAGCCAAGGAACACCTTAGCTAACCAGCTGCTCCCGACACAATATTTGTTAGTGTTGTCGTTTCCTGGAGGAGCATTCTAGTTTTCCAGATGTTGGCTTTGAGATCCTGAGACTCTCCCCCAGTTAAACTGCTCAGAAACACAAAAGGCAGATGCCTCTTACCTTCTCAAAACAGGTCTCAGGGTCTCTTCCCGGGGACCTGGTGCCCACCTTCTTCACGAAAACACAGCTTACATCCATGCTGTCAGTCTCTTTACCAACTGAGGTGCTAGGCTACTTCTGAGAAGAACTGCTAAGGAGCTGCTCCCTGAACAGGAAAACAGAGTTGATGAGATTATGACACAGCACATGCGCGCTCACACACACACACACACACACACACACACACACACACACACATATTTGTTGTTTGTTTTTGTTTGTTTGTCTCAGCACTGGGGATTGAATCCCGGGGCCAAGTCTTTTTAAATTTTTTAAATTTTGAAACAGGGTGTCCCTAAGTCACAGTTTCACAGGCTGACTATAGCTCATGGTCCTCCTGCCTTAGCCTCTTCCTGTGTGTATTTATAAGCATGGCCACCTTGCCTGGTTAAAGAACATGCTTGAAGCAAAGAAAGTTTTACCAGTAGAAGTAAATCCTCCCACTGTCTTCCAGGGAATTGTCCTTTAGCCTAAGCCTGAGGCAGCATTATAGCCTCAGCCCTTGGTAGACAGAATTTCTTATTCATTAAGAGGGATAAAGCAGGTTCTGGCACACAGTGGAGCTTTGCATTTGTCTTTACATCTAAGCTAAACAGCACACAGCTTGGTGTAAGCTGAACTGCTTAGGAATGAGAATCTAGGGGCCTGAAATGCTCCAAAATAGTAAGCGAGGATGCAGAAGTCAGCAGAGTAAAGCTGTTTTCACAAAGCCTGGCCTCTCTCCCCAGCCAAACACAAACAAGAGGCTCTGCTTGGCTTTGGTGGCAGTGGATTCCTGCATCTGTGTCCTGGGCCAGGGATTTAAAAGCAAGGGAGGCAAGGGAAATGAGGTGGGGTGGGAGGGGACAACAAACTTTCCGTTCCACAACGCACTTGGACAAAGACAAATCTCTAAATTGCCACTGCAGCTTGAACAACCCTGGCCATGTGGAAACTCAGGAGAGATTGGAAGCCAGGACCATTTGTCAAGTGTATCAGGTTTCAAACAGGAATCTTAATGGTCACTATTAAAATCTTGCAAACTTCAGAAGAGAACCGGGGGTCTGTTACGAGGTGTGCAGATGTGCTTCCCTTTAACACTTTTCCTCCCTTGTTTGAGGTAGTTGTTTGTCCTGTGAGTAGTGTCCTCTGGGGACTGGTAAACTGCAGATTGGCCATGTCAATCCAGCTGTAAAGGCACAGAGAAATGGAAGGCTGTGAGAGCTTAGAAGGGGGTGTTGGTTTTTTGCAGGAAGTGATGGTTTAGAGCTAGAAGATGATGTGTCAGACCACAAATTCAAGGTCTGTCCCAGGCCAGGATTCAAATCTAGTGGCTGCCATTAACCTGTCTTACTGGAGAGGTACTATTTATCTTCTCTAGGTCTCAGTTGCCTTGTCTGCTGTTCTCCAGGATTTTAGAAGCATTAAGCTGGGCTGCTGTGGGAAATTATGAGTATGTTACTCTTTATTATACTTAGCCAGGACTCAAGGTCATTTATTCAAATCTCTCCTTTAGGAGAACACAGATTAAAGAGAATTTGTGAGTTGAGGAGAACATTTGAGCTCCGGGGTTTAGATCTCAAGAGAATCAAACTAGCAAATATAAAGTGCTAAGTTATTATTTCTCACTCATTAAATGGAAACTACTTAAGAGAAAGTTCTTTACTCCAAAGGTGACTGTGTTAATGGAGAGGAGCAATCATAAGGTAAATTTAGTTTAAAAAAATTATTAATATACATTGCTCAAACAATTCCTTGAGAGCTTTCATTCTCAGCAGACTGAGTCCAAAGTGCCTCGAGAAGTACCGGAAAAGAACCCATGGAAGGACTTACCTCCTGTCTCTGTTTGCCCAGTGATATTTTTAAGAGTTATCTTTCATTTCTTCTTCATAGGACAATAAACAATAACCACATTGTAGTAAGTAAAAGTTATATTTCAAGTTAACTGGTAGAGAAACCAGTATTTACAATCCTGACACTGATCAGAGAAAGAAGGGATGCATTTTTGTCTCTTTATTTTTGTTTATGCAATGACACTTTCCCATTTTCCAGGGAACTCAGACCTACTCAGATGCTCTTAATTTTTAGATAATCTGGGATTGCTCATCAGACCAGGGAGAGTCATCCCAGGGGAGCTGATTTGCAAAGGGCACTGTGTCCAGGAGAGACTTAGTCCAGGGACAGGGATGCTGGCCAGTAGGGTAGAGTCAGGAAGAACAGGAGATTTTTCATAAACAAGATTGGCAGGGAGAAGAGCTGCCTCCAGAGATGATCCCTGACTGGGAAAGAGCTTGATTCTGGAAACTTCTAGCTCAGGTCCAGATCAGGATCCCATCACTCCTGCAGAGACCGACTTTAGATGAGGTAATGCTGAGTCTATAAGAGAAGTAAGCACTCTTTATCAGACCTTCAATTTATGTGCATAAAGAAGAAACCACACCATAAAGCCAACTGCGACTAGTCCAAGCATCTGGGCTTTCTTGTCCTTAGAGCTAGCTCCTGGGCTTAGAGAATGCTAAATTCATTACATTACCATTCAACACTTTTGCATATCACAACCTTCATCTTTCTTCACTCTATCCACTCCAAGACAAGTGCCTCCCAGATCCATTCCTAGAGGAAGACAAGTTCTCTTCCACCAGAAGAATCAGGAAGTTATCCCAAACTTTCTTTTTAAGGCCAAAGCCCGTATTATGCTGATGTTACAACCAGATCTTAGATTACTCCACACTGAAGCTGCTCTTGCCTTAATTTGCCTAATTTGGAAAGGAGCTGGTGATGGTGAAATAAAATCAGGGATAACTTCCTTATTAGAGAAAATGTAAAATGTAGGAAGAACTCACAAAAAATGAGTCAATAGCTAAACAATTCTCCGAAGGTCTAGGTGTATCCCAAGGAAACTCTTTTCCTTGTTCCTGGAAAACAGGTTCAATCACAACATTTTCAAATGTGCTGTGGATGTTTCCCTGATGGCCTGATGCTCAGGGATTTGAAAAGCAACTGGATAGGCAGCCAGTCACATGTTTCTAGGGTGACTGATTCCCAAGAAGTACTTGAGGAGAGCAGTCACTCAATGAACAATAGAGACTGACGTACTTTTTTTTTAGCCAGTGTCAGTCACAGCCAGCTACAGAAGATCAGCTTTAAAAAGATATATAGTCCTTTCTCCAAGGTCTATGTCTTTAGAAGAATCTATGTTGTCTGAAGTGTAGACTTTCCAGGATTAACTTGTTCTCTTTTTTTTTTTGTTGTTGTTGTTGTTGTTTGTTTGTTTTTTTGAGCCAGGGTTTTACTATGCAGTAAAGCCTCCCGAGTACTGGGATTATAGGCATGTGCCACCATACCTAACGAACTTGTTCCTGAGAGGAAGAAGATGGGCAAATCAAAAGTTCTTCCTCTGACTTGCAGTGGGAATCCTAATTGTCCATGATCTACCCAGCAGCCAGCGAGAGAGGACAGAAGCTGATGTGCTGGGGTTCCAACCAAAGGCGCAATTTTGTCTTTATTTGTAAGAGAAGTTCATTCAACTCCTCTCTTCCAATTATGGCAACTCCTGCTCTCACTGAATTTTTGGCAAAAGGAACTGAAGAGATTTCAGCTTTATCCAAGGAGGATCTGGGACTTGAGAAAGTATGATGGGAAATAGAAGATATCATGCAAAACAATAGAATCTGAACATAATTATCTCCATTCTCCCTTGTTACTTGTGGGAGCTGAAAACTTCAACGGGAAAAAAGTCAGTTTCTAATAACACAGAGATATATTTAGATGTGTCATAAAAATAATCTTGTTGAGCTCTACCCTTCATACATTTCCAAGTATATATTACACTTCAATTTAAAAATCTAACAAAAATATTTTGCTTTTCAAAGACCATCAAGCAAATGTTTACATACATTGTATGTTTCTGAATTTATCCATATAAAATTCATCCTAAAATATGCAGGCTTATATTTTCCTGTTACACTGTAAATCTTCTTGGCATAGACTTTAAAAGCCCCTTCTGTATGATTAAAATTATTTACTTAATTGCATAGCATAGAGAAAAAATGAGAACCAAGATCTGTTATGAAAAGGTACAAGATCCCAGTGATGAATGTAACTGTACTGTATACCTAAAATGTACCAATGAACTCAATACAAAAAAAAAGAAGAACAGCTTTTTTTATTTATTGGTAGATTTTAGGTTTGTAATGCAGTTACATTCATCATTGGGATCTTTTACCTTTACAGGACTTATGTTGGTTCTTATTTTTTCCCCATTCCCCTGGCTTTTCTTCACCCCTCCACCCTTCCCTATTTATAAGGATTTTGTTTCCATTGTTTTCCTTTTCTCATATTTTTTCTTTTCTCTTCTTTCCTTTCCCCTACCCCTCCCACTTCCCCTACACATTTAGACATTTTTTCCTATTACACAATATCAATTATACATTTTGATTCTTATTTACACTTTCAGTTTATCACATCAGAGAAACCATTTGGTATTTACACACGTGTGTCCTATTAATTTCACTTAAGAATACGTCCTCAATGTGCATCCACTTAGCTATAAATGTTTTTAATTTCTCATTCTTTATGGCTGAATAGTACTCCATTTTTATAAAAAAAAAACAAAACCACATCTTCTTTATCCAGCTTCCAGTTGATGGGCAAAAGGGCTGTTTCCAAGTTTTAGCTATTATAAACTATGGCACTATAAACATGGGTGAGTATATATCACTGTGATATGATTCTTTTAATTCTCTTGGGAAGATAACCCAGCAGGGAAATAGCTGGGTCAAATGGAACCTCTAATCCTAGTCTTTGAGGTATCTCCACATTGATTTCTACAGTGGTTGCACCACTCTGCCCTCCCACCAACAATGAAGAAGGGTTCCTTTCTCCTAACAACCCTGCTAAAATTTGTTATTGGTTGATTTCTTGATAGCAGCAATTCTTTCTGGGGTGGGTGGAGTCTCTGTGTTGTTTTCATCTGCTTCTCTTGAATGGCCAGGGATGTTCAACATTTTTTCATATGTTTCTTTGCTGATTTTACTTCTTTGTTTGAGAAATGTCTGTTCATTTCAGATGCCTATTTTTGAATTAGGTTTTTAAATTTTGGGGGTCTGATTTTTTGAGTTCTTTATATATTCTGGATAGTAGACCTTTGTCTGAGGAACAGCTGGTAAATTTTTTTTCCCACATTGTAGGTTGCAAGACCACAGTTTTGATGAGAACATCATAAGGTTTAAAAACCTATCATTGGAGTTCCTCTTACATGCAAGAAGGGGAAACCTGAGAGAGTATTGGCCTACTGGAAAGCCAGAAAAAGAAACCTACAGTATTTCTTGAAGCCATGTATTCTAAAATGCAAAGAGAAATAGGCTCCTCAGAAGGGTCAGGATACCCAGATTTGTTTGTTTGTCAAAGAACATGGGAAGAAGGGAAAATTATCACATAAATAAGAAATAAACTTAAATGTTAAAGAATGTCGGAAGGTCTACAGGGAGCTGAAATGCCACTATAGAATCTAGGGAAGTCAAGACATGGGAGTAATGTACACTAAAAGCATCTTTTCCACGGACCTCCACCAGGTGTTCATGAGAAAGCTAAGGGTCAGGGTAGGAGACAGAGAGAGAGAGAGCCTGTTAGTGATACAGATGTTGAGGAACAAAGCACCTACCATTACGGAAAAATCTTGAAGTTTGATCTTTGCCTGGAGAACTTTCTCTCATAGAATAAATGTTTTGTGCTTATGAAGTTGGAGGGAGAGCAAGCCTTGGTGATGACCCATGTTGCAGTGAAGAAAAACAAAACAATAACAAAAGCCCTTTGTTCATGGGAAAGGGAAAGACAAAGTCCTGAGCTAAGGATGCTATGCCATTCCAGTTAGAGAATTTCTATTCCTGGCTGAGAGTCAGGAGACTATTTTCTTCTAATCAATATCCAGTGTAGATATAAGGAAAACTCTGGCTGCCCAGGTGGGGAAAAGGGTGGTGTATTAGTCATCTTGCTGTTTCTGAGACCAAATCTTTGACATACACTTGTTAAAGGAGAGAAGATTTATTTTGACTTATAGTTTCAGTCTATGGTTGGCTGTCTCCAAGGCAGAATGGAGAAAAACAGCTTAGCTCTTGATAACCAAGAAGGAAGGTGGAGGGGAACAACACGGAATAGAATTTGCAATAATTGTGGAATAATATAATTAATTAAAGTTCCAAGTAGGACAGCTGAGAGTTAAAAGGGACAAAGAAGAATTTGAAGATACAATGACCAAGAAATTTTCAAAAATAATAAAAGATCCAAGATACACAGATCTAAGAAACTCAGAGAACCTCAGGACAAATAACAATAAATTAAAAAGTAAAAAAGTAAAATCAACATACCTGGATATTTATATTTACATTTTTGAGGGGAAAAAAAGCTCTGAAGAAGCCAGAGGAAAAAAATTTACAGAGGAATAACAGATTTATCTTCAGGAACTATGCAAGCTAGAAGACAAATACTGTCATTTTTAAAGGACCAAGAATTTTCAAACTACTGTTTTTTATCTAATGAACATATCTTTCAAAAATAAGAGAAAATAAAGCTTTTCTTTCAGCATAGAAAATTGAATTCATTCTTGAAAGACTTGTATTGTAATATATGCTAAAGAAAATTTCTCAGGTAAAATGTATATGAAAATAGATACTTAGTATGGAATAAATTGTTTATTATTTTTATAACTCTAAAAGATACTTGATTGCCTAATGCAAAAAAAAAAAAAAACCCGGATAGTTTTATTGCTAACTTTTATAAAAGTAAAATATATAAAAATTTTCTTCTAATTTTTTTATGGAATAGAGGAATTAAAAGTATCCTGCTATAGGGTTCTTACAGTACATGTGAACTGGTATACTACTTAAAGGTAGACTATAATAAGTTAAAGATACATATTGTACATTGTGGGGCAGTCATAAAAGTCTTTGGAAAAAAGCGTTACTAGTAAGCATTGGCTACAAATGGCAGGAAGAATATTTAGGGTAATATATTTACCTGTTTAGTTGTTGTAGAATTTGTAAAACTCCATAGAACTGGGCACTTGAAAAGTGTAAATCTTATAGTTTGCAGATTATCCATCAGCAATTCTTATCTTCCCAAGAAAGTAACAACAAAAAATTTCTCATGGCTGTTCCTCTCTTTCATCCTTTTCATTTTTCCTTCTTTACTAAAATAGAAGTTTTCCAGTCATTCTGATAGAGTTATCAAAGTAAGAATGTACAATGTAGGAAGAGAAACCACTGTGAATTCATTTGGGGGATCAGAGTCTGTGCAGGGTGGAGGGAGCATCCTCCAAGTTGTGGCCTTTTGTTGGTTATCACAGTTCAGCAGGATAAGGAGCACGTTACTGTGTGGGATAACCTGGGGTGGGGAGTCGGAGCCCAAACAGAGGAGGGCACCACACTAGTGGGTGACTCAGAGTTTCTTCTTCTGTCAAGTGGAAACGCATGGGTTCAATTTCAAATCTACTCAGGAAAAGTGACCCACTGAAAAGTGGAGTTGAATTCGAGAATTGTTCCTAATATACAGCCAGATGTGCTGATTGAAGCAAAGTGCCAGTTCCACTTTTATTCAGTACATGAGGGTGATGTGGCTTTGGAAAAGTCTGGTAGAACTGGCAGAACTTGAGTCAACTTGGCACCATTTGGATTCTCTTGGAGGATTAGTGGGATTGGTATCAGTGAAGCTAAGTGCACCATGGAACGTATGGCTAAGTTCTTGGGATGCCAATGACTTCAACAATAAAGACAAAGGACAGTTTATGACATGAGAAGATGAGAAATTTCAGAGGCAAATGGGGAAAAACAATTTCTTGTACATATACTCACTTCTTGAGGTTCTTCCTAGCTTTAAATCTTTTCTATATGTGTGAGTCTTTAGATACCAGAGGCAGATTTTCCCTCGAGAGCTGCTCAAGTTTTAGCTTGGAAATAGGAAAGTGTGAAGAGATAGCAAAATATAATGGAATCAAACTGATTTGAGTGTGAATCATAATTCCAAGATTTAGTAAATTCTTCTGACAGGTTTACATTACCCTTTGAACCTCAATTTTATGGTCTGTGAAGTGAAGAAAGTGATGACTACTACATATTTTGCTGTAAAAATTTGAGTCTTATATGTGTGCATGTAGGGATGTGGATTTATCAACACTATAGCTGTTCAATAATCTATAGTTGTAGAATAGTTATACTTCAAGAGAGTGTAGTTTCTTTCTTTCTTTCTTTCTTTCTTTCTTTCTTTCTTTCTTTCTTTCTTTCTTTCTTTCTTTCTTTCTTTCTTTCTTTCTATCTTTTAGTCAAAATGTAATCATTCCTGGCCCAATGTTTTGATTCCCAAAGAAACTACTTTCCTGGTGGGGAATTCTGATCCAGATTTGGGGATCTATTTGAATAACCTGCAACCATTTTACCTAATTTGATGACTTTGGAAACCATATATTTAATAGCATTGACCAAAACCATTTTTGAGATAAGAGACAACTGGAGCTCTATTAATAATTCAATTATAAAATATTATTTTCAAGGAATCACACTAATTAGAATAACATGGCAACTATATGCCTCCTCTTGCCAAATCAAAATGCATTCATTTCAAGTAGCCAATTTCTAAAGGGAGTCATTTTTGTGTATTTATACTTATTGATATACTTTATAGGTGGTTTTGAAACTGGTAGGTAAAACCTGAAATGATGTCTACGAACCATAAAATCTTCTCACACTGTGTTGAAATTTGAGTAGACAGCACAAATATTGAAGCAGCCTAGTGAAGCCACCAGTAATTATTTGCAGCAAAATTTATTTGGCTTCCAATTTAGTTGATGGGACCCTGATTTTCAATGTTTATTTAATTAAGTCCCATACCTCATATTAAAAGCACATAAGGGCGAGGGATTTAGCTCAGTGATTCTGCAGGCTGCCTCGTAAGCTCAAGGTCCTGAGTTTGATCCCTGGTACCTGCCCCCCGCAAAAGCACATGAGTCTTGTTCTGATTCAGTGTAACTAGAAAGGAAAGAACCTGAATACAGGATAGATGTGCAAAGTGCAGCTTAGAAGAATTTTTGTATTTCAAGAACCTACCACTAGTTAAACTGTTTGTCCATGAGGAACTATTGTGGCCTCGGTGTGGTCAGAATCCAAAATTCTTCACAGTTTGAAAATAGATTTTCTTCACAGTAGACATAAACATTTTTTTTTTGTTTCCTTAAACCCTAGTTGGCAGAGCATGGGCCTCACTCAGCTGTACCTAGGATCCTTCCTCAGGCCTGATGAGAACAAGGCCCTGAGACCAGGGCCATTTGTGCCCAGCTCCTGTGGTTCAGGGTTTAGTTACTGATGGGCAGGCACATGAGGCCCGGTTCTCCCTAAGAGAGGAAGTGTCCCCTTCCCTGCCCTGCACCTTACTACACCCCCCAGGCTGAGAGCAAAGTACCAGGCAGGAAGGGAAAGAGGAGAGGACACAGGAAAGGCTTCCTTTCAGGTGCTCTCTCTCTGGTTGTCCATTTTGTTTCCTACCTCTCCCCCTCCGCTTTTACAAACGTCCTTCTCAATGGTTCCAAAGGTTTCAAGGTGACCTTACTGGCCCCTGATAAACTAGCCTCCAACTGGTAGGCTCTGAGACTGTCATCTTTCATTGCCGTGTCTTCATTAAGCCATCTGCGAACTGCTTCCCTTCCCCAGGTCATGCAGGTGATAGCAGTCTGTCCCCACCGTGTGCCGCAGCCCATCCCAGGTATCTCTGCATGGTTATGGGGTAGGCTGCCTCCTCTCCACGGCAGGGTGCACTGGAGACTTGGAGTGAGAAGTGGCTGGGGTTCCTTGAGCCTCTACTGCTTCCAGCCAGTCCTGTTCCAGCAAAGCTAAGCATGTTGTATAAAGCAGTCATCCCTAACTTTTTTGGCATCAGGGTCTGGTTTTATGGAAGGCATCTTCTTCTCCCAGGGATTAGGAGTGTGTGAGGAGGTAGGGTCTGAGATGATTCAAAGAATCCTAGATCCCTTGCATTTGCAGTTCACAGTAGACTTCATATTCTATGAGAATCTAACTCTGCAGGTGACCGAACAAGAGATGGAGCTCAGGCAGTAATTTGAGTGATAAGGAGGGGTATAAGTACAGATGAGGTTTGTACATTTGTTTGCTGCTCACCTTCAATTGTGCCGCCTGATCCCCTAACAGGCTATGGGCCCTTACAGCTCTGTGACCTGGGGTGGGGGTTGGGGATCCCTGGCGTAGGGACTTTCCCCAAGACCTCTGACCGCTCTGCATTCAGAGACAAAGCCGTGATGCTAGGTGCCCCCGCATCCCTGATGTTTCTCCCATTGTTCCATCATCAGGGGCTTGAGCCAAGGCAAAGCAGACCAGAAATTCTCCCTCAGGAACCTGTCTGCCTGTAAACTCAGACCAAGTCATACCTGGTGCTGTTTATACTCCGATCACCGCAGAGATTGCTACCTCCGCTAGCGTGGAAGCTCTCCTTATTTCACCAAGCATTCTTTCCCACTCCACTTGCTTATATCCAAGACCCTAAATTCTCTAGATTATTTTCTGTGTAGGCAAGACACCACACTTACTCATTCCAAAAGAAAACGTATCCCCAAACTTGCAGCTCTTGTAACTAAATCCATGTCTTTCAAGTCTGTTGATTCTGCCACAGTAAAGCTGAGCCAAGGATTTGATTCCACTCTTGGCTAATCATCCCTTCCCCTGAGGGCTCTGTGTGGAAACATATAGCCAACACCATCAACCATTCGTATGGGTAAGAAGCCTAATAGGGGAGAGAACTTCAAGCAACAGCTCAATGATGCTACATTTCAAAATTAAATTTGCCTCCTTTTCAGCATCAAGGCCAAACTCTGACCTCAAGCTGAATGCTTCATTTCAGGAGAAAAATCTGTTATAGTATTATAGTCACCAAGGATGAGGCTGCTTTTGTGCCTTTTCATATTTGCCCTGTATTTGTTTCCTGCTATGACACAATACCACAACCTGGGTGGCTTAAATTACAGAAGTTCATTGCCTCCCAGTTTCAAAAGGCAGGAAATCTGAGATCAAGGTGCCACATAGGATGGTGAAGAAGAGTAACCTCTCCCTTTTGGCCTCCAGGAGTTTCTTGGAAACTGTGGTCTTTCTGCATAGCTGACATTCTCTCTGTGTTTTCATGTTGCTTGTCCTCTGTCTGCACCTTGCTCTATTCAGATGGAGTTCTGTTTTCAAAGAGCACTGGTTGCAGTGGATTAGGAACCTGCTCTATTCCAGCATGATTTCTTCTTAACTAATTACATCTGTGATGACTCTTATTTTCAAATAGTTATTTCTGTAGCACTAGGAATTAGCACCTTATCATATGAGTTTTGGTGGTTAGGGGACACAGTTCAACCCAGGATAGGCCCTGCTTCCTTCTTTAAGCAGTTTTGGACATTTTCTGAGAGTTTGGAAAGGCTCATCTTTTCTATTTCTTGAGCTAGAGAAAACATTCTCATAGGCTCAGCCCCTGATGCAAGATGGTGTTGTTTTTCATAGGATGGGACCTGAGCTTAGAAATTCTAACTTGAGCAGTGAATGCAAACAACCATGAATCTTGATAAGGCAAAAAGAATGAGTGGAGCTGGTTTGTATTGGAGTTCCATTCAAATTGGAATTGATTTCATTTCAAAGCTCATGAAGGTTCTTAGTTATATTTATTTTTTCTATAATTTTGAGCACTTGTTTATAACTTAAATTTCATGAACTCATTCACTAATTATATTCAGTTGAAACTCAGTGATTCCGATTAAGCTGAGCCTGTGGCATAAGGCCAGGCAAAGCTCAGTGACTTGGCATAAATGATTGGATATCTAGGAAGTCACAGAGCTAGCTAAATAGGTAACATTTTCTTTTGCCTCTCGAAGAGGAGACCTGTTGTAAGGTCTGAGTCTGAGAGGTCAGGATCTAATAAATTAATGAAGAATATTTCTAAGACCTCTGTGTTCCTGTTCTTTACTCCTCTTCCAGTGTGGAGGATTTGTTAGGACAGATGCTGATGTCAGGAGTGATCGTCCTGATGGGGTAACAAATATTCATAATGGCAGGAAGGGGTCATGGATGCCTCTTCCCTCCCCTGAAGAAAACATAAGGGCACCACATGCTTCAGCTCTCCTCCAGAGTCATAATAGAAGGCAGATTCCCCCAGGGCATTACATTTTAAAAGTTAAAAAGTTAGAGTAGTTATTTTAAAATACCTCACAATTTAAAATCCTTCCCTTGCCTTCCCTTTCCCTCTAAAATGTGTCTGTCAGTCTCTCACAGCCACTGTGGCAAGCCCTTTTCAGAGGCTGTTCAGCACCCTTAGCAACCTGAGAAGCTGCAGGGCTTTAGTTCCAGCCCTTTGTCTGGGGCTCCACTCTCTTCTTTCTCCCCCTTTCTCCTGCCGAATAATCAATTTCATCATGCTCACCAGAGACCAGTTGACTTCTTCCATTCCAGATATACTCTTTGTTCAAGATGATGGTATAAAAAACATTGCTAATATTTATTGCCAGGTTTGATTTATCATTAATGTGAACAGTAAAAATGTCATAAAATAGCCAGGCGTGGTGGTGCACACCTGTAATCCCAGCACTCGGGAGGCTGAGGCAGGAGGATCACTGTGAGTTCAAGACCAGCCTGGGCTACATAGTGAGTCCCAAGTCAGTCTCAACTACATAGTGAGACCCTGTCTCAAAAAAAAAAAAAGAAAGAAAAGCCATAAAACAATCATACAGTTGTCATATTATCTTCAGTGCTAATTTTACTCAGTTGAAACGAAATTCTTAATGGAAGTTGAGTGTACATTTGCTTCTCATATTGTATGGCCATTCCTACAAGTCCTAAAAGAAATATTAACTGACAACAAGGTTTATACTTGCTTAAACACTTTAAAGTACCAAGGTCAACAGGCCTGGGTGACCCCTTACTAGACCTTACCAATTATCGTACACCCTCCATCATGGGTAAACAAAACCAAAGTCAGAAAAGCAGCAGCAAGAAGTCAGAGCCACAATAGATTACCCAGGCAGAATCAAGGTGACCAGGCAAGGTAACAGAGTAATAAGGTATAAAGAGCCAGTAGCTAAGAAAATATTTAGGACCCAGTTTGGGAATTTTCACTAGGCTGAAATACTGGAGAGATCAAAGGAAAGAACAAGAAATCTGTGCGGTCCAAGAGAATTCCAGCAGGGAGCTTCCTTGTTATAAAGCTCTTCTTGATGTTTGCAAATCACACTTAGCTCCTCTTCAATGTTTGCCATCTGAAAGAGTAGATCTTTGGCCACTATGGTCACATAATGTTTGCATTTTTGCATGGTCAATATGTTACTCCATTATCTTTAAAGCCCGGCAAAATATTATCAAGAGTGAGAGAGCAATCTTATTATTCAAAGTAAAATGCTTTATTTTTCATTTTTATTGTGTTTATCATGGAAATAGATGAATAGATAATCCTTGAATAAGATGTTGACATCAACACTGGCAGTCAATTGGCTGGAAATGTGGTTTCTGTAGTGGGAAAGAATATTGGGCTAGTGAATGATAAACAATGGCCTTCCACAGTTAATTCAGACTTTCAGCTAGATGTCTAAGAACTTCTCTCCTACCCCACCATTGTAATCCTCTATGCTTTTTTTATATTCTTTTTAAAAATTCATTGATTTTATTGATACATTTTAGGTATAGACAATGCTGATGTTCATTATTGGGAATTTGTACCTTTACATAATATATCTCAGTTCTGATTTGTTTCCCCTTTCCTCTGCCCTCCTTTCAACCCTCCACTTCTTCCTATTTACAAAGACTTTGCTTCCAGTTTTTCCTTTTCTCATATCTATTCCTTTCCCTTCTTTCCTTTTCCTTACCCCAGCCACTTCCCCTTCCCCTTCAGACTTTTCTTCCTATTTTTTCCTTGTATTCTTATTTTTGCTACTTATTTTATACTTAAGTCCTCCAGATATTGTAAGGCTGAAATACGTTTGTAAGATGGAAATACATCGACTGTGACTGCATTTATCGATTAGTCTCTTTTATTGCAATGCAGTATATCTGGCGGAGCAAGAAAAGGAAGAAAATCTCATTTCCTTTTGCTTCACTGTTGAGTTCTCACAATGTGGTGGCCATTGTTCTGGTGGGCTTGGGGACATTGACATGTGTAAATAGCATGTTCCTGTCAGGATAATTCTCCAAGACTAAACCTGGGTATTTATTGTAAAACCAATTTGAGTGAGAGAGTTTGAAACCTTTAATAAATTCCTCAATTCATCTCATAGGTATTTATTGGGAATTGATATTATGCTTGGTATTATTCTAGGTGACAGAAATTCAGCAATTCCTGTAATAAGGAAGCCCAGCCTTCAGATAAATTGTACTTTAGTGTGTGTGTGTGTGTGTGTGTGTGTGTGTGTGTGCAGTAGAGGCTAGATAATAAACATGTTAATAGATATATGCTCTGAAGAAAAATTAAATAATATATAGTTCAAGGTCAGAGAGTGATGGCTGGAAGTGACTGGATTAGCTTTATACAGGGTAGTCAGGGGTGGATGTGATAATTTAAGCAAGGACCCAAAGAAAGAATGGCAAATGCCATGCTGGGCTAATTCTTCCTGACCCTGCCCCCATTATAGGATTACTTAATATCTTCTTCATTCCATAATCCACCAAGGTGGGCCAAAGACACTTCAGGACTTTGGATCCAGAAATCAAACAAACAACCTTATTCACTAGTGACTTCAAGAACCACTGAGCTAGGTATGACAGTGTATGAGTCACATTTCCATTTCTGCATTTCCATTTCAGACATACACAACTTGAAGGAGAAATGTTTATTTTGGCTCATGGTTTTGGAAGTTTTAGTCCATGGTCAGCTGGCTCCTTAGCAGAAACATTATGGGGGAAGAGCATGGTGGAGCAAAGCTTCTCACCTCATGGGAGCTAGAATGTAGAGAGGAAAGGGCCAGGAGCTAACAAAGCGGGGGCAGGGACCAGATATATTTCTCAAAATCAGATCCACAAGAATCATTCAGACAGTTTCCTTGGCATCTTTCAATCCAGTCAAGATTAACCATCACAGATAGAAAGGGTGTAAAAGAAGACTTAGTCTGGCACCATTATTTCCCCATCTTCCTTCTTGGATCCAGACTTGGTCACAGCTCCTGGAGTTGGAAAGGCAAGGTTGTTGAGGATGATGCTAGGGAGGGGAGCTTTAGGGTTCTTAATCCAGTATTGGAGTGGGTACAGGGCTGTGTAGGTGGTAGCCCACTTGATAGATCCTCCCTTCATTTTGGGGAATCAGAGTAGGAGGGCTGTGCTTTTGGGGTGTATCCTGAAGCATTGACAAGTCTGCTCTTATTCTCTGTCACCTCACAGCAGCCCAAGAAGGCTCAGGTGGCTCAGGAATTATAGACCTGATCATTGTCTGTAGCTCCAGGGTGGTAAGATGGGGAGTAGTGGTATTTAGCTGAACAGAAATGAGTTTCAGAAGTGTGAAGGACACATTTTAGCTCTATAGCATTGTCCAGTGCACACAGACGGGACCCTCACACCTGTCAGAGCCTATCCTGATGACATGGGTCAGACACGGGAGCTACACTTAGGCCCTGTAGTCAGAAGCAGATGGAGCCTGAGACAAAGATATTGTCAACCTTTACCACCTGTTGTCACATTGGCATAGTTAAGGAGAGAGAGGGACAGGAGAAAAATACTCTAAAACTAAGCTTTAATCGCTAAACTACAAAAAAATCATATTTGAATGAGATCCCCAGTTTGTGACTGGAAATTAGTTTCTGCTTCATAAGATGGAATGAGTCAACTCTGTGGGTTGTACAGTACTGAAATGCTTGTGTTTTGGTGATAAGGGTGCCACCAGGCAGCTGTGGAGTTCTCCTGACTCTGTCTTGTGTTCCAAAGTCTGGGCTTTGCAACAAGTCCTCCTCCTGATTCAGATCCCAAATGACTCATGCCTGCCCAAGCACAGCCGGAAGCAGCTGCTACCCTCACTGTTAACACACTGTAATGATATTTGACTTTTGCTTGCTCTGAGTATTGAGATGTTTGTAAGAATGGAAATCACTGGAATGGGTTTGCGAGCTAAATGTTGGTGGCTGCCAGGCCACGTGCCCTCTGAGGACGGCCACTCCAAGTACCACTTTTTTTGCTCCTGATCTTTAACACATCATGCCATATGTGGAAGTAGTCTTATCCCTACCTGGGACTTTATATATGTTCAAGATCATTGATCTTAGCCAAAAGGCCAAGAAGTGATTATTTTAGTTTTCCAAGGGAGCTTTCCTTAGGATAGGGTCACTATCTTTGAGCACATCTAGGGAAAGCCATGGAAACATATCAAGCACACAACTAGAAACAACAGCCTTAGAGGAAATACCCAAATATGGAGCAGCTTCCACCAGCAGCCCTCTTTGTTTTCAGAACTGTAAACTTAACTTGGAGAAGTCCCTGTGACTTCTGTGTGCCATCTGTAGCTGCCTCAGGAGTTGGCAGCGTTTAGCACACACATCACACTTGAGATGAATTTAGGCAGACTCACCTGCAAATACTTGCAGCTGTCCTTGGTGGGGGAAAGCAGATGTTTTGAGGATCACTTTGTATAGGAAAGCACACAGGATCTGCCCATTACGATTTACATCTGTATGTCCTTAAGAGCCTTATTATCAGTAGGGTCTTTTGGAAGATGATTGAATTATGGGGAAGATATAGCTGACTTGATGTTAGGAGGTGGTCTGGTGTGAAGAGGCAGTCACTGGAACTGTATATCTCATTCTTGACCCTTTGTTTAAGTCTCTTTGCTTCCTGGTCATCATGAGGTAAGCAACTTTTCCTCTTCCAAGCCCCTCTGCCATGCTGCCCTCTCTTGGAGCCAGCTAACTATGCAGGGAAATCTCTACAAAAAGTGAGCCAGTATAATCCTCACCTTCTTTAAGTGGTGGCTGTTTTATATTGTGTCTCAGCCATGAAACAGTGACTCAGATACTGCCCCAAAAGAAGACAGTTTTAGGGGTGGCAGGCAAAGTCAGCCAAG
Source organism: Fukomys damarensis (assembly GCF_012274545.1). Classification (NCBI taxonomy): domain Eukaryota; kingdom Metazoa; phylum Chordata; class Mammalia; order Rodentia; family Bathyergidae; genus Fukomys; species Fukomys damarensis. The sequence goes on along the minus strand of NW_022900926.1, from coordinate 25,131,638 downwards.
GTTTTAGATAGGTTACATTAGTCAAATTTTTGTCACCAAAACAAAATATCTCATACAAGATACTTGTAAAGAAAATGAAGTTTATTTTGCTCACAGTTTAGGACATTCAAGGGCATGGCTGCATGAAAGATGGTGGCTGGTGGATGGCAATAGCAGGAGCATGTGTGTGTGGGCCAGGAGGTTACAACTTGAACCAGTAAACAGAGAAGGAAAGGCCAATCTTTCTCCTTTCATAACATTACTTTCAAGAAAGATATCGAGTCCCAGGAACTAGCTTCAAAGGGCACAATCCCATGACCTAAGACCTCCTGCTAGACCCACCTACTACAAGTCCCACCACCTCCCAAGAGTGTCACCCTGGGGGCCATGCATCCAATCACAATGGAGCCTTAGGTCATCCAAACCATGCCATGGACCACGGGTTATGAGCAGAGGGATTGAGCTGACCAAGTACTGTACAGGGAGGATGGGTCTTTTAATGTGAGATACGTTCGTTGGGCTGCTTGGAAACACTGCTCTCCATTCTGAGATGTCACAGTTTCCCCTTTCCTATTGTTGACTGGGTCTCATGAACTGTTCACTTTAAATAGAGTCAATATTCTTATCAGAAAAGCACACAAACAAAATCTTCTCAGTCATAGGGCTGATGGTTTGAGACTCCTGGCATTTATAAAAGATGATAAAGGTAAAAATGAGATCTTGTTTCATGACTTCTTTCCTTTATTAATAACAAATGCTTCTTACAATAAATGTTTTCATCACTTAGTAATTCCACAGGCTCTGGGCTGAAATCTATAGCTGTTTCCTCCTCCTCCTCCTCCTCCTCCTCCTCTTCCTCCCCGCCCGCCTTCTTCTTCTTCTGCCAATCTTATACAAATTTCTTCATGTTTGGTGAGTGAGCAGTGAGAAGAGGGGAACATGAAAAGAATTAAGATTTCTTAAACATGTCTTTTTTGGTTGTTTGTTCCTCTTCAAAAAGACTGTGGTTACACAGAAGGAACATTTTAATGGATTTCCGGAAGACACGGGTACTCAATAACGTGATGATCCCTTTGGGCAGGTGCCATGCTAGGTGTTATGGTTTGGGTCTGGATGTCCCTCCAGAGCCTCATGTGGTCATAGGCTTGATCTAGAGTGTGTAAACCGATTCTAGTGAAACTGATTCATGATGTAATGCTAGGCTCAAGGACACTAGGATTCGGGTATGAGTGCTTCCTCTCCTAAGAAATCTGAACAAAATAAAAGGGGCAGGGAGACATTAGTAATTCTCCCTTGTTACCTTTGCTGCCTTGTGGGTGCCATGTTGTTTCTGCTCTTTCGTGCTTGTTTGTCATCCCTGCCTTGAAGTAAGCTGATTATGGAGTGAAACCTCTATGAACTGTTAGTCAAATAAGCCCCTTTCCTTCTAACTTTGGTTGTTGGATATTTTGTCTCAGCAAGGAGAGAAAAGTAACTAACACATCAGGTCATCATGGAGTTATTCGCACAAAGAAATACATGGCTGTAAATTGTGTGGCATTAACGAAAGTCCAGGAATCGGTGAGCACAGCACTGTATCAACTCTATGGGAGGGAAATGGAATGCAATTGGCAGAAGAGATGGTGAGTCTCCAGCCAGGGGAAATGACATGAGCGAAGGTCCTGGCAGAGGATGGAGCTGGATGAATCTCAAGAACAGAAGGAAGGTAGGAGAATGTTGAGAATGGAGAGCAAGTAGAAAGGAAAGCTGAAGCTGGAGAGGCCAGAAGGAACAGGCCACACAGGACACCAGAGGCCATAATCAGAGATGTGTATTTATGAGAAAAGAAAATCCCTGAATAGTTAAAGCTACTTAAAAGTAGGAAGGAAGGCTTTGAGAGCAGTGGTGGAAGAACAAGCAGATCACCTGGCTGCAACACGGAGAAAATCTGGCACTAGAGAAAGTGGGAAGGTGGGAGACCTGACCGAAGGCTCCTCCTGTGTGGGATCTGCACCAGTGTAGTGACTGCGAAAACAGAGAGCTGGAGCCAAGATATTTAGGGTGGGAAATTGAAAGACTAAGCCACGAGGATGGGGACTGAGGACTGGCACATGAGTCGTCTTTCCTCTGTGACTTTATCCAAAAGTCGCCTTCTCCTTTTTATGAAGACTCCTGCCATTAGATGTAGGGTCAACTCTAATCCATTATGACTACATTTTACTTGATTACATCTGCAGAGAGTATCTCTAAATAAGGACCAGGTGTTAAGACTGCAGTATATATTTTTGAACTTAACTCACTAACATCTTAGTTTAATTATTGTGGTTGTTGATGTTGATGTTTTCCCTGGATGCCTCTATTGTCCTCATTACTGTTTTCCAGTATAATGATTTCATACACCATGACCAATTTCAGCAGAACCACAAAAGAATTTAGATGTGATGAAACCCATGTTATGAGTTCATTGCATAGGCCACTGGTTTCTCTTAATTACATTTTTTATTATCTGAAAAGATTTCCAGTTGATGTGTTCTAGGGCTAACTTTATTGATAACTTACTTTTCCTAATGAAATGTGGCCAAAAAATTGTGGCTCCAAAAAACTGTAGTCTCCAAAGATTATAGCCATTTAATTCTATTAAGAGTACCGTGTGTGTGTGTGTGTGTGTGTGTGTGTGTGTAAGGGATCTACGTGGCATAGGAGAAGGCTTCACTTGGTTCAAGTCTTAGACTTCTGGAAGCATCCATGTACCTACCATGGCCAAATTTGTTATTGGTTCTCCCATTGAAGAATATGTGTCACTAAATGGGTTTCTGTAATGACAAAGTCCCATAGAAAATATGGGCCCTCGAGGCAGAGCCATTCTAAGTTTGACAGAGTTAAAGTATTGTGGCAAGCCTCAAATTGTTGTAAATACTTGTGTATTTATTTGTGTGTATGTGTCACCTTACCAAAAGTAATGCTCTTGGAAGGTGACCCAGTTTATTTCCTAAGTCATCAGAAAAAGAGGATAAAAATTATTGTAACTTTTAGTGCTATAAACATACGTATTTTGTATGTTTACATGCACATAATATGCCTTTCAACTTCAAGCATAGAATTATATGGCTTTTGTGAATTCCCCACTTTTTATGGTCTATGTTGCTGCCTGAATTTTATCAATGGTTTTTCAACTTGATACTGTACCAAGATATTCAGCACACAGAAAGACCAATGTTCTCCTCCACATTCCATTGGCTGCCATATGTGAGCCTTCACATTCCACTGAGATCTTTGCCTGACAGTATTTGCATTCCTTGGCCTTCTCAACACTTCTCTGGGTCCCACAAAGTCCAATCATCTCAATATCACCCCATTTTAGCCATGGCGATAGGCAGCATATTTCCATGTTCTCCTTAAATGGCTCTAATCCTGAGAATTGAACCCATAGATCAGATCTGCACTTGTGGATTCCAATGATTCAACCTGAGAACCAGATTGCTCTGGTCCCCTGTTCTGGGCTATGAACACCTTGGTCCTGTAGAAACTGTTGCCTTTGCTGGACGTTTTCCCTTGTTCTTTGCCCCGTGGTTCTCATGCTCTGTGCCCTTGGAGCAGCGTTCTAGTGACTGTCAGCATTCTCCTATACCATGTGATTTTCAATGCCACTCACAGACAGGAAATCAGCAGGAGCTGGTCTTAAGACATCAGTGCCTCCTACAGGGGGATCTTCCTTTGCTTTAAGGATTCTGCTATTCAGGACTCCCTTGTTGCCCTTGACCATGTAGGCTTAGGGATAGTAAAGTCTCCTTGCTACTGTTAGCCCTGTGGGCTTCACTAAACTGTGTGGATTTCTTTTACACTTGTCCATTCTATTTGCAAACAATCAAATATTAAACTTTCCAGTTACCCCCTGTTATGGTTTATACCTAGATGCTCCCCAAAACCTCATGCATTCATAAGTGGGGCTTTGGAAAGATGACTGGATCGTGAAGGTGTATACTCATTAGATGATCTGTCCACTGATGAGTTCATAGCAAAACCTGATGTTGGGAGGTGAAGCCTGCTTGGGAGTGGTGAGCCCCTCAGGGTCAAGGGCTGGAAGGGTACATCTCCCTCCCCCTCCTTCAATTCTTCTCTGCTTTCTCACTGCCATGTCATGAGCAATTCTCCATTGCATTGTCCCAATGTCATGATGCCTTGACTTGGAGTAACTGATTCTGTCTGAAATCTCTATAAACTGTGAGACATAATAAATCTCTCCTTAGAGTTGTGGGTGTTGGGTGTTGTGTCCCAGAAAGGAAGAAAATAATTAAGACACCCCGATTTAATGTCATCTTTTTTCAATAGGATGCTGGGGATCTGCTGTGCCCTTGAACTTGATATGAGTTAGTTGGGCCCATGTTGCATGGAATGTGATAGGTTGATATTAAAGCACTGAAGTGTGCAGATGATTTCCCTTTGCTTGTCAGGTGGAACTGCTTCAAGTCAGTGGCTATAATAACATCATCCTCACCTGTCTTTCTATAGTTCCTTGAGAAAGAGCAAAACAACTGGAGCAATCAGCTGGGAAAGCTCAGGACGTCACACATACACACACACGTGCTCATCTGAACACCATCTCATGTTATATTTGCCTCCAGAATGGATTCCCCAGGCTTGGGTCAGCTTTCTGGATCTTCTGGATGCCTATTCCTGGATTAATGATCTTCCTACTCAAAGCATTCACTGGGATACATTGCTGGGTGTTTGAACACCTATGTGTGGGGCACAGCCTCTGCTCTGCTCAGCGTATCCTGGCCCTCAGGCATGCCTTTCCAACCCACCCTGGTCATATTAGCTTCCACTGCTTGCAGGCACATCTGGATTCCTTTTTTGCCTTCCAGATGAAAGTGAGGGATATAATGGAGTTTACAGAAGGCTGTAACACAATCCTTTAAATGAACACACCCTGGGGAATTCTTCTGAAAATATTTCTGGGTTTGGGTGGGTTTCTCAGACTTTGCCTGGACATGTAAGATTCACATTGAAGGAATTCATTTAAAAATGCCTAGTGCTCTGAACTTGTGGTTGGAACGATCATAAAATGTTTCAGTTGAGTGACAGGGAAGGAATGATCACCAATTAAAATAAAAAGAAAGCATGTGAGAAGTGGAAGAGAGACCAGGTAACTCAACTGTGTGGGCAAATAAAGTCTCCCAAGGGAGACTGTGGGGAAGGGAAGAACAGGAGCATGTTCCTTTGGTGGATTCCTTCCTTACTGCAGGCAAGTCTGAGCCACAGAGTACAATAAAATCAGAAGTGTCCGCAGTCTAGGGGAAGAGACATCTTTCATTGTTCCATATAAGTTATACAAATGGAAAGCATTTTTCCTTTTGTTCAGAGATTAAATTACAAAAGGGCTTGGGTGGAGAGTGAATAAGCTTGGTCCCTTTGGTTGGAAGTTTTAGGGATAAATTCTTTCTTCACAGTCAATTTCCTCTATTCTAGAAAATCTTTCTACAGAAGATATTTTCCTGACTTATTCAATAAAGAATGAGGTTCAGCAGTAATTTAAAACAGATTATAATCATACCCATAATTACTTACTCAACATTGGATTGGTGAAATTACAAGGTGACTAAAGAGCCCCTTTATGTTATTAAGACATTGAGTATGACTATAGTTTTGAAATATTTTTTCCCCAGCAAAACATGGCCATACCTGGTACTTAGTTTCTACTGGGCCACCCAGGATAATAGGATTGAAAGGAAATAATTATCCAAAAAAGATGTATAAAGGGGGATGGGAAATACTCCCAGATACTTGCATAGCAAACACTGAAGAGAATATCTGATATATTCTGGAGGGTTGTATTAGACATAAGTGGTTTTAAGTGCCCCCCAACCCCAACAAAAACAGCAAAACACTTTCTATAAATAAAACTTCTGAGGCTGCTCTTGTTGACATTGCGATGGGCCTGAGGTCCAGCTCCTCCCACCCACACCACCCACACCACTCCTTTTCAACCCCACTTGGAACCTAGCGCTTTTACTCAGTCTGGGAACTGGAAGAAGCTTTTACTTAGCTGCTCTCCATATACGTGGACAACCAAGGGAAAATGAATCTCAAATATGGTAGGAAGAATGTTAGCTATGATGATGAGCTTTAAATCTTTGGATCAGACCCTGTAAATGGATTTCCAGTGAATTTTAATTCTCCATATAAGGAGTACTAAAAGCATCTCCTCTAAAGCCATGGGTTATTTGGCCTCAGCCTCTTTCCAGTCTAGACTTCCGCCACATAGCCATTCCAGCACGCACCACGCTGTCAGTTTGTGTTGGTTGATCCCATCCTCATGAGGCACAAATCACTGCTGAACACCTGAGATGTAAGATGATGCACAGTCAGTCTAAGAATAAAATGCACACTAGATTTTAAAGATTTGATATAAATGTAAATTTTGCATTTATAATTTTATATTGGCTGCATATTTTTGACATGTGAGTTATATAATTATATGTGGATAAAATTAATTTTACTTGTTGCTTTCCATTGTTTTTTAAATGTGGCCAGTGGAACATTTAAACCACATGTGTAGCTTGCATCTGGTTGGCCTTATACTTCTTTTTTTAATTTTGCTTTTTTATTAGTTCATGTTTGCAGTACATAATGTTTACATTCCTTGTGGGGAATTGGCACATGTACATGACACATCTTAATTTCTTTTTTCATCCCCTTTCCCTTCCCTTTCCTTCTTCCCTGCTCCGTCCATCTCCTTATCCTCTTCCCTTTTTGTGTCTGTTTGCAAAAACATAACGTTTACATCCCTTGTGTGAAATCGGTACGTGTACATAATACATCTTAGTTCCTTTTTTCATCTCTTTTCCTTCCCTTCCCTCCTCTTCCTTCCATCTCTTGATCTCTTTCCCCTTTGAGAATTATCTGTCTCCCAACTTCCTATTATCTAGCTTTTATCTTGATCTTTATACTTTGGGTTTCTCATGTAAGAGAAGCCATGTGGTGTTTAATCCTGTGTGTCTGCTTTGTTTCACTTAGCGTATGAAATAAATAGATGAATCCATTTTCCTACGAATGACTCAAGTTTATCTTTCTTAATGACACAGTGGCTCTTTATTATGTGTGAATACCATGTTTAAAAGAAATCCATTCAACTACTGATGAACATATAGGCTGTTTCCAAGTTTAGCTATTATGAACTGTGTTGCTATAAATGTAGGCATATATCACTGCAATGTGATTTCTTCAACTCATTCAGGAAGATACTAAGAAGGAAAATACCTCAGCCAAATGGATTTTCTAGTTTTAGTATTTTTAGGAGTCTCCATATTGATTTCCAGAGTGATTGTACTAGTTTATATTTTCACTGATAGTATAGAAGTGTTCCTTCTCCCTTGCAACCTTGTCAGAATTTGTTATTATTTGATATTTTGATGGTGTCATTCTTTCTGGATTAAGACGGGATACCAGTGTTGTTTTAATTTGATTTTCTCTCCTGGTCATCAGTGTTGAACATTTCTTCATATATTTGTTGGCCATTTGTATATCTCCCATGAACTGCTTATTCATTTCAGTTGTCCATTTTTTGGTTGGAGCTTTTATTTTGGGGGGGGAATCTAAGTTTTTTGAATTCTTTTTTATTGAGTTTATTGGTACATTTTAGGTATACAGTACAGTTACATTCATCATTGGGATCTTGTACCTTTACATGACAGGTCTTGTTTCTCATTTTTCCCCCTTGTCCCTGCCCTCCCTTCACCCCCATTTTTGAATTCTTTATAGTTCTCTGCCTGAGATATAGCTGGCAAAATTTTTTTTCTAATTATGTAGGTTGTCTTTTTTCTTTTTGTTCATTTTGGTACTATTTCCTATGCAACTGGGGTTCTGTTTAGAGAATCCTTGCTGTTAGACCATGCAGCTGTTCCCCATAGGTCACCAAGTCCAGTGCCCACTGAGGTCCACTGGTAACACAAATGACACCCCTGGAACACCTGTGGGAGGTGGTGGGGACAGTGAAGGGCTAAAGCGTGTGACCAGCTGGAGAGCCAGAGCCCTCGACACTGACTCATCACAGTGGGACTCTTTATCCCCCTTGCCTTTTTGGATCTTCTAAATTTTTAGAAAGAATTTGGAAATCTTGACCTTAACTATGAGGAGTGTCTACTCATATGTGTGTCTGAATTTTCCAAACTTTTAAGTTTTGGTAAATACCCCACAATTTTAAAAACTAAGGTAGCACAACACACTGTGAAAACCAAACACTTTACATCAGCAGCTTGAAGGTTGTCAGTGTATGTGACCTTCAGCTCTCTCTATTTGGCCAGGGATGGCCTGGAGTATCTTCTTTTGTCCTCACCAAAGAGCCTCCCACACAGGCTGGTTTGTATCTTTACATTCCCAGTACCTCAGCGAGGCACCTATGCATGCCAAAGAAATGATGGTTTATGTAAATAAATGACTGAGTCCTGGGATCTTCCTGTTTGGAAGTTCCTAAGCAGGAAATGCTTTTTTCTCTTTCCAGGTCCTGGAGTCCTGTTCCAAAGAGAGAATAAGAAAGCAGTCAGTTACTTCACCTCCAAAGACTCTTCTCATTTGAGCTAACACTGCTGCCAAATATCCATGTCTTGCTGGAAGAAGGAATTATTGAAGGTTCCCTTTTGCGGGAGTGCTGAAAGGTAAAGAAAAGACATTGACACCAGAAATCTGGAGCATAATTTTAAAATGAGGCCTAAATTTTAACCAGGAGTGATGGACTTTCAAGCTCCTTCTCTGAGCTCCTCACTGTCCAAGGACTGATCTGTATGCCTGCAACATGGGGAATGGACTTGGTCATATCAAGGGGCCATAGTAAGGGAACTGTTAGTTGAGTGTTGGCCCTGCATCTGGGGCTCCTCAGGACACCAGACAGTGTTGGACATTGTGCCTAACCCAGCACCCTGAGTCATAGGCCAAGAGTGAGAAGGGGTGGAATTACGAAACCATATACTTCCCAACATCCTTCTTTTTAATGAACCCAACATTTTAGAAATACTTGAGGTTTAAGTTCAGTTTTTTCATCGTTTTATTTAAAATATAACAACTTATGTTTAGCTCTACATTTTAGCTCCTTTTCTGAGCTCTGCAGCATGGTCACACTTTACAAACTGTCCCAATCCTTGGTGTGCCACCTCTGCAAGAGGAGGGCCTGATAACTGAGGTCAAGACACATACTTGTCACTTGGGCTGGGGGGAGCTGGGCTCATCTCTTGTGTTTTTGCACTGTACTGAGTGCTTACAACCTTTGAAAACCTTGTAGTACTTTCTAAATAACAATAATACACATAATTTTAAATTCCTAAACCTGATGTCAGGATGTGGGAAGACAGCTAAAATGCTTATCATGACGACAAGGAGAAAAAGAAAATGTGCAAAAGGGAGAACAAAAGACGGCTCTCTTTAGGAAAAAAGTTGAAATCTGAGAGTTCAAAAATATGACTTATGAAAAACTAGTACTGTCTTTGAGAAAAGAGTTTATTTTCCAACCACTAGAGCTTCAACCTCAAAGCTTTGGTTTTGCTCAGCTCCTTCCAGGACAATGGGTGATGCTGGCAATACATTCACGTGATCACCCATTTATGAGGCACTGTACATGGGTAGAGTGTTCTGGTTAATTCCTTTGTTTCTGTACTTTCTCTTCTCCTTTGTCACATAGTGGCTCAAGGTCACCTCGACGTATAGCTGAATTGTTGCCAGCTGTCCCTATAGAGGAACTGTTTTCAGGACTAGTCCTCCCACTCATCTGGCACCTCATCCAGGTCAGACACAGAGGTACAAGGACTCCGGAATTATTGGGAATAATGGGACAGAAGCCTGTTCTTCAAAACCGGCTACAAGATGCAAATGGGTGGTGAAGAAGAACCATGGTTTGAAATGCATGGAATCAGAGACCACCATGCTAGAGAAAGTTCTTCCATGAGTCAGGAAAGTTGCAAGCAGAGGCTTGAGTTTTCATTGATACCTCTCCAAAGTTGAAGTTCTTTACCACTGGGAATAAACTTCATCATATTGTGCATGGAATTATAATCATGTTATGCAGCTTTGCTCTGAAATAGAATTTCTCAGGGCATATACTTGCAGTATTCTCCAGTGCCAGGGGGTCTACATCTCCAGCAGCTCCTGCAATAGGGGAGCTTTGTAGAGATAGTCTCACACTTGATAACGTCCTAAGACTCTACGTGACACCATCAAACGTGGTTTGGAAACCAGAGGCAACTTGTAAGGTAGGTAGCAAAACAGCCAAGCCCAATGGAGGATTCAAGTGTGTTTTGATTTTCTCTATAGAAAACAGGAAATTGTTGTTATCTGAAAAGATTATCAGATTATATAGCTAAACCTGTAGGAAAGAGGGTATTATTGGATCAGGCAGCTTAGTAATGAAAATAATGTGATATTTTTTCTTGATCTTGTAATATTTTGTGTTTACCAGCTTTCTAATGTTTAATATATTGTGGCTTCTTTTCGAATTCAAATTAATACTTTCACTTTTGTATCTAGTTTTATATTAAAAGTTTAATGTTCTTTTTCTTAAAATGGACCATCACAAAGTGTGTGTCAGGCCTCACAAAAGCAAATCTGTCCTTGCCCTGGAAAGAAGGCAATGATATTTTAGAGAAACGTGAAACACATATTTTCCTACTGGCAAAAGAGAAAAAAATAACATAAGAAAAATCCTAAGAGCAGAAAAATTTGAAGTAGGAAAACCTAAAAATTGCTAAAATTCTGTGAAGAAGCACAAATACCCAAGGCTGTATATAGGCTTGCACCTTCATCCTTGCTCCTTAGCTCATTTCCTTCCAGCATCAATAACATCCCAAGGGTTCGTAGGCTTCTAGAAAATGCCAACCAAGATCCTCATTCAGAGCCTGCTACTCTCCCTGGAGACCTCAGATGGTCCTCTGGAGCTTCAGGCTGAGAATAGAATCCCAGTTATGCTTTGCGTCTTCAAAGACAGCTAATTTCCTCTGACAGACACTATCCTTCATGAAAGTTGGGGAGCATCAGACCCAGAAAGCCCTGGGATTGTTTCTTTCTCCTTCCACGAGGGTGAAGTTGATCTGAATGACCAGACACCATTCTATTGCTGGCTGTGTGGCATCTGTGCATGTGAGGCATAGTGTCCTTGCTAGACCTGGTCCTACAATAATATCCCTGATCCATTAATTGGTCATCTACTGGCTCAATCATTAATGCAAGGAGAAACTAAGACAAGTTTCCTGGAAAAGGGAAAAACTCTTCCTCCACCCCATTATCCTTATTTGAGCATGGTCTTGTGTTTTCGGTTCTACACTGTGACTCTTTCTTTGGTCCTGAGAACCCTGACTTTTTGTGGTAAGTTTGCTTACACATTCTTTGTCTGTCTAGTATCAAGATCCAAGGTCATCCAGAGGTCCCTGCACTTTACAGAATCTCCTGAGCTCTGGCTTCTTTCCCATTCACTGCATGCCCCTATTCTTGCTCCTGGTGAAGACTCCAGTTCCCCAGGTTGGGGTCTCATTGCTGGAGGAATATTCCTCCTTTCTGCCAAATCCCTCTGAGATAGTTAATCATGAATATCAACTTGAGAGACGTGTAGGAAAGTAGTAAAGCACCTAGGTGAGCCCGGGCAGGTCATGCAAGTATGTTATTCTTCCCCATGCTTTACTTTTTGGCCACCATGAACTAAGCAGCTTTGCTCCACCATACTCTTCTGCCTTGGAGCCAGCTAACCACACTGACCTTTACAACTTTGAAACTGTGAGCCCAATTAGACCTTTCCTCCTTTAAGTGGCAGGTATTCCATCCACAGGAAAGCTGACCAATATACCTTCCCCTTTCATCCTATTCCATTTTATTCTGATGTGCATTTTTGACTCCAGGGTCTTTAGCTCCCTCCTGCCTCCATGCTAGGCTAACTCTCAGACCTGGAGACCCACTGGCAAGCAAAGGCACTTGGATAGGTGCAGTTCCATTTCGCTTTTTCTCACCACTTGCACTTGCTCATTGCCTCAGATAAGCACACCCATACTCCAGCTTCTGCTCTGCCAAGTGTCTTAAGCTTACCTCCCCAAAACTGGTACCAGGACGAGATTTGATGACCATGTTTAGGAGAATGGAACAGTTGGGAGTTCTCTGGCTCAACTTATCCCGAGGCTGTGATATCACTAATGTCCTGTGACACCCAGCTTTGTTATCTAGAACCCTGGGCTCACTCAGTTAAGCCTCCCTATCAGTCTATAAAATGTGGACTTCTAATACCGAAAATGCAAGAACTTGCAAGAGATTATTTATTGTGAAGGCTTTACTGTCAGATTGAACCTTGTCTTAGGAGCATTTTTCAGCCAGCCAGGCATGAGAAAGTGGTCATATACTTGGACCATTTTATATTTGTTTACTTTTAGGTGGTGATGTGTCTGTTTGGTCTTTCAGAATTAGGATGTAGAAATGGCTGCTATATGAATGAAAAACTTCCAAATAGTATATGTTTAAAATAACTTAATTTTAAATATTTTGATTTAAAGCAAAGTGAGCAGAAAAATATTGGATAACAAAATGTGCACAGTTTGTTAAGGATAGAAGTTTGGTTACTGCATAAATGTCTGACAGTGTTTCCTGAAGGCTTGAAGGTGTATCAGTGGAATTTGCAGTAAAAGCTGCTAGAAGAGTGTCACCAAGGGCCGGGAATTTGGCTCAGTGGTTCTGCTGCCTGCCTTGCAAGAGTAATGGCCTGAGCTCTATCCCTGGTAAATTAAGTTGAAAGGCTGATAAAGAATTAAGGATAATTCCAACTTCAAATGTTTAAATATCCAAATTTTCCACTTCAATTGGATTCCAACAAAATGAGAACATATTAAGAAATTAGGCCTTAATCAGACAGTTAAGTTGAGAAAATATGGAGTGGTAGGAGGGAGCAATTTTCTGGGTGACAAAGTGCCCTGGGCTTTCTGCAGCTCCTTGTAGTGGTGACCCTCACCTGGAATTATCACATTTATGAATAATACCTAATGCCACATCTGATCAAAGGGGTATAGGCCAAAAGGATATGTTTAAAAGGGACAGCCTACATTCTCGCCCATGTTTCTCTCTGAATTCTGATTGAATCAGTCATTCCAACAGGCCAGCTATGAAAGTGTGGCTGTCCCCAAAGGCTTTGCAAGTTACATGATGCTCCCTTAAATTTCATCCTCTGCTCCTGTTACTAACTCTTTTTGGGTCAGTTGTACAGTAATTACTCTTAAATTCCTTCTGATCACATGCACACCTCATCTAACCTCCCTTATAGACGTATGAGTCCTGATCCTACTTGCAGTATGATGTCCCCAAACACAGATGTAGGAGTAAGTAGTCATTTATGATTCGATATAAAGAAAAGAGTTAATGGGAGTCAACGTGTTTTACATACATTAAAATCAAAGACAAAGACTTGGTCCAAATGAGTCATTAATCCTTAGGAGGGCAACACACAGGTGGATGGGAAATGAGTCCAAGCAAGGGGTAAGAAACATAATTTTGAGAAATAAAGAATTCACAGGCAATTTCTCATGTAAACAATCTTTTGTGGTTTCATCAACCCATGTCTGCTGCAGGCCGAGCTTGAAGATGACCGTTTTTCCTCCCGGTTCCCTTTCTCCTCCATGGATTAGGGTCAGTCTGTTTGACTCACATTGTAGACCCTGGGTGGCACAGCCCCAGGAGTCAATTACATTGTATCCTTCCCTGTTCCCTTCCTGCGCATGCCCTGATCATGAAACTGTCACACTATATTCTGTCTAGGCCACATAGCCCACACAGCACTATTTGCCCTGCCTTCTCTTCCTGTTTGCCTTTCACTATAAATAAAGAGCACGGGAGGGCCGGGGATTTAGCTCAGCGGGTTGGTGGCCTGCCTTGCAAGCGCAAGGACCTGAGTTCAATCCCCGGAACAACAACAACAAAAAAGAGCATGTGATGCTCCATACCGCCATTAGCTCTGATAAGCTATGGTTCCACCAGGTACCAGCTATCAAAAATAATCTTGGTCTCGTCTTTTCTTCATCTCCCACTGCTCTCCCCAGCTTTGGACCCTATGTTGTGTGGGTTGTGGCACATGTTCTCAAAACAAATGGCACTTTCTCTTAATATCATATTTTTAAAGTAAAAATCTCCTGGTAACTAACACCCCTTGATCACATTTCCCTGGATATTTGTTACTGTGTTTTAAGATACTACTGGTGCTGGTTATTTGTTGCACATTAACAGCTTGAAACCTAACACACTTACTGTCTGGTCCATGCTTGCTGTGAGTCAGGATTCCAGCCTGGCTTAGTTGCCTCCTGTGTGTAAAGGTCTTACAGGTGCTTCCCAGTTGTCAGCAAGGTCACAGTTCCTCCAATACTCAATGGGGTGCACACTTGGGCTCAGGTGGCTGCTGCCCACCTGATTCAGGTCTGTCTTCTCAGTGTGCTTACCGGAGGCCACCATCCAGTTCTTGCCAAATGGGCTCTTCCAGAGTGGCTTCTTGAGCTCAAGTTGAGAAGGTGAGAGATCTGGCTAGCTAGCTAGAAGTCAGTCTTATGCAGCCAGATCACAGACACATATTGTCACATAATGCCTCCATTGCCATGTTCTCTTGGTTAGGAGGAAGTGATAGGTACCACAGAAGAGGAGGGGATCATTGTGGGCCACTTCCAAGGCCACCTAATATGCAACCTTGGCAGAATGAGCTCTCCAGTCTCCCTGGTACATGCTTGGTTTCCTGTTGCTGCCATGGTGTGGCCTTGGCTGCCACTGATGTAGAGACACTATGCTGGTGCCTGTATTTTCTTGGAGTGAGAAGGGGATCTGTCTGAAGCAGCACCTTGTCAAGAGCCTTTGCTTTTAGGAAGTGGAAACTCTGCTACTGCTGCTCCTGATGAGTCTGATTTTAGGGGGTCTATACCATCCCCAGTGCTTTCCCAAGTGGCTCGCTGCTAGATCCAAGTCCACATCCACACAGGGCCTGACCACACCACCACCATGAATGCCGTAGGTCTCCACATCCCTTCAGACTGAGCTTTCCATCCTGCCCTTACCCCTAGCTGGAAGGGGAAAGAAGATCATCTTTTCTGAGAAATTCCATCCAGGGTTCACCTCTTCCCCATGACTGAGGTCAGGAGTGTCCCCTTTAACCTGGAATGTGGGATCTGTACCATGACCTGAACAAGACCATGACTGTCCATCAAACATGCCAAAGCAAGAAAATTCAACATAACTTACCCTTCTCACCCATAGTTCTACATGTTTGCCTTAGAAAATCTCATGTGGAGGACAGCAGTAGCAGGCTAGGGTGTGCCATGTGGCTCAGTTTCTTTTCACTTTCCTTTTTCTAGGGTCAGGGGAAGAGAAGAAAAGCTAGGTGTTCCTGCAGCCCTCATCCTGTGAGCAAATGTCTAATTATGAGCACACTCCTCAGAACAAGAGTTCTTAGGCCTAACTCAGAGGGTCACAGTCCAGAACAATATCCAGGTCACATGGCTGATACCAGCACTTCTGAAGCCCGAAGCATCTTGATGTGGGTTACTTCCTCAGGGAACTGAGAAAGTGGCTTCTCTGGGGCCAAAGGACGATTAGAACGTACTTTGGCCCCCATCTCATAAGTCAATAAGCCCTTTGAGACCTCAAAATGTCTAACTTCAAAACAATGTAATTCCAGTTGCCACTGGTCCTCTGACACAATCCTCAGTGTGGGGTGAAAGACACCAGAGGCCTGGCTATATTCTCTCAGGCTGTGGATTTCTTTCCTGAGAATGAAGCAGCCCTGCAGCTCACACTGCTCATCTTTATTCTTTCAAACTTCCAGGGGCACTTTCTTCTACTACCCAGGAGTCTAGCAGTCACTGTGTACCTGGTTCCCTGGGGAGCCAGCATGTTGATTGGTCATCATCATTGCCACCATAGCAGGAAAGCAGAACCCATGGGAGGAGCATGAAACACACGTCTCCTTATTGGGCAGAGCTCTGAGATGTCTAACACCTCCCTCCCTACTCAGAGTCTTGTGCCTGGGTGACAACCACCTTGACTGTGCCTGTCCTCATTCCTGTCACCCAGCACTGCAGAAGGCAGAGGATTTTTCCCCACGGTCCACGCAGAAGAGATCTTGTCTGAAGAGTCTAGAGAGCAGAGAATCTCATTGCGCAAAAGGTGAAAGAATAATTTCCTTGCTTTAATTCGGTTTGTGAAAAATGAAAAGAAACCAGATGAAAACACTGCCAAGCACAAATATATGCTCTTCAAAGAATTTTTATTTTTCAATCAGAGACAGGAAACCCCAAACTCTAGACTTTCTATTTCAGCTCCAAATCTCCAAATTGCTGATGGTGCAGTCTCTCCTAGAGTTTGTTTGGAGAAAGCAGCAAATGTATGAGAAGGGAAAATTGTGTTTTACACAAATGAGCTCCCTGAATTTGGAGAGTGTATGATTAAGCACAGCCGTGTTGGGACCAGAATCATTTTACATTCCTGAAGGGTGACACTCTGCAA
This sequence comes from Fukomys damarensis, assembly GCF_012274545.1. Taxonomy (NCBI): domain Eukaryota; kingdom Metazoa; phylum Chordata; class Mammalia; order Rodentia; family Bathyergidae; genus Fukomys; species Fukomys damarensis. The sequence continues at coordinate 25,115,189 of NW_022900926.1, read as the reverse complement.
CTCCTTCATCTCAGTCCTGACAAAAGCCTGGACCAATGACTGGGAAACAGAATAAAAAAATAACAGAGACTGCGGTCAAGTGTGGAAAGCAGGCAGGCAGGCCATTGTCGTGGAGGCACTGGGCAGAATTTGCCAGCCCACAGGACCCTGGGGACCAGACCCAGGCTTGCTCTGGGCAGTAGCAGCTCTGTCCTGGGACTCACCTTGCTCACCCCAGCTAGGTGCCTGGTGTGGGAAGCACATGTGATCAGTGCACCTTCACCTCCCTCCAGTTGTGCTGACCCAGCACTTCCGGACACGTGGACTCCTGAAGTGTGAAATTCCTCCCTTCCACAAGCGTTAGAGGAGCATCCATGGTGGCTGGCCGGAGTCCCCTGGGAAACTGGGGGAGACAGATGTGTACACAATGCCATCCAGCAGTGAGGGAAAGGCCAGCCTGAAGTGACCAGCTCTTGGGGATGCTGAGTGGGCAAGAAGGGTTGGCAGCAGAAACAAGATCTAATCCAAGTCCTGAAGTGTGATGAGGAATTTGCTGACGGACAAGGAAAGAAAGCATTCCAGGAGGAGTGAGAATTGCCCACTTTTCATCATTTTATTCTCAAGTGCAGCTTATTAGGAAATGAAAGTTTTTAACTCAGTTCCTGATCTGAATGGATGGGACGAATTGCATTTTGCAGTTGGCTTCTCCCTGACTTCTTTGCTCTGAAGGGGCTTCTGAACTCGCACTCCAGGATGCAGGTGGAACAGCCCCCTGCCTCACTTGGATGCTTCTCCTTACAGCCTGGTGCCAGGGGTGTCTGCGGAGAGCAACACCTTGTAGCTAGGAGCCTGGAGTTCTCTGTCTGGCTGTGCTGCTGAGCTACTTGTACGATGACTGCTGCCACTGGATTCACAGGATCTCTCCAGTAGCACTAAATCCTTCCTCCACAGAAAGTGAGTAACTAACTGCCTGATGTGTACTCCAGGACTCTTGAAGAGGCAGCTTTTGATGACAGGGCACACACCAATTACCACGTGTAGCCACTATCACCTTCCCCAGTGTTACCAAAGCACCACTGCACTCTAACATTCGCTTGCTCATGGGTTACCTTGGTTATTCTCTGTTTTGCCCATTGTCCCTCTTCTCCGGCCGTATGTAAATTCCTAGGACATGGGAGACCTGTTCTTCTTGTTTATGAGTGAGTCTGCGACGGAGGTCCATACTTCCATGGGTGCATTGCCTGGTTGATGAGATAGGGTCAGGTCAAGTGCAGTAACATGGAGGTCGTTGTTTCCATGGTGTTGTCTTAGCTGGTTCCTGACTTCTCAGCCCTGCGTTCTCCGGATGTTTACCCATAGTGGTGCTGGGAGAGGAGTCCAGCTGCAGCTCTTTTCTTCACAGGTTCTCCTGGGACTTACAGTGAATAGCTGGGCATTCTGAGATATTGTAGACCACAGGCAATCTGGAATCACTGCCATCTCACATCCTGTCTGTCTGGTATTTATTTACAATGTGCCTTTGCTTTCAAAAGTCCGTAGGCTAGTCTGCATGTGTGGTGGAGGTACCTGTGGAATATTGCATTTCTCAAAGGTGGCTGAACTATATATTTCTAGTCCACATTCTCTTATTATGTTTTTGAGTTCTTATTTTGTTATGTAGTTCAAGCTGGCCTTGAGCTCACTGTGTAGCCTAAGCTGAACTCTAACTCACAGAAATCCTCCTGCCTCAGCCTCCCAAGTGCTGAGACTGCAGGCATGCACCACCATGCCTGTTCAAGTCCTACGTACTCTTGTGATGTGACTTGACTCATCTCTCAAGAGGGGTAGGCATGTATTCCCTCTCAGTGAGCTAGGGAAGATCCTTGTATGTGTTTTGGCCAGTGAAAACCCTGGAGGAGATGCAGCATGAAAGCCAATAGAAGGTGCCCAGCTCAGCCTGGCTCACTCTTCCTTGGATGGTCACCATGTGTGGGGAAGCCTGGGCCTCATGGAGCTGTCGTGGATGGGCTCTGACCCATTGCCCCAGCTAGACCTCCAGCCAACAGCCATGCAGGACAGTGATGTGCCTTCAGATGATTTCAAATCTCTGCCTTTGAATTTTCCATCTGAGGTTCCAGAGGCACAGGAGAGCCACCCCTGCCGTATCCTATCTGAACCCTGGACCTCAGAAGGTGTGAGGGATAATAAGGGTGGTTGTGGCTTAAGCCACTGTAGTTTGGGGTCACTTGTTATGCAGACAACCAAGGTACGTAATTCCTGAGACCGTTCAATGTGAGATATGGGGTGGAGGGGGACAAGAGCTGACCATCCAGTGAGGAGAGGGTCTGGGAGATTCACACTCAAGCTGTGCCTGCATATCAAGCACACTGTTTTTACTTGGGGCCATGGGAGGTAGGGCATAACGGAGGTGCTGCTACTCGGCCCTTCTGTACATGTGCACGCATTTCTGCATTTTGTTAATCCTGTACTTTTGCTCAGTGGCTCTTTCATTACTTTGTGAAGTCAGTTCAGCTCGAAGCTCATCGAATTATGTATAATGACAGCTTAGAAAACTACTACCTTAAGAACTTGACATGTTCTTGCATCTACAAGATCATCACATGTGTAGGGTGGAAACGATGATGGGGAAGCCTCCACTTCTATTCCCTGGGGACCCTGGTGCTATTGTATGGATGCCAGAGATAGTTAACAGCTCCTTCATTACAAGTTCAAATCCTTTAGGGAAGTGGCTGAAAAAAGGCAAGCAATGATGTTTTTGGAGACCAACACTATCACAAATGCCAACGTTTTGTGCTAATATTAGACATCTGGCATATAACAACAGGGACGTGTGACACCCCAATAGCAGTCAAGAATCCCAGAGAAGAAAGAGTTTTCAAAAAGTGTGTTTCATAGATGCCAGCAAGTCTCCATACAAGGTAGGGGCTGGTGGGGCACAGGACACAGTGCAGGGCCCTCTGTGCCTTTACCAACGTTGTAAACAGAAGGTCTTTGACAGATGGGCACTGCATGTGCAGCAGGATTTGAAGCTTGCTACTCTGCTTCCAGAGGAGTCAAACTTCCAAGAAGTGGGTTAGAAACAAAAGAACTCAGAGAAGGAACAGAAATAATGGAGCAGCATTTTAAGTAGAAAGCTTTCTTCCTTTAGGATGCTTGCTTGCCCTGTGATTCTCATAGCAGCCCCACCCGCCCCTGGCCAAGGACATATGTTATCTCTGGTTTATACAGAACCAACTGAGAGACACAATTTGAGATACACAAGTTTGGAGTTGCAGGTTTCCCTCAACATACTGTGGACTTTCGCCCCTTCTAGGGAATGTTTGAATATTTTCTATTGTTCCTGAAAATCTGTAAACTGCTTTCAAAGTTTGTGGATGAAGAGGGAAAGTGTAGAGCCTCAAAAAGATAAAGGGGTAAGTTTAGGGTTGGAGGCAAAGTCTTTGTATTTTTACATTTAAATGATGGTCTTGTACAGTAACTTTTTCCTCTATGATAAAGTTGTGGGCTTATTTTTTAAAAAGTTAAGCTAGGAAGGTGGGTCTGCTGATACATGCCTGCTTATGATCTCAGCACTGTGGGAAGCTGAGGCAGGAGGAGCACAAGTTCAAGTCCAGTCTAAGCAACTTTGTGACCCAGTGAGACATTCTCTCAAAATAAAAAAATAAAAACTGGGTGGAGGAGATAGCACAGGGTGAAGGCGCTGGGCTTATCCCCTGTACTACAGACACACACACACACACACACAACTGGGTGGAAGATAGCACAGGGTGAAGGCGCTGGGCTTATCCCCTGTACTACAGACACACACACACACACACACACACACACATGCACACGCACACACACACATGCACACACAAAGGAAGATCACATATATGTATACATAATTCATGGGAACATTCTTCATTATAAAAATCTGTGAGTCATCTAAAGTGGATCTTATGAACTGAAAAGTAGAAGATAAATTATGATATGGTGGTACACATCACACCTGTGTTTATTCTGCTCACTAACTTTAGAATTGGAAGCCTTTTCCCATGCAGAAGCAGCACCTCCACAAAGCTGTCATGGATGAGAATGACATTCAATATTACCACAAAGGGGAAAGTTAAGTTAAAAAATCAAGAAATAGATGGACAGGTCTTTTCCTCAGCATTTCCAAAAACATTGTTTATGTTGCCATATTTTTCTGATGAATGAAGGCACAGATTTGAATCCAAAAAATGTGTTTTGAGCACCTCTTCTGTGCAAAGATCTTTACACACACACACACACACACACACACACATTCACATGCACACACATGTGCACAGACAAGAAAGCATGAACAACATTATAGATATTAAGGTAGAGTGGATTAAATCCCAGAGGTAAGGGGATCTCATTCTCCCATTGCCTCCAGAGATTCCATAATTATTTGAAATGCAGAAAATCTCAATTTCCTTGGCTTGAAGAACTCCAGCTCTCATCAAGGACTTAATCTAATCTTGGAAAGGGACAGCTGTGACTTGTTTTGCCATGCAATCATCATTTATTTGACATAGATCTGTAGTGAGTGCCAACTACAGGAGCCCTCTAAAGCAATGAATGGCCAGAGCCAGCAGCAGGAGTCTTCACAGCCTCCTTGAACAGAAACACTTGAAAACCTACTGGTCTGCAGCAGCTGGACAGGGGATACTTGTTAGAACCAGGTCTTTCATCATGGCTGCTCTTGGCTGATATGCTCTTGGGCTGGCTTGTTGGTCCAGAGGCCAGAGTTAGGGAGACTTGATGTCTTCAGCCTCTTCATCCCTTCATGCACATAAACTGTGCATCCTATTTTTCTTTCTGTTTTCACCAACAAAAGAAATGAAGTAGGAATATGCCCATGACCATGGGAACCATAAAGAAATTTGATGATTGAAATGTGCTTGGCTGTGAAGTGCCACCCATGTCCCAAACAAAGGTTATGAAAGTTTAGATTTAAACCACAGAGGAGAGGCAAGGATAGATGGCAGATAGATGTCACCCCACACTCTTTTGTTTCATTCTCAGCTGGAAAAAAATGGTCGGATGTGGGGTGTGAGAGGATGGTGTGATTTGAGAAATAACACATGAGGCTTAGGAAAGGTGGATTATGTTAGATTTATGTAAAATACCTCAAGGCCTCACTTTCCCCATTAAAAAAATATTTCTGATTTCCTAAGGATTTGGGAGACACAGATATCAATAATAGAAATTATTCAGAAAGTTAAAAATTCTCTATGGGGACGTCATTATTACTTTTGATAGTCTTGTTATACTATAATGCATGAGGACTGGCTACATAATTTTCTGGTCCAGACCAAAATGAAAATGGGGTATTTCATGCACAGAATCTCCTGAGAACTTCAGGCCAGTGACAGAGGTGCCTTTTTGAATCTGAGGTCTTGGGCAGCTCTGTAGGTCACACAACCATGAAGTCTGCCACACATAAACCAAAGCCTGAAAAGGAATAAAGAATTTCTTATGCTTGGTAGTCAAATAAGTTGCTTGCATTGGAGTCCAGAAAACTTGGAGAAAATAGTACACAAGCCCCACAGGACAGGTATGAGAGCTGTTTGGCTCACAGTACACTGAAGAGTAAGAAAAAATACAGGAAATAAAAACCGTGATTCAGGTTATATTATTATTTCCATAATGACTTTCAAGTATGCACAACTATATGTTTATTGCAAGACATATAATATCCTTAAGGCTTTTGGAGGAGATAAGACTTACTTCTTTATATTGGGTAAATTTCATGTAATTGTGCAAGTGGTCAGAATCAATATGGAATTACTTGGTTTTTTTTTTTCCTCATTGAGTTTATTGGTACATTTTAGGTATACAGTACAGTTCCATTCATCATTGGGATCTTGTACCTTTACACGAGAGGTCTAGGTTCTCATTTTTTGCCATTACCCCGTCCTCCCTTCCCTATTTACAAAAACTGTATTTCCATTTTTTCATTTAATATGGAGTCACTTGTGTTAAATCCTCACCAGAAAATTAAAAAAAAATGATGGGAGATTATGAATGCGTGACTCTCACGCACACATGCCTAGTAAGAAGAAGTATTACAACCTCTCCCAGAACTATAACCTTACACAACAGCACTCCTACAAGGATGTCTGCCCAGCCACTGCCTGTCCAGCCTTGTCCCTCCTCTACCCTTGGTATTGATCTTTGTAGCCAAGGACTGTTATTTGAAACAATTTACAACACCTTTGTGTTGCTTTAGAGACTTCCCCTTGCCTCAGCCTTGTGGAACACACTTATTATTTATTAGGTCATGCATATCTCCACTGTAGTGTCCTTTCCCAAATAAATCTATTTAATTCTTGAGAATTTGTTTGTTCTAGATTGACATAATATATAGCGAAGACATCTAGAGGAAATCACTGTATCAAAAGCCTCTGGGCTGGCTATTTGAATTCAACTGTGCTTTAGATTTCTTATTTGTCTTTCCAAACAGTTATCTATTGATTAAACATCTAAAGGTTTAATTTTTTTACACAAAAATGTATTAACCTAATGCGAAATTAGGTATTGAGCACATCTGTCCTGTCTCTTCCTGCCTCTGAGTCTCTCCCTTTTTTTCTTGCCTCCCTCCTCTCTTCCCACCCTGCAGATAGCAGAACAGTGTAGTATTTCTAAGTTTTGGGCAGGAACTACAACCATCATTGGACATCTAAACACATCTTATATATAAGACTAAACTTGGGTATTTAGGATGCTGTCTCTCTTTTTACAGAGGCATTGTAGTGGCTTTAAATACTAGTCTGACTTAATGTTACTGAGAAAACACTGGTCTTGGACAGAGTACAGTGGTGCCTTGGTTCACAAACTTAATTCTTTCCATGATTCCCATTGCAGAATTTGTTCCATGGTGCTTGCAATTCAGTTGCAGTTGGAATCATAAAATGAACTCTGTGGCCAGAAACATGGAAAGAATTAAGTTTGCGAATGGAGTACTACTGTACATAGAAGAGAAAATATATAAATTCACATGTAGTCAGATATAGTGGCATCACCATAATCCCAGCTTAATACAAGGCTGAGGCAGGAGGATTCCAAGTTTGAGGCCAGCCTGGGCAACTCAGCAAGACCTATCTTAAAATTTTGAGAGCAGTGGGGGAGTAGGAGAGTGCTTATCTAGCATGCGCAAAGTCCTGGGTTCAATTGTAAATAAATGCAATAAATAAATGCACAAATAGGTAAGTGTGCCTTTGTGAACAGCACTTCAGTTCAATCTTAATGATGTGAAGTTAAAAACAAACAAACTAAAAATATACTCTGAATTCCTGATGCAAGCAGCCAGCAAGTTGCCAATATGGAGGACCCCTGACTTCACGGTGAATTAAATTATCTTTGAAATGCTGAACATTTCCTTGGGAGATGTAGAAAGGCACAAGTGTAAGCTCCCATTTGTAGGTAGATTTTGGTTTGTCTTCAGGGTTGACTGGGGAAAGCTGCCCCACATAGCTCATGTGTGTGACCTTTGAGTGTCTCTACAAAGCTTCCTCATCCAGAGTTCTGCGTCTCGGAAGCAGAACATGGCCCCACTGGTAAAAAAAGTGGTTTGAAGAGAAAAGTAGTTTCCCTGATCAAACACTAATTTTGTCAGGCTTCTTCAGGATGTGGGGTTGCCAAATAAAATACAGGACTCCCAGTTAAATGTGAATTTTGGATAAACAATAAGTAGCTTTTAGCCAGGCATGGTGGCACAGGTCTGTAATCCCAGCACTCTGGAGGCTAAGACAGAAAGATTGAAAGTTCAACCCCAGCCTGGGCAATTTAGCAATTTAGCAAGAGTCTATCAAAGAAAATAAAAAGGTATGGGGCTGAGGATATAGCTCAGTACAAAGGCCCTGGATTGAATAAGAAAAACACAAACAAAAGCCAAGTTTAACAAATGTACTTTCACTATGACATACAAAAGCCTAACAACCACTTATATAGTTACCATTTGAATATATAAAAGGGCACTTGATAAAATAGCTTAAAACACACTGTGATCCTTTCTTTTTTTTTCTTCATTTGCTGGTGGTCCTCAGGCAAGTCTAGAGCTAGTCATATAGTTAGTCAACAAGAGACCATAATTGCTAGTTGCAAGAAAAACGTTAAAGCTTTATTTTGCCTCTTCTTGGCTTGAGTTCAAAACTGGTTCAATCCCCAGTATTGACAAAACAAACAAACAAAGAAACATAAAATGTTAGTATCTCCCAAATATTGAGTACATATAATTATACTAAAACTTATTTGTTGTTTCTCTGAAATTCACGTGTAACTGGATATCTTCCCCAACCCCTCCAATTCTGGCATCCATGAAAGCATGGAATGTAGTAGAACATGCTTTGGATACTACTTAGACTTTACAGTGCTGAACTTTTGTTTACACTGCTTCAGCAAACTTACCCCAGAGCAGAAAGGATATCAGAGGTTGGTGGCACTCCACTGGTGTCCCAGAAGTGGCAATACTGATCAGTAGCAGTGAAAAGGGCGCCACTGCGTTGGGAGGTTGTGGGTCTGGCGGGCCAGGCAGGTGTGCTGGGCTCTGCAGACCCTGTAGGAAACCTGTGGTAGGAGTGACCCCACAGACAGGCTTTAGTCAGATGCCTCTTTTGCTGTTTGTCATCCCTCTAGTTAAAGCAGGCAACAGAGACACAACAAAGGCATCTTTGTGATCAAGTTCCATTGGGATGTGTCTGCTTTGGCAAAATATTCATCAAGTGTCTGAGCCAGAAAATGGCATAACTCCTGGGGTAAGATAGCTCTGAGGCTTCTTCCAGGCCAGGGATGGGGAAGGAATGAAATCCCAAGCAGAGCTGAGCATGAGGACATCATCAGGAGCTTCGCCCTCCATGAGGATATCAGGAAATCAGAGGGTCCTATTCTCTTCTCTCTGACATATAGCTATTGAAAAGACTGTCAAGTATGAAGCACATTAATTTTTTCTCACATAGTAAAAGAGAGATAAAACTCATGGACTAATCCTATTATGAAACACAATATTTACTCTATGCCAGGAAATGTTCTAAGTGCTTTGCAAATATCTTTAACTCTTTTAATAAACCAAAAGGTAGGTATTATCATTCATCCCATTTAACAAAGAACTGAGCAGAGAGAAGTTAAATCGCTTGCCCAGAAGTACACAGCTAGGAGCCTTGGCTGAGGCAGGAATCATCCCACACAATCTGGTAACCACGCTGTTAGGCTTTGGGAGGTCTTGTGTCAGGACTGTAGCATCTGGCATTTTGTGGATGATGCTGCTGCTGCTGCTGCTGATGATGATGATGATGACCATAAAATAGTGAAGATACATGTCCAGCATAAATCTCTGTACTAGCTGTGGAGAGAGTCAACATCCAGGTGGCTGGCACATCTCAAGCACTGTGAAGTGGTGGTCACTGATCTGATGCCAGCAAACCACTACTGTGGGTGCTGGGCTCAGTGTGCACTGCTAGGGTCATGCAGAAGAAGCAGCCCTCATCTCTGCCACAGAAGTTGACAACTACCAATGATGCCTTCCTCTCACATGGGACAAGAGTGATGCAGTTCACTGTGATAAACAACTGGATTAGAAGTGCCTGAGCTGTCACAGAGGTCACCAGTACCAAATCCCGACTTCTAGCCTCTTGCTGAGATGAGTGTCTGGCTGTAGATACTTCCTAAGGACATGCAGTGGCAACACTATATACCTAAATATACTCTCAGTGGTGCCTAAATGTAACAGAGTATGTCACAGCATTGTATATCCCTGGGATACACAATAGATTTATAGGATTAGGTATATTAAGAGTTTAAGTGTAAGAAGTTGGACCTTTTGCTGCTATTTATAAAATCAGAGTATTATAGGGTTGACAGTATCTCCAAGTTCTGGCTCTAGAACTCAATGAGGTTCTGAATTGTTCTTTAGCCCCCTCCTACCAGGGCCTGTGAATATTTTTAAGAGTTCAGCTGCTCATGCACTTATTTTCAAGCTAGTACAATGTTTTTCATTTCAGGCATTTCTTATTTACACTGTGAACATCAATTTTACATCTTGTACTACTTTTTATTCAGAAAGCTGTGAATGTATCAAGAGATAACTCGATTGTAAAGTGAAAGTTTATTATAATTTCATTCATTTTCTTTTCATTTTTTACCTTTGCATCTGAAGTGTGAACCCAGTATATTGCATATGATTAGATTTTGCGTTTCTGTCCAGTTGGAACTTCTTTGTGTCTTGATTGGACTTTTATCCAATCAAATTATCTTATATATAATATTATAATTGACATAGTCATATTTACATCTAACACTTTACTTTTTGTTTTCTATGTCTCATGTTCTCTTTTGTGCCTCTATTCCTTCATTATTGCTTTCTTTTGCATTAAATGCGATTTGGTGTAATATTTTTGTTAGTTTTCAGCTATTTTCTTAGTGGCTACACTAGAATTTACCATATACACCTTAACCTAGCAGACTCTACTGCAGATTTATCCTAACAATACCAGTGAGACAAAAAGATATTACTCCTTTGATCTCTGTTCACACCACATCCAGTCTTTCCCGAGCACCTTTTGTTGTCTGCTACTGAGCCTGTGTGTGAGTCACCCACTCCTATTTCTTTGTGTTAATTTTGAGCAACTCTGAATATTGATCACCTTATTTTCTTTGTTTGTTCATTTGTATTGTGACTTGGCTAGATAACTTAATGATGTCATTTTCTGCCACTGTAAAAAGTCTCTGGTATTTCTTCATGGAGGATGCAGGCCAAGGAATGTGCAGTGTCAAGCTCGTTTGCAGAGATTTCTTTGACTGTCTCCTTCCCTCTTGTGGGAGCCCACCATGGCTCTCTGGCATTTGACATTTGAAAGGGAACTTCTTCCTCTCCAATGAAGGCATTGATACAAGCTATGTAACATTTGTTACCTTTCAAGGACTCTGTTTGTTAAACTTATTTGTTCTTTGACCCTGCGATGGGAGGAACTCAAAAAGATAGCCAAAAGGGAAAAGAAAAAAATGTGAGAGAATGAAAAGATGAAAATAAAGTGTTTGTAGATGGGGAGGGGAGGAGGGGGTGAAGGGAGGGCAGAGGTAAGGGGAAAAAAATGAGAATCAAGACTTGCCATGTAAAGGTACATGATCCCAACAATGAATGTAACTGTACTGTATCCCTAAATGTACCAATAAACTCAATAAAAAAAAAAAAGATAGCCAAAGATTTGGTGGTATCTGTAGAAATCAGGAATTCCTGTTTTTGCATAAGAAATGATGGAGATGATTGCTTGATGCTTCCTGTTAATGTGCCTTTAAGGAAAGCTGTTTCTGTAGAAATAAACCAGACTTCTATTGGTCTCCACTCAGGTGTGAGTGTTCTTTCCTTTCTCAGTCCTCACTCCCCAACTCAGGTACGTTTGTGTTGTGACGGCTGGGCCTCCACACCTCTGTACACCAGCTGTTAAAATTGCTTACTGACTGCTCAATTGTTTTCAACAACACCCTGGAGCATAAATTGCTCCATAGTCTGATCCAATTACATTGGACTGTTGCAGGGGTAGTTTTTGAAGTCAAGGTTTGAGGTTTACTGTGACTCCAGGAGAGCTCTTCTTAGCTGTCTCTTCCCCTGGTTGTTTTTCATAAACTAGCTGTTCTATTGCATATGAATCTCTGATTAGCCTCCTCTTAATTGTTGGCGACTGAAACTTCCATTGCTATGAGAGTGTCTTTGGGCTTAAACTTTTTTACACTCTGTTTCAAATAAAGATATTTTAGGAAGGAGTGACTCTCAGGTAAAACCTCTGAGTGCTAGGTGGTGACACACACCTCTAATCCAGGCCACTGAGGAAGTTGAAGCAGGAGTGTCAGAAGGTTTGAGACCAGCTTAGAAAATTTAGCAAGACCCTGTCCAAACAACAAATAATGCAAAAAGAGCTAGGGATATAGCTCAACACTCCCTGAGTTTAATGCCCAGTACTGCAACAAAACAAAATGACAACACCTGTGTGCTTCAGCTCTGTAACTGAGATGGGACAGTGGCATGGTTCTCTGGGTGATTCTCCTTCTTCTTTTTTTTTTTTTGTTTGGTGTGAGGGCACTGGGTGGAGAGGTAACTTCTGTTTTTCCCAGTTTGTGCATCCCAGTACGAGGCTTCTGCCCTATGAATAAGCTGCAGTGAGGGCTGATGGGGCCCCAATGTTCTTAGGGTGCCATGATGATGGCCCTTGAGTGGAAGAAGGCTTCTTGCTACCTGGAATTGAGATTTTGCAATACTTAGCTAGAGAGGACAAGAGGTGCTGGTAGGACTGGGAGCCCAGGCCAGCAGCACTCTGTTTGTGGGTTGCAGACATCTGGAATGGAGGTTTCTGTCACTGAGCTGAGAAGAAGTGGGTCATGTTTGATATGAAGCAGACTCAATTGTCTTAGTTTTCTTATTGCTGTGAAAAAATACCTGACACCCAAAGTTAAAGGAGGAAAGGTTTATTGCAGCTCATAGTTTGTAGCGGTTTCATTTCATAGGGGGCTGGCTCAAATGCAGGGTAGCATGGCAGAAGGGCATGGGAGAGGGGTATGGCAGAGGAGAAACAGCCCGTGGCAAAACAGGGCAGGTAGAAGGCAGAAAGCAACGAGTGACAATAGTAGCTCTCTCTCTGTCCCTTATTTCTATCCAGGTTACACACCCTTAGGAGGCACACTGAAAAATTGCATCACTATGGAAATCAATATGGAAGTTCCTGTGTCTAGATGTCCCCGCAAAGCTTCATGTGGTTGTAGATCCAGCCATCTCTGAAAACCCTCATCTATGACTACATAAGGCTTTGCGGGGACATCTAGACACAGCCATAACATCAATTTTCTCACAGATGTTTGGTTGATTCTTGAGTAAAATCCCTGAATTGGTTGCATGCCCTAAGAACAATGACCAGAAACTTTGATGGCTTTTGTGGTCTTCCATATTTTCACCAGTTGTGTTGTGCAGCGGAAGAGGACCTCACACTATCATTCTAGAAGTTAAACACTCACTTGTTTATTGGTTATGACTTTCTGAGCTATGCTTCAGATCCACAAAGAACACCTTTTGCAATGGTGTGAATTCTTTTAAGAACGTACTAAGAAATGGTGTAACTGAACCAAATTATAGTTCTGTTTTTAGGGTTTTTTTGAGAGACCTCCATATTGTTTTCCATAGTGATGTGATTTTTTAGTGTGCCTCCTCTCCACAGAGGGACCAAGTCTCAGACTAAGCCTTACTCAATTCCTGTAACTCTCAACTGAAGTTAGCAGCTGGGTTCTTTGAGCCGCATCTCCTACACCACTGGATTCGTGTGATCAACTACTCATTAGCAATTTCCCAATTTATTTGTTTTTACTGTCTTATACTGTATTGTCCTCCAGGCTTATGAAATAAATTTTATATTATTTATCAGGTGTGGGGATCATAAGTATTGGTTGTAAGTATTGTTAACTTTAGTAACTCTATATGTGTTAAGTTTCTCCAGTTTAGCAGGTAGAGTGTTTCCTTTGTGGAATTCCTAAAAGTTACAGTTTCTTGTCTCTGACCTTTAGATGTGTGGTTGTCCGGGGTTACTGCTACCCACAGTGGGTTGTTTTGGTGAACCTGTTTGCTCTTTTCCTGTGTGACCTTTCAGTTACTATGGTAAACCCATCCCATAATAGTTTGTGGTTTTTTTGCTTTAAAAGGCCGGTGCTTGCTGGCAATAAACGCCGCCTTGATCAGACTCTTGTCTTGGTGTCCTTCTTTTCTCTCTGCCCCATCTCCACCCCGCTGCTCTTTCAGGTTTGAGACACTGCTGGACAGTGCTCTGCGTCGCCGGCTCGCGACAATCAGGTATATTTCCTCTTTGCCATAGACATTTTCTCAGACTCCTTCATATCTAGAGGTAGTTAGTTGCCCAAATCTGATCATGAGGTAGCAGAGGAGAGTCTACTGGGGGGGGGAATCTTCTGGAAAACATTTTTCTCTGTTATACAAATAAATACCTTTTTCCTCATGCTTTTTCCCCTTTTATACATCAAATGTACCAGGGCGACAGTGTAATATTGGAGGTGTGGTAGCTATTTTGCAATGGTGAAGGACAAGCCAAAGGAGAAAACACTGATACCCTGAGTGTTAGTTTGTCCCAGTCTTGTACTTGCTCCTTCCCAGACAGCTAGGATTACAGGTGTACACCGTTATGCTTGGCTAGCCTGGCTCTTTTGTGAATAAGCCAGTCTGAACCTCTACATTAAAGCTTGTCCCTCCTAGCTACCCATGTAGGAGTTGTTTTCAATTAATCTTTACTTTCTAACTGTGCCTAACAAATCTGCTGTTGCCTCACTGATGCTCCCTGAAATTCTTTTTCTGGAAGGAGAGTTGATGAATTTATTTCACGTGGTGGTGGGGTAAGATGAGGTCACTGTTTCTTCTTTGGGGGACCTCCTTATATCATATCTGGTGATACTTTCAATATTCCAGAAGCTGAAAATTTTATTAAACTTCAAAATCAGTGAAATGACATTTGTTCCACCTCCACGAAGTGGCAGAGTTGACCTTAACCCACTTAGTCATGTTTTTCTATGAGATCCTGCTGCCTGTCCACAAAGCTCTCACAAGTGTGCCTATAAGGCCCTGATTCCTTTGGCTAGTCAAGAAGAGCTTTAGAATTTCATTGAATTGAATATAAGGTATGATGATCAGTTTTATGTGCCAGTTTGGCTGGAGTATAGTGCTCAGCTGTTTGGTCAAACGCTCATATGAATGTTGTCACAAAGACATTTTGCAGGTGTGGTTAACCTTTACAATAATTGACTTTGGGTAAAGATGAACTTACCTAGCATGGGTAGCCTGGATCCAGTCAATTGCAGGCCTCAATAGCAAAACCAGAGATTTTCCTAGGCTGTCTTGTGGAAACCCTGCCCAAGTTTGCAGCCTGCTGATTTGACTTTGGACTTGTCAGCCTCACAATCTTATGAGCCAATTCCTTGACACTCTCTTGGATATGTGTCTCCTTTTGGGTCTGTTTCTACAGAGAACCCCTGAATAGTGTCTCCTAAATGATCTCACAGGACCCAGGAAAATTGTAACCTGTAAAGATGAAAAGGAAATGCAGTAGGGCAGGGGCATCTGCATCTTCACCTGAGTCCTCCATGAACCCTTCCGTTCTGGCCAGTAGGTGGCCTGGTGACTTCTGGGAAGACAGGCAGATATGTCCATAAAGGCGCCAAGCTTGAGCTCTTTCAAAAAAGATCATTGAGGTCCCACTTCATTTAAAATTCTACTCCACGGCTCTGCCACACCCTCCCCTGCCGGCAGGGTTCCAAGCATCTCCAGCGCCAGAGGGCCTGCTTGGCTGGGCCCTCCCCTGCCAGCTCCGCAGCTACCGCCACCACTGCCACCATCTTTAGTGTCAGAAAGGTAGCCGTAAAGGCGCCCTTGAACCCCTCCGCCCTCCTTCGCACTTTTAGACCTCCTGATTGTGCCAGTTTTTAGACCTACTCTGTAGAGGCAGAGGTGGTCATAAAGGGTATTTTCCAGCGCTTCCAACTTTGAACATCTTTAAAGACGGAGTGGGGGAAACTGTAGTAGAACTGAGTGGAGTTCAACCCTTCAGGAGGTCGGGGAACTCAGTCTGGGCCTTGCAGCCTGAGGTCAGTCTGTGTTGTGCGGTTCTGCCACCAGCTAGCTGAGATCAGGGGTCTTGGCTCTGCACATGGCAGCACATATTGTATATTATGACAGCAGTGATATAGTCTGAAAGAGGCCCTTTAAATTCATTTTTGTTTCTTTCTTTTTTTCATTCCACTCTCCAAATTCTTTTTTTTCTTTTTCTGTCTCCTTTCTCCAACTCAGTCTTTTGTTCCACCATATTATCCCTCATCTCCCTTTCTGTTTCTGCTCCTGTCCTAACTCAGATTTCTTCTTTCATTATTTTTTTTCTCTTTTCTTTATGTTCTTTTCTTATGTCATTCTACCTCACTCAAGGGTTATTATACTTCTATTTTCCTTGCCCTTTTTGAATTTAACAGTTTCCTGATGATTGTCTGGTCATTCTACATCTTCTGGCTTTACATGAAACTTTCTCTAATTCTTTTACTTATCTATTCCTCTTCACTCTGTCTTAAGCCCCAATTCTAAATGGTAAATATCCTTATTGAAAAGTTTATTCTATGTAAACATATTTTGGATTGCTTCTTGATTTTAATTTAATTCACATGGTTTGAATGTGACAGACAGATGACTACCACAAGTGGTCAATTTGCAAATTGTGCTTCATCACATTGTGGTGCTGATTATATCAGTTAGGATAAAGGATTGTGATTGATTCAATGAGCTGTTTTCTTCAGCATTATGAAAATGAGAATGTCTATGAGTCATTAGAGACCCTTTGGCTGAAGCCCAACTATATTAGGAAGATTTAAGTAATAATTTAAAGGTTAAACTAAAGACAACCCAACAACAATAGTAAACATGAGAAAATGCTTAAGCAAGACACAGGGACAGAATTCCAGTTCACCAATGGCAAACAGTGGGGCAAATGAGGATGAAAAGTCTGACAGTGAATCATCAGGACACCCTGAATTTAAGGCACAGGAAGTAACAAAACTGATCAATCAAGCCCTAGAGAAATTTAAAACAGAAGTAATTTTCCAGATAATCATAGAGATGATGAGCAAAATGAAAATTATAATTCGAGAGTCTAGAACAGAAACTGAGAGGAAAATAGATGAGCTCGGGACCATGATAGAAGCCAAGAAGGCCCAGCATAAGAAAGAAATGGAAACAATAAATTCCCAATACAAGAAAGAAATGGAATCCATAGGACAGATTTGAACAGATATCCAGGAGATTAAAAACTCCATTGAGATTGTTCACAAAAGAAAAGAGTCTGAAGATAGAATCTCAGATATAGAAGATAGAATTGCAGTCAGTGACTGTGAAAAGAGAGGTCTCTTAAAAACAGTAGGGGATCAAGAGAAATTGATCCAACAACTCTTAGATGATACAAAGAAGAATAACATAAGATTGATAGGAATTCAACAAGTAGTAGGAGAAAATGTAAATGACTTAAAAAAGCTGTTCACAGAATTAATGACAGAAAACTTCCCAAACAGAGGGGAAGAATTTGACATTCAGATAACTGAGGCATATAGGACTCCAACTAGCCATGATAAAAAAAAATCTACACCTAGACATATAATAATCAAGATCCCAGAAACCCAACAGAAGAACAAAATACTACAAGCAGTAAGAGACAAGAAAGAAATTACATGCAAAGAAAATTCCATCAGAATCACAGTAGACTTTTCAATACAAACCCTTAGGTTAAGGAGAGCCTGGAATGAGACATTTCAAGTACTAAAAGAAAACAACCTCCAACCTAGATTGATGTATCCTGCAAAACTTTCTTTCAAAATGGGAGAGGAAATAAGACACTTTCATGATAAAGAACACCTGAGAAACTTTATGAATACCAAACCAGCACTACAATGAATTCTAAACAATATCCTAGAAAAAGACAATGAAGGTAACAACACAATGAGGCCCAAAGAGCAAATCAAATAGGCAAGGTAAGAAACTAAAAGCAGAAGGTGAAAAAAACATGGCAATAATAAGTTAGTACATATCAATCATAACCATCTATATCAATGGCCCCAATTCACCAATCAAGAGAAACAGATTGGCAGAATGGATTAAGAAGTAAAATCCAATAATATGTTGTATGCAAGACACACCTAGTGCAAAAAGAAGCACATAGACTGAAAATGAAAGGACAGAAAACTTCTTCATGTAACAGGAGCCCAGAAAAAAGCAGGGGTAGCAATCTTATTCACTGACAAAGAAAATTTCAAACCTAAACTGATTGAAGCGACAAAGAAGGTCACTACATCCTTGTGAAGGGAGCAATTCAAGAGGAAGAGATAACAAATAATTTATTTTTAATCTATTGAGTATGTTAGAAAGCACATATGCTTCTTTTCTCTTTTCTTTTTTTCTTTTCTTCCCCTGGTGCTGTGGATTAAACTTAGCACATTGTTCTGGCTAGGTAGGTGCAGCACAACTCAGCTAAATCTCAGGCTTTACATTTCATATTTTAAAAATTTGTCAATACACTAATCTTTGTCTTTATGTGTTGGTCTACCAAATTGATGAGCTACCTTGCTTGTCATTTTCTTTGCTTTTTTATTCGAGAATTTATGTAATCTGTATATATGAGTAGTATGAAAAGTATTAAGGTCTATCTGTCATTTTCCTCTTCATCCCTGCCTTCTACAAGCTTCCTTTTCTGTCACTACAGCTTGTTTGGTTGGAAATTTGTTAAGACAAATTTTATTGTGTTATCAATATATCTTTGTACCTATTTTTCATTGATAATGAATATTAATTTTAAAGTAAAATTTATCATAATTATACTTAAATAAATGGATATTAAATCATTAATATCATTTAGTATCTGGTACA
Organism: Fukomys damarensis; assembly: GCF_012274545.1. Taxonomy (NCBI): domain Eukaryota; kingdom Metazoa; phylum Chordata; class Mammalia; order Rodentia; family Bathyergidae; genus Fukomys; species Fukomys damarensis. The sequence goes on along the minus strand of NW_022900926.1, from coordinate 25,096,765 downwards.
TTTACAAATTCTCCAACTTCCTTAAAGATGATGTTTGTTTTTTCTCAAATCGCACAAATCACAAACATTCCACACATCACTGCACTGTTTTATTATACCAAAGTATAATTGTATTGTAGAAAATATGCATTGTGTATATGTGTGTGGGGGGGTATGTTTTTACACATATGTGTGCACTATTAAATCAGAAACATGGTCATGAATGTGGTAGAATTTTGCACATTTGACATATTGATAGTTTCTCTGGCAACCTTATGATTTCTCTAAATTACATGCTTGATTTAATCCATAGTCATTTGTTTGGGAAGACTATTACATATGTATTGGTGTTAAATTCTATCATTATGCTTATAAAATATAATAAAAATAAGTATGGGATATAATAAATTAGAAACAGAAAAATCTGATCTTAAAAATGTGAAGTCTTAGTTGCTTTTGGATTTCAAATATAAGTATATTTCTTTTCTGTGGGAAGTTTTTTTTAGAAAATGTAAGTGATACAATCAACAAGCATATGATATTTATCAAATTAATAAAACCAAGGAGTTTATAAATCATAAATCATAAATCAAGGAGTTTATAAATCATATTGAGGACAGTTTCTCAACTATAATATGTAACTTTGTTTTATTTATAATGACATTATTTCAAAAATATGTGAAAAAAATGAGAAAGAACATATAATGTTTGAAGATCGTATCAAACTAATAATGTATTTCGATTATGTTTGTGTTGCATAAATCTTTGTTTATTTCATATCCTTTTTTGCTGTCATATATATGTATATTTGAAATTTTTATTTAGTATCTTCATTTCTTGCTGTCATGTATGTTTGCAATCTTTAATAAAAAAAAATAATAAAATTCTACTCCACGATGTGACCACTGCATCTCTTCCAAGGCAGCACCGGGCACCTGGGGATGATAAAATACTTTCATGTCTATAGTACTAGCTGGATACTGAAAAAACAGCATGAGAATTGGTCCCTTAGTTAGGAAAGAGTTCTCATGGCTGACTGCTCCTCTTTGCCAGGAGCTAGATAGCTAATCTGTCCTTATAATGCTCCCGATTTGAACACAATCTTCCACATCGAGCACAGACTCAACTCTTTCCCTCCATCTCCAAGTTCCGGGGAGATTTGTGAGAAATTTTATCTTCATAGTTCTAATAATGGTTGATGAATCATTTTTGTAGTGTTATCCAAAAGAAACCACCACTCTAAGACCTTTCTGATACTCATAATCAGCCATTTCTTTTCTATCTGAAATATCTTCATTCCTGTGATACTTTTGTGGTTGAGGCATCTGTTGGACATTTCTTAGTTTTGCAGAGCTGTGAGGCTGTGGAAAAAGCTCCACTAAAGGTTCTCCAGCTTAGTGCAGATGTCTGGACCCAGTATGGCTAGCATAAAAGTTCAATAGCTGTGTAATTATTTTTTACTATTGTAATATACGGGAAGAAAATTCTGGCTTCCAGATTGCACAACCCCATAGTGAGTCAATAAAAAGTTTCCACCGCTGACCTCCTCAGAGGTTCAGATAAGGAGTCTTGTGGTTCCCAAGCCTGGGTTCAGGGGCTCTGGGTGTCAAGGCCCGGAGACCCTGGGACCTGGCTGAGAGAGCCAGGGCTCAGGGGCTGAGGTCTCTTCTGGATTCTCCAGCGTGGCTCCCACTTGGCGGCTGTGCTGGCAAAGGGATCTGTGCACATATCCAGGAGGGTTGGCTTGGTAATTCAGGCCTCAACAAAAGCATCTTTTGACTGAGATGCTTGAGAGCTCCTTAGCTTTGGAAACTTTTGTCACCTAAAGGAGATTGATCCTTTGATCAGGAATCACAGATGTTTGGGGGTATAGGAATTACAGTTCAGAGGCCATGGCTATGACTTCCCCCTGGCAATGGACACTGAGGGATGCCAGCTTCAAAACAGCATTGTCCTTACATCTCTAAATCACAGATTTCCTCTTGACAGGTTCCTATTGTGGTAATGTGCTCAAGTACCTGTGAGCCTTCTGAGAGAGGTCTGGTCATTAAGAACCTGTCACAGGGTTGAGTTCCCAGGGATCTTTTCTCAGAGTTCAGCTTCACAAAAACTCTCATGAGGAGAGAGCATAGAAAGGAATTTTGAAGTTTTATTTTTCTAGTTTTTGAAATCTTCTACAGTGAGCATAATTTTGTATGTAAGACACCATCAAGTATTGTAAAGTTTTCTCCTCTTGCAGGCAAAATTTGGATATGAAGTGGCAGTTGAGAAAAAGAGCTTGAGTAGAGTGAGAGACATAGCTAATGGTCTGGATTCCACTGTTAAGTACTGGTATCTCACATGTACTTTCTCTGAAATAAAATTCAAAGGGCCTCTTAGCATTGTAATATAACAAAATGTGTTCCCTGACCCAAGGGAAGACTAGCACAGGCCAAGAGGACTCTTGGTTCCATAGTCAAAGAAGCAACAGAGCAATAACAGGAAGGGATGGCTACAAGTAGTTAGAATTGATCCAACTTTAATGGCAACCTCACCTCAGAGGAACCACATGTTGCCTTTTCACAAAAGCACCAAAATTATGTGGTGGCTTGAGATTCTACCTTTATTTACAGAGGCCACTAGGAGGTGGGAAATGGTTCTTTAGGCCAAGACTGCCAGAGTATGGGCACAGTCAGCCCCTCCATATCTCCTCCTGCCCCAAGCTATGGGGAAGAAAAAAAAGTGTGCCATGGACAAGCGGTTTGAGAACCACATCCTCTGTGCTCCCTACATCTACTGAGGTTTTTGGAAGGGTGAGAAGCAAGAGAAAGACTAAACTTAGGTGGTTTTTTACACATCTGATCAAAGTCATCTCTCCCTTATACCATTCTACCAGGGACTTCACTGTTTTGGCCCAAAGGAATGACTAACAGAGGAGGCCCAGGAAGCTGCCAAGAGAAATACTTTTGACTGGAGAGGGAGAATTGACTTTGTGTTCCTAAGTCTACCACTCCCATCTATTTGTTCCTGGGATGGTGGTGACCTCACTCTCAGGGCCATTGGTGCCATCCTCTCCCAGCAGCCTCCCAGCCCCATTGTCTGTCCTGGGACCCTCCCTCTTTCTATCTATCCCCAGGGCCAGAGGCTGTGTGGTCATTCTTCTGGCATCTCCTGGCCACAGATACACCCTGGTGACTGTCACTGCCTGCCTGAAACACATGGCAATGAAGGTAGTTGGAAAGTCCAGGGCTATGAAGCATGAGGCCAGCTTGGCTAAGTGACCATGAGTGGAGAGTCACTATATACAGCTGGATATGTGGGGTAAGTGAAGGCCCCATGAAAGTCCCTACAGTTATCTCTTCATCTTCTTAAAGTTCTTTTACACCAGGTTAAGAACAGTAGTCATGACTTTTAGAAAGGCCTACCAGGAGTCTCCCTTAGAATACACATACACTTTTTTTTATAGTTTTTTTTTCCTCATTGAGTTTATTGGTACATTTTAGGTATACAGTACAATTACATTCATTATTGGGACCTTGTACCTTTACATGACAGGTCTTGGTTCTCATTTAGAATACAAAAACTTTCAGGTGTGGGGCAGGTCATTCTTTGCTGCATTTATGCTGTATTTATCATTGGTTACCTAGGTAGATGCCTGGAAAAGTGCCTGAAATGGGTCAAAGAACAGGCAGAATTTTGCCTAGGAGAAAGGCACTGTCCATAGTAAAAGAAAATGAAAGTGGCCCATGCTGTGGCAGGCAGATCCTGAACCATAGAGTTGGCAGGACAGGGAGATGATGGGATGTCTGGAGTGTGGGAGAACAAGAGAGGAGCAGGATGAGAAAGCACAGAGAAAGAAGCTAGGATGAAGCATCTACACCAAACTCGTGACCCACACAGACCCATGGAGAACCGACCCACAGATAAAAGGGATATTGACCAACTCACCTCCTATGTGTCACTTCTAATGACTTGCCGAGAGCCCCTGAAGTTCCTCCCTATTCTTCACAGCCCTGCAAAGCCAGCCAATCCGTATAGCTAATGGTTTTAATTTTACACAAATTAAGTTAATTAATTAAATGAATTCTTGATCAATATATAATAATATTCAGTGTTCCTGCGTTTTCAGCTTACTCACACAGATTTCAGGCACTACAATCAACCTTTTCTAGTGTCACACTTTCCAGAAAGCTTCCTTTGGGCGGCAGTTCCCTGGAACAACTAGCTAGGGAGTGTGGAGTATTCTCCTTGAAAGCTCTTGCCTTCTTGAGACTTTCTTGTGGAAGGAATGGCCCTTCTCCAGCCTGACAAAGGTTTGTCTGTTCAAAATTCCAATGTGAATCAACTGCATTTTATGCTTACACTAAACTGTTTTTACATGCCTGGTTAACATGGCAACATAAACATTTCAAAATGACATCGATAGATCCTAAGTAAGCATTGGATGCATGTGAGGCTGTCCAAGTGTTTCAGAGAGCAAAGATCTCTGGAGGCACAGGATGGGGTTAGGGGTAAGACAGACAGACAGACAGACAGACAGGACACTTGTTTATACCTCACCTATGATCCACTGGTGTCTAAATGCTGTGAAACCCACAAAGCATTGGCTTTATTTTGTTAGCAATGTGCTGATTTACAGAGAAGTTATGGAGTATGCATTCTTCAACCTTATAATTGCTGCTGTTTACTGAGCCTTAAGATCTTCAGGCTGTGTGCAGGACATTGCAAACATAGCTCCACTGAAGCCTGCTTAGGTCAAATTAATCTGTCCAAAGTCAGACAGGTCTATAATCTAAGTGCATCAGAACCCAAAGTCTGAGTTTAAACCTATCTTTTCAATATAGGCCTTTCGGCTAATCCTATTTAGCACAGGAGGGGTTTGCCTTTGCCTGGTTGCCAAATATCCCTCAGGATCATGGACTCTACATCCTGCCTGGAACAAAAGCCTTAGGATTGTAATAGGAAAAAGCAATTTAATTTGGACACTGAATAAATTAACCATAAATCAACTAACCTTAGAGAGCTGACATTTCCTCTTACTTATGCTAAGGATGTAGACTTTTTAAAATTTACTTGGCTGTATAAGCACATCTTTTTTTATGAGATCTTTTTATGAGTCCTTTAAACATGAACTTTTTAAAACTTCATTGCCTTTGTTGGCTTTCAGCTTGAAATGTGGCTGGCCCATTAGGATGTCCTTGGAGAGCCCAGGTTTGACCACTGGGCACAGGGAACATTTAACAAAGAGCTTCCTGGAAGGCTCCTGTGTGACTCACAGTGGTTGTATAGTGGCTCTGTAGTATTCTGGGATGTCAGTCACACTTGCACTTCATGTAGTTCAAGTTAATAAAATAAATAGTGGTCTCACCTTTTAGTCATTGTTCCTATAGCATTTGAAATGTAACAGTAACTTCATTCTATATCTGTAATTTAAACGCTCATACTGTTGACGTTATTTCTCTTGGGTCATTAATTTTACGATAGTTCAAGCATTTCAGGCCTGGCCCACCTATGATCTTCTGATAGGACTAAAGGAAATATTCACCTCTTTCTTGGAAACATCTCCAGGGGAATCAAGGGCCTTCAACTCATGCTAGAATGTGCATGAGGGGGAGAGAGGGAAGGGAAAGGGGATGAAAAAAGGAATTAAGATGTATAATGTACATGTACTAACTTCCCACAAATAATGTAAATACATGTACTAATGAATCAAAGTAATAAGACAAAAATGAAAAAATGTGCATGAGGTATAGCATACAAGGATTTTCCTGGCTACCATGCTCAAGTGTAAAATAATAGATAATTTAAAAAATTATAACATTGACATGTTATCTTTAAAACACAAAGTATTTTCAATTAAAATTAATGGAATTTTCTTTAATTGATTTTTCACTTTTTTATAAGCAGTTAAAATGCACACATAGAGAAATTTCTACTTTGGGAAAGATTGATGCCTATCTGATGCCAGAATTACCTCTCCACCCTAAATAATGAAAAGGCCAGAGAGACTTACAAGGAAGGATGCTATATTAAGGCATTGTCTACTGAGCACTTGCAGGACTGGAGCTTCTGAGAGGAGGGAAAACATGAGGTGAGCACTGCATTCATCCTGTCTGTCTGCTTGGGGACAGTTTCTTGACTTTAGCATCAAGAAGTAGAGCTAAAAAAGAGGGGCTTTGACGATCTGAAAAAGAGCAGTTTTGGTATTCAAGTCTTAGGATATCAGATCTTGCTTTAGAGAGAAGGGAGGCCAAAAGGGAGCAAAGAGTGAGGAAAGGCAGACCTGGGCTGGCTGGGTGCTGTTTCAAGGACCTTGAGAAGAGTACTGCTACGCTGTCTAGGGCTGAAAGAATAAAAAAGACCCGAGATGTACAGTCCTGAAAGACGGCAAAATCGCAGCCCAGAAAGATGATAAAATTTCCACAAATTTGGATTTTAAACAATCAACCTACAAAGTAAAAAAAAAATTTAGAAAGATGATTCTAATGATGGCCGATTTTTTCAGAAACAATTGTATACAGGAGACATTGTGATAAATTCTTTAAAGCTCTGAGGTGTGTGTGTGTGTGTGTGTGTGTGTGTGTGTGTGAGAGACAGAGAGAGAGAGATTTTACTATTTATTACAAATAACTTAAAAATATTAGGAAAGTGTGCCTTATAACACGTGTAAAGTAAATAATGAACACATAGCACAAAAGGGGAAGATGAAGGATTATAACAGCATTGTACTTAAATGAAGACTAAAGCTGCGCATAACTGGTAGATTGTTAGAGATGAAGGACTCATCTTAAACTCTGGGGCAATATTTTAAAATAATTTAAAAAGTTATGGGCCTGCCTGCCTGCCTGTCTGCGATCACCCGGCGGTGTGCGCGCGAGCTCCCGGCCTGCGCGGGAGCTCCCGGCCTGCGCAACAACAGACCCAGGAAGGACCCAAGGACCCCAGAGGGGGTTTTTTTCAGCTGCCTGCCTACCTGCCTGTCTGCGATCACCCGGCGGCGTGCGCGTGAGCTCCCGGCCTGCGCGACAACAGACCCAGGAAGGAAGGTAGCCGCGCGGGCGCCCTTGAAACACCCACACGACCCCCCCCCCCGTTCTCAAAACTCCTGATCGGGCCAGTCCTTAGACCAACTCTGCAGAGGCATAGGTTCCCATGAAGGGTAGTTTTCTGAGCTCCGAACTTTGATCATCTTTAAAGAAAGGGCAGGGGAAACCTGTAATAGAACGGAGTGGAGTTCAACCCTGAGGGTAAGGAAACTAAAGTTAGGCTTTGTAGATTGTGTTCAGTCTCAGTCGTGAGGAACAGCCATTGGCTAGCTATAACCAGGGGATTGGGTTCCGCATATGACTGTGCATGTGGTATAATATGAGATCAGAGATAGCCTGAAAGAGGACCTTCAAATTCTTTTTCTTTCCCTCTCTCTTGTCTCTTTTTTCCTCTTTCCACCCTAAAATTTCTTTCTTTTTTCTGTCCTGTCTCTCCAACTCAGTCTCTTGCTCCACCATAGTGTCCCTCATCTCCCTTTTTATTCCAGTTCCTGAAGAACTCAGACTTCTTTTTTTATTTTTTGTTTTTAGGACGGGTTTCTCTTTATGTTCTTTTCTCCAGTCATTTTACCTCACTCATGGCTCTGTACCTTCAAGGGAAGGCAAGCGCCTGTTACTGTTAAGGGGATATATTCCTGTCCTTATTCCTGCACTCTCTCTATCCCCCCTGAACTTAATAGCTTTGTAAAGATAGTAAGGTAATTCTACAACCTCTGGATTCACTTCAAACCTGCTCTAATTCTTTCACTTATCTAATCCTCTTGTTCTAAGTCGAACCCCCCATCCTAAATGGTAAAGATGCCATATTGAAAAGAATATTCACTGCAAACATACTATGAGCTGCTTCTTGAAATTAATCTAATTCACATGAGTTAAAGGTGATACATTAATGACTACCATAAGTGGTCAGTTGGCAAGCTGTGCCTGATCCTATTGGGCTGCTGAATGTATCAATTGGGACAAAGAGTGGTGATTGATTTAAAGAGTTGTTTTCTCTGATATTATGAAAACGAGAATGTCTATGAGTCATTAGAAACTCAAAAGCTAAAACGCAACTATATTAGGAAGATTTAAGTAATACCCAGAAATTAAAGAAGGACAACCCAACAATAAAAATAAAAATGAGAAAACACTTAAGCAAGACACAAAAACAAATATCCAGTTCACCAATAGCAAATAGTAGGACAAATGAGGATGAAAAGTCTGATAGTGAACCAACAGGACTCCCTGGACCCATAGCACAGGAGGTAACAAAATTGATCAATCAGGCTCTAGAAAAATTCAAATCAGAAATAATTTCCCAGCTAGCCAGAGAGATGATGAGCAAAATAGAAGTCATGATTCGAGACTCTAGAGCAGAAACTGAGAAAAAAATAGATGAGCTCAAGACTGTGATAGAAGCCATGAAGACTCAGCATAAGAAAGACATGGAAACAATGAATGCCCAACAGAGGAAAGAAATGGAATCCATAAAACAGATTCAAACAGATATCCAGGAGATTAAAAACTCTATTGAAAGTGTACGAAACAGAATAAAAGATTGCGAAGATAGAATTTCAGATATAGAAGATAGGATAGCAGTCAGTGACCGTGAAAAAAGAGGTCTATTAAAAACAGTAAGGGATCATGAGAAATCAATCCAACAACTCCTAGACGATACAAAGAAAAATAACATAAGACTGATAGGAATTCATGAAAAAACAGGAGAAAACACAAATGATATAAAAAAGCTCTTCACAGAATTAATGACAGAAAACTTCCCAAACAGAAGGGAAGAATTAGACATACAGATAAGTGAGGCATATAGAACCCCAACTAGCCACGATCAAAAAAAATCTACACCTAGACATATAATAATCAAGATTCCAGAAATCCAACAGAAAAACAAAATACTACAAGCAGTAAGAGAAAAGAAACAAATCACATGCAAAGGGAAGCCCATTAGAATCACAGCAGACTTTTCAACACAAACCCTTAGGTCAAGGAGAGCCTGGAGTGAGGTATTCCAAGTCCTAAAAGAAAAGAATCTCCAACCTAGACTTTTGTATCCTGCAAAACTCTCTTTCAAAATAGATGGGGAAATAAAATACTTCCACGACAAAGAGCACCTGAGAAATTTCATGAACACCAAACCAGCACTGCAAGGAATTCTAAACAATATCCTAGAAAAGGACAACGAAATTCACAATAACATGAGGCCCAACAGACCAAATCAAATAGGCAAGGCAAGAAACTAAAAGGAGATGGGAGAAAAAGTAAAAAGAGTCAACAAATGGACAAAAACATGACAAGAATAAGTCAAAATATATCAGTTGTAACCATCAATGTTAATGGCCTCAATTCACCAATCAAGAGAAACAGATTGGCAGAATGGATTAAGAAGCAAAATCCAACAATATGTTGTATACAAGAAACACACCTAGTGCAAAAGGAAGTCCATAGACTGAAAGTGAAAGGATGGAAAACAATTCTCCATGCGTCAGGAGTCCAGAAAAAAGCAGGGGTAGCAATCTTATTCTCAGATAAAGTAAATTTCAAACCAAAACTCATTAAGAGAGACAAAGAAGGACACTACATCCTTGTAAAGGGAACAATTCAAGAGGAAGAGCTGACAATCATAAACATATATGCACCAAATATAAATGCCCCCAACTATATAAAACAAATATTAAGTAACATGAAAAACCAAATAAGCACTAATACAATTGTAGTGGGGGATTTAAATACCCCACTATCACAAATTGACAGATCTACTAGGCAGAAAATCAACAATGAAATAATAGAACTGAACCAAGCTTTGGAACACATGGACTTAATAGATGTTTATAGAGTATTCCACCCCCAAAAACCAGAATATACATTCTTTTCGGCTGCACATGGATCATTCTCCAAAATAGACCACATACTGGCTCACAAAACAGGTCTAAATAAATGCAAAAAAATTGAAGTCATCCCCTGTTTATTATCAGATCATAGTGCAATCAAACTAGACATCAATAGCACAAGAAACTATAGAAACTTCACAAGCACATGGAAACTGAACAACACTCTCCTAAACAATCAATGGATTACAGAGGAAATTAAAGAAGAAATTAGACAGTTTTTACAAATAAATGAGAATGCCAATACAACATACAGGAATCTTTGGGACACAATGAAAGCAGTTCTACGTGGAAAATTCATAACATTGAATGCCCACACTAGGAAAACAGAGCGGGCTCAAATAAACAACTTAACGATGAAACTTAGACTCCTAGAAAAACAAGAGCAAGAAAAACCCAAAGCTCGAACAAGAGAGGAAATTATAAAGATCCGAGCAGAAATCAATGCAATTGAAATTAAGAAAACGATACAAAAAATAAATGAAACAAAGAGCTGGTTTTTTGAAAGAATAAATAAAATTGACAAACCCTTAGCTAATCTTATCAAAAAAAGGAAAGAAAAGGCTCAGATCCATGCAATTAGGAATGAAAAAGGCGAAGTCACAACAGATCCGAAAGAAATCCAGAGGATCATGAACACCTACTTTGAGAACCTGTACTCTAATAAAATGGAAAACACAGAAGAAATGGACAGATTTCTAGATACTTATGAATTACCAAAGTTGAACGAAGAAGATAAAAACATTTTAAACACCCCAATCACAATCAGTGAAATTGAAAATGTAATTAAAAACTTACCAACAAAGAAAAGCCCAGGCCCTGATGGATTCACTGCTGAATTTTACAAGACATTTAGAGAAGAACTACTACCATTACTCTTCAAACTTTTCAATGAAATTGAAAGAGAAGCTATACTTCCAAATTCATTCCTGGAAGCAAGTATCACTCTGATTCCCAAACCAGAGAAAGATACAACCAAAAAGGAGAACTACAGACCAATCTCCTTAATGAATATAGATGCAAAAATCCTTAATAAGATACTAGCAAACAGAATACAGAGGATTATTAAGAAGATCATCCATCATGACCAAGTCGGATTTATTCCAGAGATGCAAGGGTGGTTCAACATACGAAAGTCAGTGAATGTAATACATTATATTAACAAAGTCAAGGACAAAAACCATATGATCCTCTCAATAGATGCAGAAAAAGCATTTGATAAAATTCAACACCCATTCATGATAAAAACCCTGCAAAAAATTGGAATAGATGGTCTATACCTCAATTTAATAAAGGCTATTTATGAAAAACCATCAGCCAACATCATATTGAATGGCCAAAAACTGAAAACCTTCATGTTAAAATCAGGAACAAGACAAGGATGCCCACTATCGCCACTTCTCTTCAATATAGTTCTGGAAACATTAGCCACAGCAATTAGACAAGAGAAAGAAATTAAAGCAATAAAGATAGGAAAGGAAGAAGTTAAACTATCATTATTTGCTGATGATATGATACTCTACATTGAAGATCCAAAAAACTCCACCAAAAAACTTCTAGACTTAATTGACAGATTCAGTAAAGTATCTGGATACAAGGTGAATACCCAAAAATCAATAGCCTTTCTATACACAAATAACAGACAGACAGAAAGAGAAATAAGGGAAAAAATTCCTTTTACAATAGCATCCAAAAAAATGAAGTATCTAGGAATCAATCTAACAAAAGAAACAAAAGATCTCTACACTGAAAACTACAGCACTCTGAAAAAAGAAATCGAAGAGGATATAAAAAAATGGAAAGATATCCCCTGCTCCTGGGTAGGAAGAATCAACATAGTGAAAATGGCCATACTACCGAAACTGCTATATACATTCAATGCAATGCCAATTGAAATTCCAACACTATATTTCACAGAACTAGAAAAAAGAATCCAAAAATTCATTTGGAACCACAAGAGACCTAGAATAGCAAAAGCCATTATAGGCAACAGTCACATGGCACCAGGTGTAACAATTCCCAATTTGAAACTATACTACAAAGCCACTGTGATAAAATCAGCATGGTACTGGCAAAGAAATAGGCCTGAGGATCAATGGAACAGACTGGAAGACACAAAAACAAATGCAGATGTACTCAGCTACCTCATCTTCGACAAAGGAGCTCACCATCCTCAGTGGAGGAAAGATAGCCTCTTTAATAAATGGTGTTGGAAAAACTGGATATCAACCTGTCACAGATTAAAATTAGACCCTTATCTTTCGCCATGCACTAAATTAAAATCCAAATGGATTAAAGATCTAAATATTAAAACAGAAACATTAAACTTGCTGGAAAGTAAGTTAGGCAGAACTCTGGAAGACATTGGTATAGGAAAAGACTTTATGAACAAATCCTCAGTAGCACGGGAACTAGCAGAAAGAATCAACAACTGGGATCTCATCTTACTAAAAAGCTTCTGTACTTCAAAAGAAACCATTAGCAGAACTAAGAGACAATCTACAATGTGGGAAAAAATTTTTACCAGCTGTACCTCAGACAAAGGACTATTATCAAGGATATATAAAGAACTCAAAACAATCAGTCCCCCCAAATATAAAGACCCGATCCAAAAATGGGCATCCGAAATGAACAGACATTTCTCATACAAAGAAGTGAAAGCAGCAAGAAAATATATGAAAAAATGTTCCACATCACTGGTCATTCGAGAGATGCAGATGAAAACAACACTGAGATTCCACCTCACCCCACAAAGAATGGCTGCTATCAAGAAATCACACAATAACAAATGTTGGCGGGGTTGTGGGGAGAAAGGAACCCTCCTCCATTGTTGGTGGGAGTGCAGACTAGTGCAACCACTATGGAAATCAATATGGAGATACCTCAAAGAGCTTGGACTGGAGGTTCCATTTGACCCAGCCATCCCTCTGTTGGGTATCTTTCCAAGAGAACTGAAAGAATCATATCACAGAGAAGTATGTGCACCCATGTTTATAGCGGCACAGTTTGTAATAGCTAAATCTTGGAAACAACCTATTTGCCCATCCGTTGGAAACTGGATAAAGAAGTTGTGGTTTTTCTATAAAATGGAATATTACTCAGCCATAAAGAGCGAGAGAATAGATTCATTCATAGGAAAATGGATACATATTGAAGATATACTCCTAAGTGAAATAAATAAGTCCCACATGTGTAAATACCGAATAGTTTCCCTGGTGTGAATATTCTGCAACAATGCATAAGATTCTAATAAGATTACTGACATTTAGAAATGGGAGGAAAGGAGCTTAAGATGTAGGGAAGGTGTGATACGTAGGGGAAGAACAAAAAGGGAAAAGAAAAAAATGTGAGAGAATGAGAAGATGAAAATAAAGTGTTTGTAGATGGGGAGGGGAGGAGGGGGTGAAGGGAGGGCAGAGGTAAGGGGAAAAAAATGAGAATCAAGACTTGCCATGTAAAGGTACATGATCCCAACAATGAATGTAACTGTACTGTATGCCTAAATGTACCAATAAACTCAATAAAAAAAAAAAGTTAAAAAAAAAGTTATGGCTAAAAATACAGTAAGAAAGAGAGAACTAGTAAAAATATTTTATTAATACAACAGAAGGCAGCAAAAAGGGAATAAAGGAACATAGGACAAATAATAAGAACTAGCAGTATAGTAGTTTTAAAGCCAATCATGTCAGTAATTACATTAAATGTAAGAGTATTGAGCCATGCTAGTTAAAAGACAGAGATTGTGAGGCTAGATTATGAAGCAGAATCAACTTTCAGATATCTCTAATAGACACTTTTAAAATTGAAAGATATAATGGGTGAAAATGAAGGATAACAACAGAGCAAGCAAATGGTAAGTACATAAAAACTAGTGTACCTGTAGTAATAGACAAAGAAGACCTTAAAACAAGGAGAATTAGAATGATGAAGATGCACATTTCATAAAACTAAAAGGTGAATTATAAGGGAAGACACACAAATATATGTATAAATAAATATATGTGGGATTTGTATATACATATGTGCTTTTCTCTTTAACTTCTACATTTGATATATACTATATATTATTCTTTTAAGAAAGGATATTATCCTAAAGCATTTTTTCAAATACTATGGAGTATTCACTGAATATCATAATATAACCTAGTATCTCACTTTTATAACAATTATCCTACTACATAAATCACTATGTTTAGAAGTAGTTTGCATTATTCTTACTTCCATTTAGAAAATACTTATTGAATTAAACAAAGCCAGTGAATATTCCTTGCTTTGTTCTATTTTACTTTTTCTTTTTAAAATTTAAATTTATTTTATCTGAAAAATAAAAATTAGACATATTAGGGGGTAACGTGATGTTTCAATACAAATATAAATTATGTAACATTTAGTCCAGTATCTGTCTCCTTAACTCTTTCATCATTTCACCTTACTTTCTTTCTTTCTTTTTTTTTTTTTTGGTACCGGGGATCGAACTCGGGTCCTTGCGCTTGCGAGGCAGGCCACCGAACTGCTGAGCTAAATCCTCAGCCCTTAAAATACTTTCTTGTACTAAAGAATCCAGAAGCTACACTCCACACTTTACAGCCACATTTTACAGGGTGCTCTGTGACCTAGGATTGGAAGTCAGATGTACTGACAAGGGGAAAGACGTACCTTTTGCTAGTGCAGATCAGGGCAAGCTCTGAAACTAGTGGCTGCATCAGACTTTCTGATTATGGCTGTATCCTCATCAAAGGTGCTGGAACAGCACCCTACTTTTTTCTTTAAGTGAATTTCTACTGCTCTCTAAGAGCCAACTGTCTCTCCTGTGAATACTTCTCTGGCTTTTTTTCAAGGTTACTTATAAATTTCACATCTATGTCTCCACCGTGTTTTACAGGTATTCTTTTCACATGTATAATATTATTGATTACTTTTGGTGTGTCATGTTATTCCTTTTCCTAGCTTTTTCCTCTACAATCCCATGAGAGCCTTACAATTAAAGAATATCACATCCATACATGTGTCCTGTACCTAACAGAAGATGTAACACACTGAACATATTGAAAAAACATTGTAGTGGATGGATGAATGAGTAAGTAATGAGCTGAGAAATATATATATTCCCATTTTTAGGTATGCTTGTGTTTGTGTGTTCTATAGTCCTCCCAAATTAAACAATGGTACATTTTATTTTATTTCAATATTATTAGGTAATATGGTAGGGGAGGATTATTCATGGAGTAGAAAATATGATCCTTATATTTAGATATTACAATATAACTTTACAGCTACATTTACTAAATATACCGAGTACTTACTGTAAGTCCGACATTGGGCCAGGAACTTGACACAGCACCATTTCATTCAACCCCATGACACATTTACAAGGCATCTCTCTACAGTTAAAAGAATTGAAGTTCAGGGAAGTCAAATAACTATCCACAGTCACACAGCTAGAGATATTAGCAGGAAATTTAATCTCACCAAATATCTATGATTCTCTGCATTTCCCAGCCTCCTCTGTAATAAGCTTAGGGTCACATGTCTAGTTCTAGTCAGTGGCCCACGTGGAGAAGTGATGGGTAGCATTTCTGGGTGGAAGCAGTTAAGAGCTGGTGTGCTTTTTCATATTTCTCCCTCATGTTGAGAGCAATATAGGAAATCACAATTTCCAGAGGGTGTAAACTAAAGACAGTCTCCCAGATTGCAGCACATGAGTGAGAGAGAAACCTTTACTGTGTTAAACCACAATAATATTAGGGCTTACGTGTCACTGAAGCACACCCTATCTTATCGTGATGAATGCACTGCGTCGATTTAACCCCAAACACACCTCTTCACCACTCTACTAGTCACAATTCTCTGGGAAAGACAAGAGAGATATGCAGCCATGAGACAGTGGGTAGAGACTCAAGATGGAGAGGAAGGGACCAGAGGAGAGGTCTCAATAGAAATCTGCAGAAATGTGTGAATACTCACCAAGGGTAGGCATGGTGAGGAGGCTAACATGCAGGACTTGGACTAAGATTGCATTTATCAGAGAAATGGGATGGGGCTGGAGCTATCATCACTGTCCTTCTCAAGTCCAATTTCCTCATCTCCTCACTTGCTCTTTGGCTATGGGACATTGACAAACACTGGCTGGATTCTACCGCAGTCACTGTTAGGAATAGAAATCCAGGGGATGTTCGGTGCTACAGTCCAAGTTGTTTACTGAGCGAATGGGTGGATTAGTTCTGTGACTGTACACAGAGGTGGCGCAAGGTCACCACAGAAGCTTTACTGGATGAGCCTCTAAAACAAACGAGTTCAGTGCCTTTCCCGCCTTGAATCCAGAAGCTGCTTATTTTAACCTGTTCATGTACTAAGTGGTGGTTCAGCTGGGAGAACACATTCGTGCTTAGAAACATCAGTGTACTTCACTGTATTCAGGAGGGATAACATGCTATCAAAAATTCATATCTAGCATTTTAGAATTGCTATTATTTTGATTTTATCATTAATTCATGTTATTGGCAAGTTTTATAGGTTTGGAATGACATTGTGATTTATCAAGTCATCCATCTGTCATAGTTTGAAACACGGGTGTCTAGTTTAAGGTTTGTACTCTCTGTTCTGGCTTTTGATGTTGGACAAGTTACTTAACCTGTAAAAGAACCTTGTTCCTCATCAGGGTCATGGGGATACTATCTGATGACCGAGATAGTCTATTTATTTACTCATTCTAACTATGTTCGTTGTGTTCTCACTGCATATTGTGAGGACCAGAAAACATAAAAATTCAGCAAAAAACCCACAAGTCAAATATTTATTGACTGCTAATATTTAGCTTCATTCTGCTAAACACTCACAAATTTTTTCTCTGAGCTCAGGTAGCCATTTATATGATGACCATTCCCAGTGGCAAGATGGAACACTGACCCTGCTGCTGGAAGCACTTGAAAATTAGTCAGATCATGCACCTGGGTGAAAATACATTGCTGCATATATCAAATGGCAAACCCTCAGGGCTTGGAAATTGAAGAAACAAGCATGTTGTATAAGTCTTTATCAGCCTGGATGGGAGAAATACCATCTGAGATCATTTCTTATAACTGATAAGCAGGTACTTAATCTTGCTGAGCCTCTATATTATCACCCACTAAAAGTGGATCATTAGAGTTCTTGCCTCATAGAATTCTATGAGGACATGATATAAAAATACACAGTACTTAAGAAATTGTCAGTATGTAGCAAGTACCCAATAAATCATCATCACCGTCATCATCATATTTCAGTCAGTTACCCATACTCCAAAGCACCCTCCCATCTCAGTAAATTGTTTCATTCTTTCAAGTGCTCCCTCATTGCAAATGATGTTTGCTTTTGCTGTGATCCTTAGATGCCTTGTTCTTTGGTGATTGATGAGCTGTGGAGGAGCCTGGGGTGAATATTTTGGAAGCAGTGCTGAGTCCTCCCTGATCTTACCTTACCAGCTGGCTTCCTCATTCAGGAAGCCTCTTGTGCGAGCCTCAGTTGTACTTGTTCTGCTTGCCATTTCCATTAAACACTGCAGGAGATTACTCATTCTGATTCCAAGGGAGTACAGAAGCACCTGGAGATAGATGTCCACAAACTTTTAACAGCTTCAATGCTTTGGCTCCAAGTCTATGAACTGGAAATTGCCCCTGGCTGTCAGAGTCGTCATTGCAAGCTAAGATGATTTACAGAGAGGATCTGTTCTCACCCAGCCCAACATGCAGGAATGATTGTGTTGGGGAGAAGTGAAGCTGGGGAGTCACCTAGAATACTGATGTGATTGGGACGGCTGAGAAATTAGAAAAGGCCAAGAGCAGGGAAAAGAAGTGGAAATTTAACTATCATGTTTGAAGACACAACAAAGATGATAGATCCCAAACACTGTGCAGACTCTAATAGGAAGCCTGCCCACAAGGTGCTTGTGATGCTTCCAAACCATGTGGCCCCTGGACCTGTCCAATGATTCACATGCCTCAATCTCTCTCTCCATTTCCTACGCCAGTTGGTGCCCCCATAAATAGTGAGTGCAAATTTTTGCAGATGGCTCATAAGCGCACATGGTGAAACAGCCTGACTCTGGAGGATTGGAAACAGGCAAACAAATGAGCATTTCAGGGTACCTCCATAGGGAAAACAAATGCGCTTTCAGCACCTTGTCAGGCTTTGCAGGATGGATAATAGGCATATAATTTTAAAAATCCCATCACAAAAGGGAACAAGATGTGTGGATCAATAGAAAAGACCTAGACGAGCCTCAGAATCACCATTTGGGTTAACTGGTATAAAATCTTCTCTCCTAAAGCTATTCAACAAAGACAGAAGTACTAGAGCCAGTCAGCAAAGATAGAAACAAAAGACTTCAGTGAACATGAAAACTCAAAGAAGGGGAGCATTAGGATGTGTCCCCCAAAGGTTCAAATGATGGAGTTGGTCCTTAGCATACCTATGTTGAGAGGTATTGTAACTTCTAAAAGTTTGGGCCAACAGAAGATTATTAGATCAGAGGGGAATGCTACTGTTGAATGGGGTTAATGTAGTTCTTATGGGACTCTGGTTAGTTCCTTTGAGACTATACTAATATAAAATGGTCAAACCTGGCCACCAAATTCCTCTGACTTTCTGTCTTTCTATGTGATCCCTCCCACACAATATTCTCTTATTATAATGTCATCCATTCTCAGACTGCCCACATCAGAGGCCAAGCAGATGAGGCCTCCTGATCTTGGACTTTCAGCTTCCAAAACTTTGAGCTAAATGAGCATCTATTCTTTGTAACAGACCCAGCCTCAGATATTTTGCAATAGCAACAGAAAAGATACTAATGCATAAGCTTATTTTAAGAAATAAAGATAGAGAACTTTTTAAACCTGGAGAGAGATATAGACATCCAAATATATTAAGTTTAAAGGCTCTCAAACATATTTAATCCAAGGGGGACCAAAGCTGTCAAAAATCAAAGATAGAAAATTCTGAAAACACATGAGAAATGAAGCTCATCACATACAAGAGTATCAGTTAGGCTATCAGTAGATTTCTCAGCAGAAATCTGTAGGCCAAGAGAGTAGGATCATATGTCTAATCTGATGTAAGAAAAAAAAAGAAACTAACTGCAAAGAATATTTACCCAGTAAACATATCCTTCAGAAATGAAAGACAAAGGGTTTCTAAGACAAACAAAACCTGAGAGATTTCATCTGGACTTACCTTGCCAGAAATGCTAAAGAGTGCTTTTCAAGCTACATAAAAGGACTTTAAATTAGTAACACAAAACATATAAAAGTATAACACACATTAGGAAATGTCACTACAGTTGGCCTTCCTTATTTATGGATTCAAACAATTGCAGATAGAAAATATTTAACCTTCACCTGAACCGTTAATGGAAAATAAGTATGAAGTTTTTCCATGGGCCAGCATCTACAGAAATTAAATAACCAATATTAAACTCCAAATGTGTACAGGCCCTACAATATCTATTTTTATAAAGAAAAACAATCTTCACAACCTATTTTACCTCAAGAGGCTGGCATTATGATTGTTCTCATTTTATACATGATAAAACTGAAGCCCAGTAAGATTAAGTACTTTATGCAAAGTCACAGAAATAGACGACCCAGGGAGATGCTCCTAACTATGTCACTATGTGTACCTGATACACAAAGCCCAGGACTGGGACAGAGAGAGATTTGAATATTATGAGAATCTGTGATAGGAAACCTCAGCCATAGCCCTTGGAGGACCCTCCCATTGCCATGCCTCTGGCTACCTTGCTCTGTCTTCTATTTTTGACTTGGCCTTGGCAACAGGTCCCTTCTCAGATCCAAATGGTATATTATTGACATCAAAATGTCATCTCAGGGAACTGAACACAGAGCACTGAAAGGGTTGGAGGGTTTCAATTGTGAGGGGTAGAAGGGGAGGGAGAGAGAGGGAGTAAACTTTTCATTAAATCATGTTATAACTAATTGGTCCCATGAATTCAGTCATGAGTTTTGGCATTTACCAGTTGCTGAATTACTCACAGATGAAAGTTGGCCTGTGTACATGCAAACAACAGCCTTTGAAGGAATTCTGAGCCTATTCACTTAGTTTGAAAAGTGCACACAACAGTATTAATTTTCACACTGGCCAACAGCTGGGAGCAATCCCAAGCCTAGTTTTGTAAGTGCTGAGATGAATCATCACGGCCCCAGCTCTCTGGACAGCAGGGACAGCAGGTGCCAAACTGACCTAAACCTGGCGTGGAGGTGAGGCAGGGGAAACTGACCATGAAATCTTCCACTGTCCATCCCCATGAGCTTCTGTAGACATATAACTGGCTCACATTTCCAACAGTTTTTATTAAGTGTGAATCCCAATGGCTCCACAGAGTCTGCTATATGATTTCAACTCATTTAATGAAAGAAAAATGGAGGCCAAGAGAAAAATCAATGAGTCCACAAAGCTCACCAAGGCATAGTTCAGTGGACAAGCAGGTCCCACACCCACATTTGGCTTCACAAGTACTGAGACTTGGGTTTATACAACTCCTGAGAAGCCCACCCCCATGTGAAAGGGCTCCAGGGACCATTCCAAGCCACAAACTTTGTGATAGTCATTAACCTTCCAAAGAGAGGATGAGTGATGCTGGGGGTGTGATATGACTATTTAAAAATATGCCTTGACTATGTTTCATATTGTCAACTGGAAAATTGGGTCTTCGAGAGCAGAGTGGAGAAATGAGTTGGGGTGGTATTTTTCAAGCAGAAGAATTTCACAAAGTCACAGTGATGTGATTCATGATCTGATTTGTGACTGTCCAATAAGAATTTAGTAGGAAAAAAGAATTCTAAAATTTTAATGTGATCAAGTCATTGGATAATTTGGCTTCTGCCTAATAATTGATGTAATGCTTCACATTAATAGAAAAAAATCTATTCAGTGTCCACCTAGGTTAAAAAACCTGACTATAAGGAACATCTGAGAAGGTGTCACCCAAATTCAGAACCAATAAAAAACAGGCCATTGTCACTATCTTTAAAATAACCTATATTTTTCTTCTTGATTGGGTCGTTTGTGATAAGAAAAAATTTTAAAACTTGCTTATGATTTCTTATTTTAGTACATGTGTGAGCATTATGATTCATTATTTTAAAAATGGTTTATGTATGTCTCTCTAAGCAATATCACCTCTGTCCATTTTCTGCTGGTACAACAGAATACCACAAACTTGATAATTTATAAAGAAAAAAATTATTTCTCAAAGTTGTAGTGGCTGAGAAGTCTAATATCAAGGTGGCAACATCTGGTGAGGGCTTTCATGCTGTTTTTTTTTTTAATTTATTGGTACATTTTAGGTATACAGTACAGTTACATTCATCATTGGGATCTTGTACCTTTGCATGACAGGCCTTGGTTCTCATTTTTCCCCTTATCCATGCCCTCCCTTTACCCTCTCCTTCCCTCCCCATTTACAAACACTTTATTTCCATTTTTTCATTTTCTCATTTTTTTTTCATGCTGTGTTGTAACACATGATGGCAACAAGGAGGCAGATAATCTTGGATCTTCCTCTTTTTGTAAAAAGCCATTAATCCCATAACTCACTTTAATTATTTCATGTAACTCTAATTATTTCCCACTTCTGAATACCATCAAGATATGAATTTGATATTTAACCTTCCAACATGTGAACTTTAGAGTACACCTTCAAATAAAAGCAAATGCATTTCTTGTTTTGAGCTTTAAAAATTGATATAATTAATAGAAACTTCTTTAACTCATTTGTTACATGTTTCTATAATTTCTTCATATTCCTAGGTATGTAATATTCCATTGCATGTGAATAAAATATATTTATTTTCCCATATCTCAACAGTGAATACTTGGTTGTTTCCATGTTTTTTTGCTTTTATGAATAACACCATCAGGAATTATACCTGTTTCCAGTTTATGTGTATAAGAGTTTCTTTAGGGTTCACATATATGTACCCTTGTAATTATTGGCTTGAAAATTTATCATGTCTTCAACTTCACAAGGTAATACTAAATTGTTTTCCAAAGTTATTATACCAATTACATTCTTAAATATGTACAATATTTGTTACTTCTCCAATAGTTGATATTTTCAAAGGTACTGATTTTTTATATCATTCAATTAAAATCTATATCAACTGCTCTTAGTTTATATTTACTTGATTATAAATAATACGGACCATATTTAGTAGGTGAATTTACTATTTGCATATCTTTTTCTATGAAATACTCATTCTTGACTCATGTAGATATTGATTTTTCGGTCAATTTATAATTTTTTGTTGCCCATGCATATCAAATATTGATTGGAATATGGTTCATTTCTTTTTGGAATATTTTGATGTACAGAAATCCTTTCTCAATGTGGCTGAATATATCAGTATTTTATATTTAATAATGCATTTTGTTTAAAAAACCTTCTTTGCTTCAAAGTCTTAAAGGTATTGTCCATTTTTTTAAATAAAGTTTCAGTGTTTTACTTTTCATACTTAAGTCTTAAATCATCTGGAATTGATTTTTGTGTATGATGTAAAGTTGGGATCCAATTTCATTTTTTCTCATATAGATAATAAATGGTTCCCAGAGCATTTATGGAATGTTTCCTCCTATTCTGGTAATTTGTACTGCCACCTCCAATCATATTTTAATTTTAAAAAACCCACAAAAACATGTGGAAATGTTTTCTGGTTCTCAATTCTATTCCATAGATCCATTTGTCTTGCACTGAAGCAAAACCATACTGTTTTACTTACCTTGACTTTAAATGTACATACACATTAGGATAAGCTTCTCTACTTTATTTTCCTTTTCTGTGAGTATGTTAGACTATTCTAGAGTATTTGTCTTCCATTCAAGTTGTATAAAAACATTGTCATGTTTTTGAAAAACTATTGGAAAATTGAAGTAATTTTCTTTACTGAATAGTTTTGTAACCCAAAAGTGTAATACTCTCCATTTGTATAGGTCTTTGATGTCTTTTAATCATATGTAAAATGTTTCTTCATATAGGTTTGCACATCTCAGATATATTTCTAGTACTTCATTGGGGTGTAATAGCTCTCTTATTTTTTATTATATTTTATGAAGTGTTTATTTTTGATATATATAAATGAAATTGATTTTTACATTGATCCCAAATTTAGTAACCTTGTAAAACAATCCTTAATTTTAATGAATTTTCTATTTTTTTTTATTTTCTATTTTTTATTTATTTTCTATTTTTTTCTATATTTTTTGAGGTTTTTACTGTAGGCTTAACAGTATCATTTGGAAGTAATGACAGTTTTATTTTTTTCCTTTCTTATCAAGATATAATTTTATTTTCACAGAAAGGATGATTATGGTATTCTTGTTTTATTCCTGAATTTAAAATTAATGACTCTACCATTTTACTGCCAAAATGGTCTTGGCTATTTTTTGGCAAAGAACATTTACTACCTTTTAAGGAAGTTCCATTCTTTAATGCAAATTATGTGTATGTATATGTGTGAGAGCCATCCTTTTGCTACTGATATGTTTTCTCTTTTATTACAGTGTTATCTTTAGTTTGGTAACACTTTATTTATGACCTTTGCATCTATGTTCATGAGTGAGATTGTCTTAACACTCATTTACACAGACCTTGTGTGGATTTAGTCTTAAGGTTAAACATGTCTTTTAAAATGCATTGGAGAGTCCTCCCTTTTGTATATTATCCAAATGTGTCTGTATAATATTGGATAAACAATTATTTAAAAGTTTACTAAAACTCACTTGTGAAGCCATCTGGGTCTCTGTGGAAGCTTTGATTCTTTAGTTATAATAGAATTATCAACGCTTTCTATTCCTCCTTGAGTACATTTCAATGTTATCATTACCTAGAAATTAATAATTTAATCTGGACTTTCCTGTTTAGTGTGTAATACAGTTCATACTATTCTTTCTTAATGTATCTGATGTTTCTGTATTTGTGGCTTTTCATTCTTAGTTGTTTTTTAAGCAGTGGCAAAGCTTATTTGAAAAAGTAAAAGTGAAGGGTAAGAGAGAAATTGGCTCTGCAGAGAGAGCTTGAAAAGCAATATAAAAGAGCACCCTTGAGAAAGCAGGATGAGGTATCTTGAAGAAAGCCACAACAACTAATGTTTTGTATTTGTGCCTTCTTTATATTTTTCTTGACCAATCTCAGCAAAAATTTGCTTGTTTTATTTATCTCTTTAAAGAACCATGTTTGATTTTGACATTATTTTTTAAAGAAATTTTACGTCATTCCATTCCTCTCCTCAAGCCTCCTCCCCTCCCTATGTACAAAAACTTTGTTTTCATTTTTTGCTATATTTTCATTTTTTTCTTGTCCCTTCCTTCCTTTCACCTTCCCTCCCTCCTCTTCCCCCTTCCCATTTAAAGATTTTCTTCCCATTTCCCAACATCCATTATACATCTCAGTCCTTATTTCCACGTTGTTTCTCACACTAGAGAAACAGTGTGGTATTTAAACATGTGTGTCCGATTTATCTCACGTTAAGTACAGCCTCAAGGTCCACTCATTTAGCTCTAAATGTCTGAAGCTCACTCTTCTTTATGGAAGAAGTGCATTGTATAAAAAAACATTTTATTTATCCACTTGTCAATTGATAGACATTTGGGTTGTTTCCAAGATTTAGCTATTACAAACTATGGTGCTATAAATATGGGTGTGCATATGTCACTCTTGTAGGATGCTTTTAATTCTTTTGAGAAGATACCAGGAAGAGCTGGGTCAAATGGAACCTCTAGTTTTAGTTTTTTGAGAAGTAGAAATAAATAGAAAAAACAATAACCTGACATTATTGTTTTTTAAAATTTATGTTTACTTCTTATTGTATTTTTGCTCATTCCTTCTTTAGGATTTAACTTTTTTTAACTTCTTAAATCGAGTATTCAGTTTCTCGAGTTATGGCTTTCTTCCTAATGTAAGCTTTTCAATTATAAATGTGTATATTAAAAATACAGCTTTTTTAGTATTCTATGAATTTTGACATATATTCATTTTCATTATTATAAACTTTCATTAAGTTAAGCATTTTTTGTTATTCAAAAGTATAATTTCAAATGTTCAAATGTTCAAATGTCTAAGTTTTTAAACTTGTACTTTTGTTATTGATTTCAACTTAATTACAGAAAGATCAAATAATACATTATTGATTCCAGTTCTTTTAACATATTAATATTTAACCTATGGCTTATTGTAAGGTATACATTTTTAAAATGTTTTACAAGTGTAGAATGTAGAGATGACTGTATATTCTCTTGTACCTGCTTCTGTAAATGTTCACTTAATCCAATTACTTTATTTTTTTTCAGTTTTTCTACATTTTTATATCTATTTTCATTTACATGTCCTACAAATAATTGAGAAAAGTATGATGGATTTGTCATTTTTTTCCAAAGATATCACATTTTGTGGCCATTTTATCAAATTTGTAAAGTTTACAAAGTATATTATATATTATACAATGACCATCAATATCTCTAGTAATTTTGTCTTAAACTCTTTCTGTTGGCTGTTAATACAGTTACCAGTTTTTGTTTTCTTTTGGTATTTTCCTAGCATATAACTTTTGATTCTTTTTTCCATCTCTCCATTTCTTTGTTTTAATTTCATCTATAGCATATACGGAACTTGTTTCTATACTCATTGCTATCCTGTTTGCTTATCTGTTTCTTAATTCCACTTATATTTATTGTGATTGCCACTGCATAGAGTTATTCTCATTCTTCCTACTTTGTGCTGTCTGCTTGTCTCAACTTGCTATACTTTTTTTTTTTTTTAAATACTTTTACTGTTTGAAGATGAGACTTTTTTTTGGCCTTATGTTCCCTAACACCTTTTCTCACTTTTACAAGGCTTCAAGTCTTACATTGTTTTTTCTTTTAAAGGTTGTATTGTGAAAATAATATGAACAATAACAATAGTAATACATATATTTGAATGCATATATTATATACATATAAAACCATATATGGCAGACAAATGTCACATGACTAACTGTGGTGTGTCTTACATACTTCGGTTTACTTAAGCTCAACAGGAAGCCTGTGAAATAGGAGGTGTTAACAAAGTCAATGGTTCCTATCTTATATCCCTCCAAACAATAATAGGATATAAGGATACATTAACTCCATTCTCTTCCCCAGTAATGGACTATGTTTTCTGTATCTAATTATTATGTGTGCAGGCAGAACTGTTCTGTGGCTTCAAATTGGGTAAGGCAGATTTTAGAATTTCATTTCTACAGTTCAGAGCGACCCTTTGCGGCACTTCATGTGATATGAGCATGATCATTCTCTCTAAGGTATTTGTTCAGCAAACAGAGGTATGTGGTTGCTCCAAAAATGAAGACCAGCGAAATTATAAACTATGATATTTGATAAAAGCTATTTTCTGAAGGCTGGAACAAGCAGCAAATGGGGAAAGAAGGCAAAAAGCCAAGGAAGATTGGGGGAAAGATTTGTAATGCTCTATTTAAACCAAAGCAGACGTCTCCTGATAGGTTGGTCCTGAGGTTTTGGAAGCTACAGTGGAAGGAATGATAGAAGCCACAAGCCATCATTACAAAGCTCTCATTGAGGGTGGAGAAAACTGGAAATTGGAAAGAAACTTTAGGAGAAAAAGACAACTCCGGAAAACTTATTTAATGCTCACTTGTATTGTTTATAGTTTACATTTGAGAGGCTTGGTGTACTTTCAGTCTTATCTGTAGTCTTTTGTTTTGAGTATAAGAATGAAACCCTAGTGCTACTGTTCTCTCCTAGCTCCAGAGTGCTTGATATGCGGATGCTCAGTCAATGTATACTGACCTCAGAACCTCCTAGAAGGTAAGCACTAACCAGCAGGAAGGGGTGTACAGATTGAGATTGGAGGATGTTGCCAGGAATCTTATGCTGGTTGTTAAGCCTTCTGCTGACTTATGTGATAATTTCTACTTCTTATTTAATTTTATTTCTGGATTAATGTATTATAAAATGAAAATTCACTAGGAATGAGGACTTAAATGGTACACTTTGTTCTCCTAACACTGATTACCTGTTCCATTCTCTATAACCTGCAGTCAGAAATGTGCTTGGAATGAGAATTTTAAACTTCTGCGATTACATCTGTCTTTGTGACTTTTGTTCTTAGTTAAAACGTATGAAATGAGAGCAGTAGAAGTGCCATGCCTGTCTCCAGACATGTGTAGAGATTTTAAACTGACACCAAACAAAATCCAGACTTTCCTGGGCCTCTATTGATCAGACTTTAGCTTCAGGCTAAGCTGATGGACAATTTAACAGCTTAGTTACTGAGCTTGGAGTTGCATCAGAAGGGCGTGCTCTGCTAACTGTGAATGGTTGCCTTGATGCTGGGACAAAGGATGAAGAAAGGGTGCCAGGTAATGGTGAATACTAGGAGTAAGACTGCCTGAAGCCATTCAGACCATCCTCAGGATGCATAATTGGATACAAGGCTGTGACCACTTTAAAATCATTCTGCATCCTTGTCCAGTGTTTAAATTACCCTTTCTTCATACAATTAATGATTTTATCTCATTCATCTGTGAAGGTATTTACAGAGTTCTATTTAGGTTATGTCTTGTGCTGTAAACACAACTGCTATCCACAAGGGGCTCAGCTTAGCAGGGAAAAATATACCTGTCAAAGATTAAATAGCAGAAAAGAGCAAAACTGAAGTTAAAATGGAATAATAAAGTAAATGTAACACATATATGCTGATAGAAGTGGAACTAAACTAATCAGATCAGAGGGATGTGAGAGTATTGTGGTAGCCCAGAAAAAAGGCAATTCCCTGCTCACAAAAGTCAGTGTTCTCCAGAGAAACAGAGCAATAGAACATATATATGCATATATAGATATGTAGATTCATTGGAAGAAACTGACCCCTGAGATTGTGGGGCATGAATCTGCAGGGCAGGCTAGTTAGCAGGAGAGTCAGGTGAGTCTTAGGTGCGAATTCTGCAGGGCAGCATGCTGGAAGGAGAGGGAGGGTTTCATGTTGCAGTCTTGGGGCAAAATGGCTTGCTGAGGAACCTCAGCCTCTGCCCTTCAGGCTTTAGCTTGTTGGATGAGGCCCACCCTATTCCACATTGTAGAGGTCTTCTGCTTTGCTCAGAGTCTACTTGAGGCCGAAGGTAAGGAGGAAAAGTTCTTGGAAGGAGGGGACCTAAAGGGCAGAGGGAAAAAGAGGAAGCTAGCTTTCCAAAAAAGGCAGATAGTGACTGGTTCTAACAGCTAGATCATAGCCAGTGAAGAAAAAAGAGTGCATGTGGTACAGGCTCCCGAAGGGCTCAAGGTAAGTTCTCTAGAAACCACAAAAAGTGCCCACCTCTAAGGACTAAGCCATGCCTGGGGATGCACAGGCTAGAAAATATCTTAACCTAAAATATCTCCAACTCCATTATAATTAATTATAGTTTCATTTACTTTGTGGTTTTGATGCCCCCGCCTCCCACCCTGAGGACTTTGGGTGCCACGACAGTTCTTCAAAGGTCCATATAAGGACAAAAATTCCCTCATCCAACAGAAAGGAGGAGACTTCCCTGATGGGAATAAATTGTTCCCCAGTTGAAAGATTTACTCTCTTCCTGTAAAAGTAACCCATAAGCTCTGATGCCCAGCTTCTTCAGGGGTGTGAGCTCTATTCCCTGGCTCATTCCTACTCTGAGAGTGTATGTTTGCTAATAAATCTGTTTTTTCACTTCTACTTCTGTGTGTCTTGCTCAATTCTTTGCTTGGAATACCAAGACCCTAGGACAGTCACACACCCATCCCCCGCACAACATACTGACTTAACATTAATCACATATATTTAACGCCTCACAGTGACATTTCCCCCCTCATTAGCCAGCATCTGGGCACTGGAGCCCATTTAGGTGAACACACCACCAACTACTGACCTCCACAGTTGAGACAGGGGAGCCTTCTTGGAGAAGAGTTCTTCTATCTTAGTGTGGCTGGTTTATATGAGAGGGGATCCTCTAAGGAAGCACAAAGGGAGGAGGAGAGAAGCTAGCGAGAGAATCTAGGAAGTTGTATGCTCATGAACAAGATGTTACTGCAGGCAACAGGGACCCAAACCTGATGGGGACAGTCTATGCATTTGGGGCATTAGATTATAGCAGATCAATGAGAGGGAGCTTATGCAACAAATATGGCCAGCCAATTTGAGGCAAGTCTTGTAAGTCTTGTCTTACTTGTAAAAAGACTTGTAAACTCCTTCTAAAGAACACTGTCACTGTACTGTGCAATTGGAGATCACGCAGCCCTTGTGTTCCTTCCTTTGTCTCTAACTCTGGTAACATTACCACACGGTGACCTCTCAGGCATCGTCATCTCAATCTGCTGAAGATCCTGTAGGGGCTGAGCTGACTTCTTCAGGGATGAAGGAAACCCGTGGCATAGAAATAGAAGGCCTTAGGCAAGAGCATGGCCAGGGTGCAGGACCCACTCACAGTGGGCTAAGGAGACAGGTAAAGTATGAGCATTATTTGCCAGTAGCTCTCAGCTCTGCCATTTAGTGTTCCTTTGTGGGCATGCTAACCTCTGAAGCCTCATTTTTCTTATCTGTAAGTGGGTAGATTTGAAAATTAAAGCGATAAGCTCAGAACATGCTAAGAACAAGGCTGAACTTCTAGCAAGCACCCTTCCTCACTCCCAGCTAGATGGAGCAGTCTGCATTTACTCAGATTCCTTAAGGCAGCCAGGTTCTACTTACCTTTATTGTCCACAGCCTTGGAAGTATTCTGGCAGAGGAAGGCAGGTACCCAGGGATCACAGTGACACAGCTGTCCTAGCACCAGACTTCCTCTTGTTCGTGACTCACTTTCTTGAAAAGACAATAAAAGAGAACACAGGAAGGGAAAGATTTCTCCTTCTCCCTGGAGCTAAGCTCAGTTTTGATGGAAATATCTCCATTTGACACATGTCCGATACCCCCACACAATGTTATTTCCCAGTGGCTTACACTGTGGGTCAGAAAGTGAGTTGATATTTTTATAGTAACTTTTCACAGACTCCGTTTAAGTTCTGCCTCCTCCCTGGACAATGTAGTCATGTTTGTGAACAGGAGGTGATTCCTCATATCTCAAAAGACTACTGCATTTTTTTTTTTCATGACACAATCCTGTTGGTTTCCCTGCTTTTTGGCTGTGATTTGTGATGGAATGTGGGCTCCTTCCCCTTGTGTGGTTTGCACTGTTTCCTAGGCCTGAGCCCTCTTTAGGGGATGCCCTTGGCCACTGGCCAGCTATCTCTCCATTCATTTGCATGCTTTCTCTTTAAGATGCTGCCCCTCCTTGATCCAGACCCAATGCAGATCTCCCAAGAGTTTAAACAACGATTTTAGCTAATATTTATCAAGTAGTTGTTCTGTGCTAGGCATTGGATTAAGTAGCTGACTTAACCCTTACACAAATCCTACAAGGTGGGTGCTACTCTTTGCTCCACTTGGCTAACAGGAAAACTGAAGCAGGGGAGGTTTAATAAATTGTCTAATATCATATAATCAGGATGTGGAGGAGCCAGAATTGGACCCCACATCTACACCCTTATCTACTGTGCAGACTTCTCCTCTGTCCCTGCCCACCCTAATCTCTCCATGCTGAGGTTCCAGCCAGTGGGGGCCTGATGCAGCACAGAGAGAGAGTCTGTTGTCTGCAGATCGAGAATTTGGACTACCAGTGTGTGAAGGAGGTGCTGTGTGACAGAACTGAGATGTGAAGACTATGCATCAGCCAGGGCTCTTCAGAGGAATAGAACCAAGAGAATGTGTACATAATTATAAAGGAATTTATTAGGTGGTTTACACAATTGGAGACTGGATAGTCCCACAATTAACAGCTGGGGAAACTAGTAGCTGCTCAATTCAAGAAATAGAAGCCTCAGATCAAGAGGAACCAATGGTGCAACCTCAGGGCAAGGCTAAAGGCCTGGAAGCTCCAGGAAAACTTGTTTGGTATAAGTCCATATTCAAAGGCGGAGGAATCTCGTGTCTGCAGGTGATGGCAGCAACAGCAGCAGCAAACAAACACCCCCCCAAAAAAAAACCCCACAAACAAAGTGGCTCACCAAGAATCAAGCACATGTGAGTAGCTTCACCCTGCTGGTTTTTGTTCCACCTGCGTTCTAGCCTGTTGGACAGTACCACTCACATTCAGGGAGGATCTTCCTACTTCCTTTCAATGGCCTGTCAGCTTTCTCTGAAACACCCTCACAGACACCCTCAGAAGTGTGCCTTACCAATTTTCTAGACATCTCCCAGTCCAGTCAAGTTGACAACCAAGAACACCCATCACAAGCTGAGATTGCCATCTTTCCTTGTTGCTGTTCTTTGAGGAGAAAGAAATTAGACTCTCCTGAAGTAGTGAAGATTACAAACATGAGAGAAAGACCTTCTGAGGGTCTTGGAAAGCACATTACCAGCCTCCCAGCTACCACATTGCCAGCCTTGATACTGCAGCTCATTTCAGAATCTGGGCCGTGTTTGCCTCTTGAGGGGTCCCAAACCAGGACAGATGGAGTCCTCCAGACTTCTAAATTACTCACTAAAAATAAAAATACTGGTGACCACAAACTTAGCATAAGAAAGCCCTGCAAAGTTAGAACTTGCTCCTGATCACTACTATACTTTTAAAAATTCTTTTAGAATTTTTCTTTCACTATGTCTGCTTTTCAGTACTCTAAGCATCTTAGTGAGTATAAGTTGAGATTCACTTTCAGCCATCTGGCAGTGCTTGTATATTCATAATGAATTTTCCTTTTTAACATTAGGCAGCCATCTTGGTTTTGATTTCTTATTCTGACTTTCACACAATTGCTCCGTTGTGTCTGAATTCACAGTGATTTTGTAGCGTTGGCCTTTGTGCTGAGTCCTTGCAAAGAGCAACAATTTGTGATGAATTAAAGAAGTTTTTGGTTAATTTCCATATTTTTCTGTCAGTCTTGTTTTCAGTTGAATGTAAATCTTTCAAAAATGTGTTTTTCTTAAGATGTATTCAATGAGAGAGTTTAATTATAGCTTCCTAGAGGTTGAGAAAGACCATGTAAACAGGAAAACATTCCAAATGAGAAATGAAGTACAATCAACATTCTATTACACACATGGGGTTCGTCTTGTATTTAAGAAAAAGTGCATTCAAATCATTACCATAATTTCCTCATGAGCAAGTTTGCCGGTGCCATGAAAGCTACCACTGTATTTTTTCCAAAGCATCTTTGAGCAACATCTGATCCTCTAGCTACAGAGCAAGGTCCCACTGCTCACTGTCATAGCAACACAACAGCCCCATTTCAAAGGGGTACGCTCAACCACCGTGTCTGAAGGAGTTTCCCAGCACTACCAAAACAAATTAGCACTAGGTGTTAAAACTAGGTGGCATACAACAACAGAAATTGATTGTCTCACATTTCTAGAGACCATGTGTCTGAAATCAAAGTGTAAGCAGCCCTATGCTATCTTCAAAGGCTTTAGGGGAAGAACTGTTCAGTGACTTTCTCTTTTCCTCTAGTGGCTGCTGGCAATCCTTGGCTTGTAGACACATTGTCCTAAACTCCTCTAACACATGGGATTCTTCTAATTTTCCTCACGTTTTTTTTTCTGCTATGTGTGTCTATGTTCTTCTTATATGGAGACCAGTCATAACCAGATTAGAGCCCATTCTAATGACTTCATCTTAACTCACTTTTGCCTTTCAATAAATCTACTTTAAAATAAGGTTAGAGGCTAGAATTTCAACAAATCTTTTTGGGGACACAGTTCAACTTACGATAATGTCCAAATAAACTTCATACACTTTGTCTCTTGCCCCCCAGGTCTTAGTTGGAGCTGATCTACTTGCCACTGATTCTTCTAGGTTTGGTCTTCCCAGGTCCCCTCAAACCCTCTGGTTTAGCCAAAATTTACAGCAATGTTTCCAAGTCTCTTTCTTATGAGCTTCTTTTCCTTCCCAGTCACTACCTAGCATTCTCCACTGCCCTCCTCAGATATCACCTTCTCCCAAGCTAATGCCAGGAGGGATTCCATAAGTCTTGGTGTTCTCCACCTCACTTCTGAGTCACACATTACTGTTTTCTATATTTAATTTTTGTTGGGAAAGGTATTCTCATGTGCAAGTCTTGGATACTTGCACAGCCACAAGGAGTGGCCTTGGCTGGGAGCATTTCCTTGCAGGGAATAGGAAGCCCTCTCAGCCTGTGTTGGGAATGATCTCTTTGGGAATCTTTCTCTGTTTGGAGCATGCATATACACCTTTGTTCTGTGTAAGCAGGTGAGCCAATAGTCCTCAGGGATACCTCTAGGAAAGGGGTTGGAGGAGCTTTAACTGCATACAAGAAAGGTAGGTGCAGACAATCTCTCTGGCCTCTGAAACCTTAAGTGGGAGATGCTTTGTCTTCTCATAGAAGGTGCACAAGGATGTGTGTATCTTGTAAATTATGTATTGAAGAAATGAACAAATGAATCTTTTCACTGTGTGGCATACTAAAGAATTTGATTTGATGATGTCATCAAATTGACCAAACTCTTTGAGCATCTTAAACCCAATTGTTCTAAACTTCAGTATATAAAATAGGTCCCTCAGAGTACCAATAGACTTGAGATCACTGAGCTTACTCCTAAGATTCTGGGGCAGGACTGAGGGATGAAACCCAGGAAATTGCCTTTCAACAAGACCTTCCCCTGAGGGAAATAATCATAGTCTATTGTGAGCATATTTTGAATTTGTGACTTCACACACACACACACACACACACACACACACACACACACGCACATGTACTTTTTCAGTTGATTTTGACCAAGTTGATTTGCAAATTCTACTTTATAATGTTGTAGCATATATGATGGTAATTGGTTACTTTTGTCCTACGTCCAAGCAAATGTGATGGTGTTTCACATCTAAAAGAGTATTTTGACATGCACGTCATTACTCCCTACTCTAATTTTGGAAGTTTCCTTTGAGATGATAGGGGACTCATGTGCTCCAATTAATAGCAAAAAAGGTAAAGCAGGATGTGGGGGAAATAGAGCTGGAGAAAAAGACTCATTTGAAGATCTGACCTCAAAGGCAGATGCTAACCCCACTAAATCCTCAGAGGCAGGTGAGGATGCACAATTGATTTGGGTTCACCTGATATCTAAAGGTGGGCCGTGACTGGAGAATATTTGTTATAGTTTAAATTTAAAATGTCTCCCCAAAGTCTCATGTTCAGAGGGGGGCTTTCAAAAGGTGATGGGGTTACGGAATTCATCAATAGATTAATCCACTGATGCGTTGGTATCTGAATGAGTTGTTATGAGGTAGAGCTTGGTTGCAGATGAGTCATTGGGGATATGACCCAAGGGTTCATTCTTATCTGAGCTCCTCACTTTTCTTTCTGCTTCCTGGCTGCCGCAGGGGAGCAGCTTTCCTCTGTCAGGCTCTTCCAGAATACTGTTTTTGTCTTGGAGCCAGCCAACCGTAGACTGAACTCACTGGAACTAGGAGACAAATACACTTCTCTTTAAGTTGTGGATATTGGGTATTTTGTCCCAACAATGGGAAAGCAATTAATACAATGTACTTAGCCTGTGCCATGTGATATGTAGATTCTGGTGTCCAGCATGCTGGGCAGGACTTAATTTACCCTTTCGATTTTATTTCTTCTTTTTTCTTACTCCTAGAAGATACGAGTCTATGCAGAAAAGAATTGGATGGAGTGAGTCATGAGCAGCCCACAAATAGCACAAAATACTCAGTAGCAAAACAAATATACAGAGAAGTTATTTAAATATACAGAGTAAAACTGAAATCATTTACTTGCAATGAAGAGCAATCATTTTTCCATGTCCTCTCAGTCTACTAGCTGTCTCTATTTCATCTGTTTTTGAACTGCTGAGTTCATTTTTATCCCTAGACTAGGGAGGTGCGCATTGCAATTTGAGTTGCTTTTTATTGTCTTTTTTCCCCTTCTGGGCAGATTTCCTGAATAAAGGATCTCTCTCAAAGTTCACTTCCAGGCGCTTGTTTTCCTTTAAAAAAGAAAAGTCCGCAGATTTTTCTTTGTGGACTTAACGTCTGAAACACACCCAGTTCCCGCTCTCAAATACTTTCCTCTGTATGTTTGTCCATGTGGGTTTCAGTCTAAATGGAGCCAAGGTTGCCATGGGCCAGACAGGGCCCTTTCTGAGCCCATCCTAGAGACTATGTTGTTTCTACAGGTTATAAACACAGACTGAAAAGATGCTTTCCCACCTCCAAGCCCTGCCAGAACTCTCTGGTTGAGACAAGTGATATTTTTAAGGTTTCACATATACTGAAACAATCTTAGATTTTCTGTTCCAGTGAAAACATCTGCACACACTACAGCCTACAGTCACATAAACCCCTAGACCCAGAGGGTGTGACCACTTCATGCCAGGCAGTGTCAGACTTCTGTTACCTTAGCAAAACCAGGATTAAGCTGGACTAAGTTTAAGATGGGAGGTGGGAAGGAGTGAATACTTTGCTTAAGGCAACTTAGTTGCACCTGACATTAATAAATGAAATGAAGGCGGATTATTTTTTAAAACAACCATACAAATTGGAACATGCTCATAGTCAACAGAACGTGAAGACAAAGCCAGAAGTTGCCAATAAACTGCTTAAACCCAGTCATTTCAATTTTTTAAAAATAAAAATTCATGGAAATGAGATTTTTGGAGAATCTCCATAGATTTTACTTCTTGCAAAGAATTTATATTCCCTTTGTGTTGTTACAGAAAGTTCACGTGGAGCCTCAGTCAGAATGGGGGGGGCATCTGCAAACTCAGTGGAGCCTGATGCAAATATTGGTTCCTATTAAAACTTTTTGAGATGCTCAAAATTTTAGGTCAAGCTCACATTCATTAAAATAATAACAATATTTTTAGTATGTTCCAGATACAGGGCTGAGTGCTTTACACATAAATTATTTCATTTAACCCTCCCCAAGCCCCATTATATATTATAATTTTTACTGTGCCTATGGCTAACCTGAGACCCAGAAAGGATGAGAAACTGTCTAAGGTTACACATCCAGCTGGTGAGACATGAATTCTACACCTGTTTGGCAGCCTGCTTTAATTCTTAAGATTATTAAGTAAAGCTAAATTATCCAGAGCTGATCATCTGGTTATCATCTACCATGGAAGTAGCTCATACCAATATTTTGTACAAGGCAGAGGCAGTGAAATGAGCCAGTGATACATTTTTTATGAAAAACACAAAAGTAATACAAAATGAGAAATTAATAATCTATTGGTAGACACAAGACTAATAATTAAATTGAATTACAATTCAAGTTAGCAAATATCCTCTATTGAAATCTTAGCATATTTTATAAAAGCTCAGATTATTCTTTCAAAAACACCCAAGTGATTGATACCATCTCTCAACACCCACCCAAATGTTCCTCTTGTTTGTTTGTTTGTTTGGTTGGTTTTTTGAGACAGGGTCTCACTATGTAGTTGAGACTGACCTGGAACTCACTAAATAGCCCAGGCTGGTCTTGAACTCACAGCGATCTTCCTGCCTCAGCCTCCCGAGTGCTGGGATTACAGGCGTGTGCCACCACACCCTGCCCATATGTTTCTCTTAATGAGGCCAGTGTGGCTAACGCATAGACACTTCTATTTGAGCATCTCAGCATCGTATAAGGATTGGTGCTAATTGGAGGGGGCCAGATATAGATGGAAAGAGGGTCTGAGGCTAGGGAAGAGTCCCAAGCCAGACCCAACTTCCTCTTGTCCTGCTCCCAAATCTTGGACACCTTTGTTTTCTCATGTCTGCTTTCCTTGCCGAAGGAGAGGTGGGAAAGAAGAGAATGAATGGAGAGAAATAAGTAAAAAGAGTATTTTTAAAAATATGAAAACATTGAAAGCAAGAGGTTTTAAAGGCTTTTTATCTCATTCTGAAAGTGAGAAGATATTAAAAAAAACACAACACCAAATAACTCTTTTACTCTTACGAATATCCAGCCATGGCTATATTATAAGAGTTGTTTACTTGGAGAAGAAAAAACAGGTAGAGGGATATGAATGAACAGTACAAGGAGGGTTATGCAATGTCTCAATACAATGAGGGTTTATGTGCTTTCCGCTGATTTGACAGTTTGCAAGATTAATCCTCTCAGTCTCTCATTGTCCCAGATAGAGAATCACAGCATGGGACCTGTCAATCTCAGAGGGATCTATGAATCTAAAAAATTTTCAAATTATAAAGTTGCTGTGATTTTTATGAGGAAGATCTCTGGAGCTTCCTTCCACATCTCAGTGGAGTTTCCCAAGCCTGCAAAGACGAAGAGCTACAGATGCAAGCAAATGTGTTTTAGAAATTCTAACTTTTGAGCCAGGGATTTAGCTCAGTGGTTCTGCCACCTGCCTTGCATGCACATGTTCTATTCCTGGTATTGCCCGCCCCTCCCCAAAAAATTCTAGCTTTAAAGTTCTGACCCAACAGCCAACTATGGATCTTTCTTTGTGGTGCTTCCTTTCCTCTGAAAGGACGAGATGTGACTTTATCAAATGTTCCAGGAGCCCAGATATTTCAGAATCCTTTCTAGGCAAACGACCATATCCTATAATCATTTCTATTGAGATAAGATTTAGTTTTCCCACCACACTCAGTTGCTTCTAAGCGAGTTCTGTCTGTCAATCTCTTCTAAGCATATGGCATTCACGAAGGGAAAATTGTCACCCAGGAGAAGTCTGACCAGCATGGAGAAAGGAGGCATCCCAGCCTAGTTTTGGTCATGATGTTTCTGTTGATACAAACTAAGATCTCAAGGATACATAATCCTTTTATCTCACATACAGTGTTTTTGACAATTAGAACAGCTAAATCTTTCCATGTGTCAACCCTCTTTTTATTTGTCTTGTACTCCTATAGTTGATTTTCGAGAAGGTCAGCAGTTTATGCACATCACCTCCTTTTTGAGGTGTACCAGAAATCAAACTCAGGATCTTGAGCTTGCCAGGTAGGCATTGCGCCACTGAACTAAATCCCTGGCCCCTGTATATCCCTTTTAAATTTTACCTTGTTGTATGTGGTAATCATTAGTATATCAAAATATTTGGGGATTCTGATTTTTCATGCAGTATCAGTTGTCCCTCCTATATTGAAGCTATTTGTGGGCATATTTATCCTGACCTCAAGGGCCTGTCTAGGTCACTGGGCTCAACATTGATCAGGAAGAGGAGACCAAGGACTGGCACCATTTCTTGTTGTATGCGGACTTAAATTGCTCAGTCAATGCACTTGAGATACAAAGTGTACAACCAATTGTTAATCCAATGGACTAGAAGAGACTTCAGTCCACATTTCATTTCTCTGTTTTGGCAATTTAAATATTATTAGATTCATCCTTAGTGAACTTGTTGAATAGATACTCCTCTTATATATTGTACTAGATATTTTCTATTCCAACACATGAAAATTATTGCAGAGACAAATTTCAGCCTAGCAATTAAAGCTGCTTAGAGATGGAATGGGGTGCTCCAGACAGCGATTAGGTAGCAAGCATTGAAGGTTTCAGGCATCTGGTTGATCACAGACTGGAAATAATATAGGAAGGATTTGGGAATTCAAATAAAACATTGAATTCTGAGGGCTTTATGGTGACTGGGGTTATGGGGTGTGTGTGTGTGTGTGTGTGTGTGTGTGTGTGTGTGTGTGTGCAAATGACTCCTGATGACTCCCAATGATGGATGGTAGCTTCAGGTACAAATTATCCCAGGGACCACTGATGTCATCATGATCCCTCTCTTCTCTGTGTCTTTTGTGTGTTGCTTCCACTCCCAGCTTGTCTCCCCTTGCTTTAGACAGATGGCTCCAGCCTTGTGTCCTGAGCTTTGTGTCCACAATCCCAGAGGCCAAGAGAATATCTGTGCTGTAGCTTTCTCACCAAATCTCTTGAGGCTGGCCCTGATTAGGCTGGATTAGGTCATGTGTCCATCCTGCTATAAGAGATAAGAGATACTATTCTGGTTATCTAATGCTGTGCTATAAGACTCTCAAAATTAGGGACTAAAACAACAATCAACTCATTATTTCTCATGGTTTCTGAGGGTTAGAAATTTGGGTGAGCTCAGCTGGTCACTCTGGTTTGGGGCCTCTCCTAGATTTGCAGTCAGATAGTGACTGGTGCAGAAGCAGCTGTGGGGAGGAGGATGGATGGGGCTAAGGGCATCTTTCCACGTAGTCATGGGGATTCTCTATGTGATTTCTCCACCTACGCCAGTCTGGGTTTCCCCACAGCATGGAGGCCTCGGGGAACTCAACAACCCAAGAGAACGAGGTCTAAGTCTTGGGAATTGTTATGATTCAGACCCAGAAATCATATAATGTCACTCCCATTGCCTAAAAAAGTCACAAAGCCCATGCAGTTTTAAGGGGCATACCTAGACTCTACCTGTTGGTGGAGGAGTGGCAAAGTTCTGGAAGAACAGACACCCTAGGAAAATGTAACCTGCACATGTATTGATGGATTTAATCCATTCAGAAACCTGTCCAGAGCCGAGCACACACGGTAAAAGACAATCTCCACTGAACACCTGGGGTCACTAACGGGGAAAGGGGGCTCGGGCAATAGAAGCACTCCTTACACCTGCTTGAACTCAGTACAGAAGGAGGGAGGTCAGTGTTCTACCTATTTTAATTTTTAGTATATATTTCTATACATTTTTATTATATAATTTAACTTTTGAAGAAAATTTACAGTTTTTGCCAAAACTAAGCACAATTTGATTTTAAAAGAAGGATAATTTCCAGGTGTGCAGATAGCTTATGCCTGTAATCCCAGCACTTTGAAAGGCTGAGGCAGGACGATGACAATTTTGAGCCCAGATGGGACTACTTAGTGTCTTAACAAGACTCTGTCTCAAAACAGAAATAAAAGGGCTGATGATGTAGCTCAGCATGTAGGCTTTGACTTCAATCCCAAGTACCCCCCACAGCAATTAATCAAATCCAATATAAAATTTTAAAAAATAAAAATGAAAACATGATATTATTAAGATACTCTATTACCTAAGGTCTTTAATCAGAAATGAATTTTGGGTTTAGGTTTTCTTATGCTTGCTATAAACAGATTAATGGCATTAGCAAAGGTAAGGGCAATAAATTCTTTTTAAGGGTGTGGGCAACCAGTGTTAATTTGTTGAAGAGAAAGTTTGCTAATTAACTATTTCTGAGTATCTTTTCATTAAGCACTTTTGAGATTACAATAGTTCCTTTCTACGCTCATCATGTTATGATATTATTAAATTCAAGTAAGATTTGGTAAATACAGGCAACCTGCCTATAAAATAAAGCTTTATTTCTCTCAGAGTCTTCAAAAATTCAATATTTTTACACTTTTCATAAAGTGACACTGACCTTCTCCTAATCAGAATCAAGCTTTCTATGGTTTTATCACTTGGGAAGCATCTATCAAAAGAAATATGAAATTTATTATTATATATTCACAATCAAAATGCAAAAAATTACTGTGGGTTTATATAATTATTGTTTTACAGATTTATTTTCATTCCTCCTAAGTTGACTGACAGCTTTATCATAACATTCCTACTGTGAACTTTTTTCCCACTTCTAAATTCATGTAATGGAAAGCTTATTGAAGCAGCCCTCCACCTCCATTCTTTGGGATGACCAATGTCACCTAAGTGTCCACTGATCACTCTGATGGCACTGGGTGTTTCCCCTGTAGATGTGTCACTCTCCTTGGGGGTGACTGAGAGGAGGCCCTTCTTCCTTGGCCCACTGACTCTCACAGCCTGGCTGTCCCAGAATCTGCTCTACTCTGGCAATTACTCTAAGAGATTTCTGAGTAACTTTCTTCTCTTGGATGCATCCTGTGCCCACCAGTCCAGTAAAGGGACCAGCTAAAAACCTGAGGGTGATCCATCATGCAACCTGTCTGAATTTAAACAG
This sequence comes from Fukomys damarensis, assembly GCF_012274545.1. Taxonomy (NCBI): domain Eukaryota; kingdom Metazoa; phylum Chordata; class Mammalia; order Rodentia; family Bathyergidae; genus Fukomys; species Fukomys damarensis. The sequence continues at coordinate 25,055,926 of NW_022900926.1, read as the reverse complement.
GAGATGTACTTAATTTTTTTTTTTTTTTTTTTTTTTTTTTAAAAAACAACTCCAAAGCTCAGGAGGGTGAGTTTGCTGACACAAGCATAATTAGCTGGGAAGGTTCTGTCTGCCTAGGAGTCAGGAGGCAGCCAGCTGTGAGTCTAAAGTTCCTGTGCAAAAGTGATTTTCTCCTCTCTGGCCAGTCTCCTCCTATGTAGAATGGTAAAAACCCTGCTAAAGTTGACACCTGTTTGATCAAATTAGCCTATTATTTTACCATTACTTAGAGTTTTTGGTCAAAAAAACCTATGACCCTTTTTACATTGCTTAGTGGATACGCTTGAGCATGTGACTTCACTGCCAAGAAGCAGTGTTTTGCCGGCTTTTACCAATCCAGCTTGTAAAGGACAAGGAAATGCATGGCCTGAAGTACTGTTCAGTATCACCAGGTACTTTATTTCCCATCTTCTGATTTCCCCAAGTCCCTCTGAGTTCCTGTCTTCTCCTCCTCCCCTCAGATAATGTGTCCATCTTCATGGTGACCACCTGGATGCCACTCTCACCTTCTTACCACTTCCTGGGCTTGGAAGCCCTAACCCTCTGTACAGGCAGAGCATTGCCGCTTCCAAAGGGCTTTCCTGTTCATGGTCAAGTTTGAATTCCACCATGATTCTGTGAGATTGGCAGGATTCATCAGTATGACTCCTTCATCTTACAGGTGAAAAACCTCAGAGAGGTTAAGTGATTTAGGTACCCAGCGAGGTGCCCAGCTAAGAAATTGCAGGGATGGGCCTCAAACCCACAGGTTTTATTCATGCAATATGTTCTCCCTTATGTTCGAGCTTTGCTGAGAATTCAAGTGACACATGGTTGTTTAATCCTGTTCTTCACCTTTGCTCCTCAGAAAGGCGCACAGAGTGTGGATCTCAGAATTGTTAACCTCAGAGGTTAATGAGCTATTTCAAAGTTAACTTCCTCTCATAACACAGAGGAGAGGAGAGAAGAGAGCAAGAGTGGAAGGAAATGGTGGGGCCAAGTGTGCTGGGTGGACCTGCTCAGATTCCGTGGAGCCCACCCTATACTCCTGTGAGGACACTTTGTATTAGGGGGTGGAGTGGAACACCCGATAGAATATACATATTTCAAAAAATTACTATATAGATAACTTTTTATAAGGAAATTTCAAATCCTAAACTACACTTACATTTGAATTTTTTCAAAGGGAGCCCCTTTGTGTAAAATATCACTATTTTTAAGACATCAGGGTTATTATTGAACAGAAGCTTAGCAAAAACAGAAAAAACTTAAGATAAATGTAATCCAAGTTCTCTCCCTGATCTAAAATAGTAATATACTGCATTTTTCCAAGGATGAACTGGATTCAGAGGCCCATAATCCATTAAGCTTCTCCAAATGTGGTCTTGCACTGCTGAGAAGTCAGGGTTTAAGTACGGAAATGAGTTGAAGGGATGTGATCTGCCCAATTACTGCCATACTACTCCACTTTTCTCTCTCAGAGGAGGTGGAGCAGTGAGAGGCGGAGCAATGAGAAATGGAGCCCAAAATATTCATTTCATTCCACTCCCAATCCATGAGCAAAACAGCTCCAAAGGGTTCATGTTCCATTAAAATATTAATTTCTCTTCCAACTTCCTTTTCGCAAATACAAGTGTGAATGATGTAGGAATATTAATTGAATCTGCCCCACATAGACTGTGTCTTAAAATCAGTGTGAAAAAATTTTTACTGATTGACATGTAAAAGCTAGAGGTAAATATGTGAAAGACTAAGGCCTTTATGTCTCTCATGGACAGGATACTTGCATCAAAATTTCCTCAATCCTGCTGATTTGCAGCAAATCTCCTGAATGTCTCAACAGCAATACTTACTTGTTTTTCAAAAAGTTATTAGAGATCACCAGGTTTGCATGGTATCAACAGGAAAGTGTGGAGGGCATTTGACAGACATGTAGCCTCTTCCGGCTGGGTGCTGAGCCAGCCAGGTGCAAATTACAGGTCAACTTCTACTCACAAATAAACCACTGCAGAGGTCACTGGAGACAGGAACGTGGTCCAGGCAATATGACAGGGACTCTTGCAAATGGGCTGAACCACAAAAACCAAGGAGAGCACAGCCTCTAGCTGCTATGTCAGTGTGGGAAGCTGCAGGGGGACCCTGAGTTAATGGAATTAAGTTGCCCATGGGAGGCATAACAAGGTCTGGTGAGCTCAGGTCTACAAGTAACCCCTGAGTGAGGTTAGAGTTAGCCCCCAGCATGGAGCCAGTGTGTCTGTTTAGGGCCCGGCAGTTTCTAGCAACTTTGGAAAATAAGAACAATCCACCAGGCAGATACCATGTTGAAGCCTTTGGGAAAGAGGATATCAGTTATGGCCCCATTCAGAAAAGAATGTCCTGAAGATAGGACATAGTAATTACTTAAAATTAATTCCCCTAAAATTGAGCTCTGAATGAGGTAAAATGGAAAATGTTGGCTTATAGGAAACAAAAAATGTTGGCGGGCTAGAGGTCACAAGCTGTATCTCCTCTGTATTCCAGCTGGCTGAACACAGTGTTGGCCAGTTATTTCTGGAGCAGGCTTCCCCAGCAGTAGATTTAATTCAAAGCTGTGATGGGAAATGAGGCTCTAATAGTCCCATTAGTGGTGACTGAGGCCATGTCACCCTCATCTCACACCTTTTCAATCCAACAACATCAGTTTGACTCTGACGGTCAAACCTCCACAGTCAGAAATGTATTCCTTCAAAAACTAATGACCATAACATTGGTAATTGTAGTTTACAGCTGAGTGTATACAGGCTCCTAAGAGCCTTTCCCAAGAAGATATTGTAGTAGCAAGAAAGAAGCAGAGGGTAAACATGTTGGGAACCAGTTACGGCACCGACAGGATGGCCTGGGAGATGTTTAGGATCTGGGGACAAGGCTCACTAACCCACATGTCTTATAAGATCTTCCTTGTTGAAGTTCTCATTTGATTTAAGGATAGAGATAATGAGCTCATATGGAACACAGAAAAAGATTCTTTTCCAAGATGCTCACTTTTTCCCCCGCCTCAACTCTGTCCAGAAGCACATTTAAAAATTTTTTTTGGCAAGAAGTGAATGACTCTGCATTACCAATCATCTGATCTAGAAAGATAACTTAAAGGATAATGCCTGCTGAGAGGTGTCTGGATCTCAACTTCAAAGTCAAGATGAGCTGGGTGGGAGGGGCTGCCCAATCCTTTGGGGAAGGTGGGAGGGGAGAGGAGCTTCAGGGCACCGCCTGGGGTCATGGGAACAAGCACCCAGTCCGGACTTGAGAGCAGAGCTGACTTTTTAAACTTTTTAATTTTTTTGGTGCCAGGGATCGAACTTTGGTCCTTGCACTTGCAGGCGGCAGAACCACCAAGCTAAACCCCCGGCCCCAGAGCTGACTTTTTAAAAAAGACAAGGCAAGAGTTAATTTTAGTTCAAGAAATATGTGGGTCTAGAAAATGGAGGAAGCAATGAGGAGGCAGGGAAATTGCCCTGGTCCAAGGAGTCATGAAAGCTGCCATTCATCAGGCACCTATGGCTGGAGCACTGAGCCCAGAGCTACCTGGCAGGCAATCTTCTGAGTGACGGAGAAGGAGTATGTTCACTTCAACTAGCAAACCACCTCAGGAAGGGATAATTATTACCACTTTGATATTACAGATAGGAAATCCAAGGGTGAAAGGTGAAAGGATTTGCCTCAGGCCACACTGCTAGTTAGTGAATAGTTGAGACATTGTTTCTAAACTAGAAGATAAAGATTTTATATAAATGAGAACACACCATTTATTGCTCTCTGAAAACTTCCTCTTGGTGCTGAGTGGATGCTAGGAAAATATTATCAAAGGATTATGATTCTTTCTTTTCCAGAGATTGAAAATTCTTGCTCTCTAGCCAACCTATAAAGCATTCCATTTGAGTCTGCAAATCTGGAAAAATCTTATCCTCTGTAATCCATTCACAGAAAACACAAAGGATGAGGGCCTTTCCTATGTGGGTGTTAGTTTCCCCTCATCATCAGTGGGCAGCTTGAGGTGGGACCTTTGAAGGGTGGCAGAATAGGCACAGTGCTTGTCCCACTCACTTGAACCATCACCCCTATAAGAATATATCTTCTGCTCCTTCTAGAAGTTTAGAAATTGAGTAGATTTCTAGGTCATACTGGCAAAAAAAAAAAAACTAAGTTTCTCCAGATATCAGAATAATATCAATCAAATAATCTAACAAAAAGGAAAATATAGAAAACTAAAAAAAGTTCCCTTCTTCCACAACTTTAAGAAAAGCAGAGACTTTTCCATTCTACCTTCAAGACTTGAACATTAATAACTACTATTTATTTATTTTTTCATTGAGTTTATTGGTATATTTTAGGTATACAGTACAGTTACATTCATCATTGGGATCTTGTACCTTTACATGACAGGTCTTCGTTCTCATTTTTTCCCCTTGTCCCTGTCCTCCCTTCACCCCCTAATGACTACTATTTATTGACAATTCACTGGATGTAAACTGAGCTGCTTGCTCCCAAGGGATTGAGGAAGTCACAGACAGACACTCCATTCCTAGCTGGGCCATGTGGTCTCTATCTGGGCTTCTTTTACATACCTGCTCTGTACACCAACTTCCTGGCTGGCTCAGCTTCCCCTTCCCTCTTAGCTGCAACACATATGACTTGTGCTCTTTGTGGCTCCCGGACTGGCCTTAAGTCTACATGAACCAGACATCACTTCGTGCCTTCTCAGTTCATCATCTTGAGAGAGACTCAAATAGCTCTCCAGGCTTGTAGATAAGTCCCTTGAGGTCAGGTGGTTATCTCTGGTTTCAGAAGCTGTGGAAGAGAGGAAAGGTAGGGCTAACTATTACACTCACAGCCATCTTGGGCCAGTGCAATACAGGGTTTTGGACAAGTCTAAAGGAGGGAGGAGATAGCTGGCAAGGTACTCCAGAGCACACCTAGTACTGTTTTTATTAGGTGACTATTATGATTTTCCTTTTATATATAAGGGAAGAGACTGAAAAATATTTACTGCCATACTAATAGCAGCTACAGTACTGGAATTTGAACTTGTCAGTTTATACCTGTTATCTATCAGAGCAATGCAAATTAACCCAAAACTTGGTGACTTAAAATAAAAATCCATTTTTTCTGTGATTTGTGTGTTAGCTGGGTCAGCTGGGACATGGTTGCTGCCATCCACCCTAGTCCCATGTTGCTTGGTTCCCTCAGGAGGATGTGAATTTTTTTTTTCCACCTAAAATGGCCCTGCCTATATGTCGGACCTCAGCAAGAGCTCTGTTTGGGACCTTCCATGCCTCTCTTGCTAGTGGAGTCTCATTCTCCACGGCCTTTCTTCATATGGCTTCTCCAGAAGGGTAGAGAGTACCTTCACACGACCTTTAGGGAGTCCCAGAGATAAAAGGACTCTCCAAGGTGACTATGCCCTAGCTCTGGAAGTGAAATGGCATTGCTTCTACTTCCTCTAGTGAAAGTAAACTGAAGAGCCATCTGGTTCCAGGTAAGGGCCAGACTCCACTTTTGGGTAGAAAGATAGATGAAGCTATTATTCTAAAGAGTCAGAACTGTCAGGATTTTGGTGGTCATCTTTAGAAACACTCTTCCACAGGATTCAAAACATATGCACCTGTACTCTGCCAAATACCCTAGAGCGTCTGTGGTTGCAGTGCCCTTTTGATGTCATCCTGACATCTCAATGTCATTCCAACCTTCACTCAAGCCAATGGCTCAGGGATGAAGGAGAATTATTTACCAAGCTTGGGGTCTTTAGTTAGATAAGTGTATTTGTGAGTCACCTGTGGCCCTTCCTGCCCATAGATGGCAGTCTCCTGAGGGAAGGAGCAATGTGTGCATCAATTAAGTCATGTTTGGCGCCCTCTGGAGGACAATGCAAAACTTTCAAAACAGAAACCACAGGGTTGCCAATTAATCTGGGTCTATGAAGTATTTTTTTAGGTAGCTTATCAGAATTTGCTACTCAGAGATCTAAGAAAACAAAACTTTAAGTTGGGAGGTTATTAAATATATCATTTAAAAAATGTAAAGTGATTCTAAAAAGAAAAAGAGAACATCTTCTCTACTTCATAAGCTGGAGTCTTAGCTAGAAACAAAGGAAACAAGGAGCCAGCAGCACCAAATGACTCAATTTTCAATAACAGATGCCAAGAGCTCAAACACAAGGAGACCCAGGAGTGATCCATCCTGCTCTGATATATCTGGCCCCTGTTGACTCTAGTCCAGTTGTGACGACTGCAGTGAGGTATAGACACGCACACATCTCAGCAAGGCAAGGCTCATTGCTGTGGGCTAAGAGAAAACAGGTCCTCCTCCAGCGTCCTACTCAACACTGACCATGGGGCCCCCATATGTAAACTTTTTCTGCCACTGGTACAATCTTTTCCGTGAGAGCTCAGTTGCTTTCCTCAATCTGCCTGCTCCTATCTTAGAGTGAACCACAAGATGCATCCCTAGCTTGCTATTTACCATACCTATGACCTGCATCCACCCACATGCCAAGCACAGAGTTAGTCCAGAGGCATAGAGCTATTTCATGCTGGAAGCTCAGAGGTTAGGAATGTAAATTTCTGTTTGGAAACCAAAGAACATCTGTACGTTTATCATTTATCAACCACTTGTTTCTGGTTGAAAGATTTGAGTCCTGATTTTTTTTTCCACTTTTGTATGTGAAGTCAGTGTGTTTTCAGAAGGTTTTGTAGGTGGTAAATCATCGCAGGAGGTTCAGGAGCTGAGTTACTTGCAAAGGTGCCTGCAGGCCTGATCTCTGGCTACAGCCAAAACTACAGTAAATAAATAACATGCAGATTTCCAGATGTATGGAAACCAGCAAAGTGTGAAGATGAGATTTCCTAGCCCCAAGGGTTTGAAGATTTTATCTGATGCTCATTGCTGTTATCAAGTGCTCCAAAATTTGCAATGGGGAAACTTTATATTAACAAGATGGCATTGCCAAAACCTCACATTATCCAAACCTGGAACCTGGGAATGCAATGAGGTTTAGGATGAGTTATTTTAAAGCTCCGAGTGAATTTCTATAATGACCATCAGCATACCTGTAATTAATCCTTTCACTTGCATAGTTTAGAATGGAACCCATTGCTCACCATAGACTATGGGCCAACATTTTCTTATGTGATCTATCAGAGGAAATGAATTTTCTCTAATATGCTTTTCATTCTACCCTTGCCCTCCTCAGCCTCTTTCTCTTTCTCCCTTTATATACTATTTCTTTATATACTATTTCTTCACTCACCCTCAAGATTTTATCTTCTCCTTTTATCTTGTATTAGTCTCAAAATATATATGGACTCCTTAAGAGGTAACATAGAAAGGTGTTTCTTCAGGCGACTTCAGACCTGTGCTTATTGAGTCACTTAAAGTAAGGGCCCACTCAGAGCTGAGAGCAGCCTGAGGCATAACCTAGAATATTCTTCTGAGGATATTTTCCAGGACAAAAATCAACACCATCTCTGGGGAGACTCAGGTTGCAAGTCTGAGTAATAAGCAGAGATTCCATCTAAGTCACGCTGCTCCCACTGAGGACATTCCTGGACCCACGCTACCTTCTAATGGGAAACATGCTTTTCCAGTGGCTGATGCGTCTGACCAGATGGCCAAACAGAGCTGGTAAGTCTTAGAGGACTAAAAATTTATTTGAATTTTAAAAAGGCCGCCCAAAATAGCCTCAAAATTTTATTTTCTAGTTCCTCAGCAGTTATTGCTGTCCGTGATGCAAGGATGATAAAGTTAATCTCTAAGCCACTTTAAGTAATGTCCATGGTGTGAAATCAGTTTATACTGAACTTCACAAATACACATCACGATCTCCACAATCATTCAGATCAAACGTCCTACAAACGTAAGCTTCAAATTTCACCCTGTGCCCAGAGTGTGTGGCTTTGAAGACAAATCCCTTCTCCAGCCAATTTCAATCCATGGGAATGTAGGGTCCCCTTAAACCCTCCCCAGGAAAAAGTCCTCTGTGACTCTCATTCCTGAGGGAGAAATCAAGGGAAGCAGAAAGAGATTTTTGTAGAATCCATTGCAATTATGAGGCTAACATTTGTGCTTGGTGGATATGTGAATGTGTGTGCCCAGATCCAGAGCAGCTCTCAGGTGGCTCTACTGACGGATCCATCCAGTGTTCTTGAAGCTACTCCTATCTGCAAGTGAGGCGGACAAAGAAGCTTTTGGAACTCAGGGACAGTGCTCTGGATTTAATTTTTTAAATCTCTGACTGCCTTCTTAGTCTGTAGCATTCTTTTATATTTTTGTAGCTAATGCTAACAGATCTGATCCCCAAAAAGACTCTTCATTCAGACTGGACTTGTAGCTACCTGAAAGCTTGCTCTCAAATATTTCGGCTCCCTTTCCATCAAAGGTGAGGGCATCTCTCTCTCCTTGATTGGGTGTAGGGAGAGGGCTGTGACTACTCTGATTTGTATGGAAGTGTTATTCTGTGACCTCCAGGGCTGGATATAAAAACTCATGTTTACCAGAACACTTGCTCTTGGAGCTCTGAAGTCTGCCTAGCCTGGGGCTTCCATGCTGGAGGAAGCACAGGCTGTTCACCAAGACCACATATAGGTACTCTGGTGGAGAATCTCAAGCTTAATCTCCTGTTATCCCCCATTTAAGCACCCTTTTGGGGAATCCCTAAATTGAAAATTAGTGCTATCCAAGCCCAAGCACCAGGCATGTGAATGCAGATGATTCCAATCGATCAATTAGAGTCACCCTCAGATAGTCTACTCTTCCCAGATGACATCCCGGACTTCCTGGAACAGAGATAAGCCATTTATGGTGTGTCATGTTTAAATTTCTGTCCCCAGAATTCATTGACATAATGACATCTTATTATTTTAGGCCTCCAGGTCTTGGAGTCCCACCCACATCACCATATAGTCAGGGTACACTCTAAGCTGCTTCTCTTTCCAGTCCTCACAGAGACTCCACATACTTCCAAGGTTCAACCAACAGCCAAACAGCATGTGCCTCTTATGTGTTGAGCCCTGATGTATGAGAGGTGAGGAGAAAGGGACTCGAGGTTCCAGTGCCAGCCTCCAAGGTTCTTGAGCTAGAGAGACACAGGTTCACAACCATGTGCTTCCTCCTGCACGTAAACAAATGGAAGCCATATTAAAGGAGCAAGTCTCATACCCCAGGTGGGTGTGGAGGGGAGATCTTTCCACTCTGTCCAGATAACACTGCAGCAAGGCGCTAGGCATTTCCCACTCTGGGGAGCTATGCTCCAAGGCAGCAAAACTCACCTAGAATACAGTTGATTTGTGTCCCTAAAGTTGAAAGCTCTAACCCTGGCAAGTGCCACAAAGAGATGCAGACTTTCAAAAGCTCTTTAAGAGAATGTTCTAGTTATAATGGAAAGTACACAGTGCTTTCCCAGGTGGCAGAGACTAATCACACGGAACAGGCAAAAGAAGTTTAAAAAGACTGGAGAAAGACCCACAGCAGGCACATCAGCCAACACACGGAACAAATGAAGGTCATGTATATAAATTATGACACCACTACAGAAAATCCTGGAAGATGCTTCCTTATGGCTCCAAGTCTCCCCATAGTCCTGTCCCCAAACCTGCCTGTTTGGAGATGAACCCTAGTCCATTGAAGATCCAAAAAATTCAGATAAGCACTGTTCACGTAGGAGTTAAAGTTCAAACTCCAAGGACTGAGTATCTCTGGCCAACAATGACTTCACATTCTTGCAAATAAACTATTGACCAGATGCAGGAAGAGAAGATCCATGTGCAAAAACAAGCACAGAGACAAAGATGGGGTTCTGATGTGGAAAGTTTTCACAGACAAATTGCCTTGTGGGACTCGGTAGCTCTGAAGTCCCAGTTTCCCCAAAACAGATTAGGGTTGCACCTGCCTAATGGGGAAAGCTTTGGATTCAGCCCAAAGACAGTGTGTCCTCAGCAGATGACTGCCAGCAAGGTAGGACCCTCAGGCTGCACTGGCTTGGAAGTGTAGCTCAAATATGATCACTGTCTGGAAAACTAGCTTTTCTGTCCTGGCAAAAATCTTCTCTATCTGTTTTAAATTTAAAAGAAGCAAATGTCATGGGATGATCAGAAAATATAATTCCACATTCCTTTCCATGTGTCATTGTTTCACAGAAAACCTGAAACATTTAGTTCCTTAGCTTGCACTGGCAACTGATAGCTACAAAGGAGGAAACTGAGGCAGCAGTCATTAAAATCAATTACAAGGAAATCAAATCACAAGACTACAAATTGCAAGAAAAATCAAGTCACAGGAAAAGGGAAACTTTCAGCAGTGTTCTGCCTTGGGGGCAGGAACTATTCCTTGTCCCTTTCATCTGTGGCACTATTGATACTATTGCTGAGCAGGGATTCCAGTAAGGAGGTGTGGAATGGATGCTATGTACATGCATACACAGGTGAGGTCGCCTTTGATATCACTTCTTTCTTCAGGATCTGAAGAATTTCAGACCCAGTCCTGTCCCCTGCCATCTCTTTAATACTAAACCCAAATCCATGAACATCTCACTTCCAAATCCAGCTCCTTGCCCCTTGGCAGTGCCTACTTCCTGTTGAAGGCTCCACCCTTGTGAATAATTACTAGTCAGAAATATGGGTTCCCTCTCCATCCCCTGAACTGCCCCACCTGGGAAAAACCCCAGCTTGCTTGCTTAGTCTCCAAATGCCTCCTATCTCTGTCTTTCTCTTCGCATGTTCTCTGTCCCTGTCTTGTCTTTGGGCATTGACACCTCCCAGGATAGGTGTCGTGGCTCTACCTCAGTTTTGTGGCCAGACTGCTTTGTCCATTGCTTTCCACTCTTTTTCCTTGCCCAAGAAATAAATAAACTCCAAGTTATTTTTTAAGCCCAGTAGTCAATATCCTTCAAAGCCCCATGCCAATTGAGCTTTCCACCCCATACCTTGTCCTTATCCTCTCTTTGTGTCTTTCCTATTTCACCCATCTCACTGATAAGAGGCACCATTTCCATTTCCTATATCTTGACATGAAATCTGTGCTTGAAAACTCAGCTCAATCCCTGCATCCCTCATGGAGCCTCTCAGAATGACTTCATTGGAAGAGATTATTCCTGTGAGGAACCCAGCCCCTCAGTATCTTCCTCCACAGGCCCGTTGTGGTGCTGTTGGCTGGCATTCACAAGCTGCTCCATTTTGAGCCTCTGATCCTTTGTGTCCATGATGTTATTGGCTGGTCACTCCTAGCATAGGGCTCATCTCCCCTGAGATGCTGGAACTAGCCACATCATCGGTATCTTGTCTTTGATTATTATCCCACCACTCTAAATGTCCCAATTATCACATTCCTCAAGGGTGGGCCACTTATTATATCACTTCGTTGTCTTCTCTAAAGGTTTAGAAGCTTATAGCACACGGTGATTCTCTCTTGTTCATCTTTTTATCATCAAAATCTAACACAATGCCTTGCATATAGTAAATGCTCAACATATGTGTGCTGAACCAAGGAAATGATATTTGTAATACAATAACCATGATGATAAAGATGGTCATTTATTGTGTTCTTGTTATGTAAAACCTTCTGTGAGCAGTGTGCCCACTAATCCTCCTAGCAGCCTTACAGGTCATTTGTTATTATTCCATATTACCAGATATGGAAATTGAGAATTTAAATATTCAGACCCAAGTAAGGATAATACCCGAGATTCAAACCCGACTGAATTTATAGTCCCTGTACATTCTTCCAGCCTCCCTTGTTTTTCACATGCGTGTCCACCGAGATCCAACATGATCACACTCACCCACAGGCACAACATTCTGTAAATCCAGGTAACAGAGGCATCTGCTAGGGGATACAATTTGAAGGAAAGGGTGAAATAAAAGGTTAGGAACCATCATTTTGCTATTTGTGCACTTTCAGTTGGCAAAATGTGCTGTCTCATATGGAAGGGTGGTATTACTGGTTAGCGATTGGCAGGGATTTATTTGGTGTCTCTTCGACATTTATGGTCCTTTAGTAATAGAAGCAGAGATAGTAATCAGGATAAATGTCAGCCCCTTTAAAGTTGACATAAGTGTTAAATTTATATCCACAGAGATGTGTAACTATATCAAATTATTAATCTGCAGGCATTCCCATCTTCAATTATATTAGATACTTTGTTTATAGGCAAATATTTAGGGGAAATATTCAGCTGGCTTCAACTATATCTGGTTTACAAAATCTGCAATCAGAATGCCTGAAAAAATAAAGGCAAGGCTAATGAATATGAAGGAAATTGATATAAATGTTAGTCTGAGCTGGGCACGGTGGTGCGCACCTATACGGCCAGAATTCTGCAGGCAAAGGCAGGAGGATGGCGGGCTCAAGCTCAGTCTGGGCAAATAAGTGACTTAGTGATGTCCCATCTCCAAAAATAAAATACAATAAAATAAAATAGTAAAATAGGCTGAGTTACAGCTCAGTGTGAAGGGCCCAGATTCAATCTCCAGTAAGTCATATGCACACACACTCACACACATGATCTGAATAAAAGCTTTGATTTAAATAATCATGTTATTATTTTCAGACAATTATCTGTCTCAAAACAGTATAATGGCCTCTCAACAAATAGCAAGACAAAAAATTTAAAAACATAATTTCGTGCTTGCATACATTTTTGCCACTGGACAGTTGAAAAATCAAGAAAAACGTGGTTCATTTTACTGCATTAAGCTTATCAAGCCAGTGACTTAATAATGTTTAGAAAACAATTGCTTAAAAACTTTTCTCTTTCCACCAGGTTTTCACTATATTGTATTTGCTACTGCCAGAAGATTTGTAGAAGTTTCAAATGCAATTAGAAGTGACAGACTGAAAGGTCACTGGCACAAATGAAGTAATGAAGCGAATGTAAAACAGACTGGATTATTCTGTGCACACAGTGTTTAATCTTAGTATTTGTGCTGCTGAAGCGAGCACAACACAGGGTTGGATCATAAAGACACTAGACTACAGGCTGGGGATTTAGCTCAGTGGTTCCACTGCCTGCCTCACAAGTGCAAGGACTCGAGTTCGATTCCCGGTACCAAAAGAGAGATACTAGACTACAAATATAATTTTCAAAACTACTCATTTCTTCCCTCTATGCTCTGAGCTCTTCCGAATGCAGGCTCCTGATCCTTAAACTGTCCACTTAATTTCAGTCAAACTTCCCTTTATGCCCACTGTGGGTGCCCTCAGGTAAGGGTCACATTTTCACTCCCGAAAGACATTTAGATCTTGGAAGTGTTCAGGCCTTAATGGCTGGATTCTGTGTGATGCCGGGGAGATGCGGGCTCTGGCGGAAGCACTGTAATGCGCCTACTGACGTAGGAGTCCCCTGCTTCATCCATCTATCGCTGCTCAGCCTGCCAATGGGAGCGACGGGCGAACTCCTGCTTGCTGGGAACTGGCATTCTCCGGGCAGAGGTGGCTCTCAATCCCACGTGCTTGTCTAGAAGCTTGCATGTTTTCTAAAAAGTAGTTTTATTAGTATATGTTTGCAGTGCACAATGAATATATTCATTGTGGCCACTGGTACATATACACATCCTGTCCTGATCCTTTTTCCTTCCCCTTCCCCCTTTTATCCCTCCTATTTCCACAAAGCCTATCTCCTTGTTTCCTGTGTCTTTTCTCTTAATTTTCTCTTTAAATTATTTTATGCTTTAATTTTCTTATATAAGAGAAACCGTATGATATTTAACTTTCTGTGTCTGATTTATTTCACTTAGTATTATGGTGTCGATACATCCCTTTTTGTAAGCATGCATGCTGTAAAAGCATTGCTGGATTTGGCACTAATGGAAATAAAATACCCTAACTGACACCTAAGTTTTAGAGATAGTTGGGCCTATCTTATCCAGACTCTGCAACCAGAAAAGATGTCAATAACTCAGATAAAGCCATAAAGGTGGCAAAAAGGACAGTTTTCAGAGTTGGAGAAAAAAGAGGCAGAAGGAAGACTTCAGGTATCTTAAAGGTTAAATTCTAAGTATCGGAGTAGTTGCATGTGGATTTTCTCTTTGCTTATCAATGAGGCAGTGCCAAGGAAGAAACAAGGACATGAGGAGAGCATTTGGCCCAAGGTTTCAGGTTGCATGGCCAGGATGAGATCCTTCCCAAACAGGCAGGGACAATCCCTTTCTGCTCTGGTACCACTGTTCCAACTCTTCCGTTGCTCCTGGCTGTGCCTGAGTGGGTCTGTGAAGTTACAGTAGACCGATGAAGGAAAGCCACCTAGGCCACCACGGTTAGACGTATATTTTGCTTGTAAACTTCTAAACCTCTGAGCAGAAGGTATCATAGGGAAATCTTTAAAATTATCCTAAATCAAAAAGTTAGTAAACAGATCTGCAACAAAGAGCCAGCTGCCTCTGCATTTCCAGCTGCCTGACTGTGAGCTGCCCATGGCAATTTTCCCCAAGACTGCAGACCGTGGCTGTGTTTACAATGTGCTGTGTGCTGTGTTCAGTGAAGTCCATGGAATGTGCTGCTCTGAGGCCCCCAGTGTGAGGTTCTTGGGGCTAACATGTTGACGTTATCGTGTAACTCAATCAGTACCGGCTTCTGAGAAAGGGAAACCACTTCCATTAGGGAACATTCTGAATATGGACAAGAGTAGAGAAAAATGATAGCGAACCTGCACTCATTATCTAGTTTTAAAAATCACCCCAGGGTTTTTGCTGATCTTTGTTCTCTCCCTTTCTCTGTGTTTCTGTCATACACACACACACACACACACACACACACACACACACACACACACATACTTTTCTGAACATTTTTGTTATACTGGGGATTGAATTCAGGGCCTTTACACCAAACTACACCCTCAGCCATATTGTTACAAATAGCATGATTTGCTTCATCTATCTATCTATCTATCATCTATCTATCTATCTATCTATCTATCTATCTATCTATCTATCTATCTATCTCTAGTATGGTTTTAGGGACTGAACCCAAGGAGTATTAAGTTGCATCTCTCTCTCTTTTCTTTTTTTTTTTTTTTGATTTATAACTATGAGACAAAGTCTCACTAAAGTTGCTAAGTTGCTTGGGCTGGGCTCCAACTTGTATCCTCCTGATTCAGCCTCCAGTAGTGCTGGAATAACAAGTGTGTGCTGCTACCATGCCCACCACTTTTGAACTTTTTTTTAGCATATTTCCCATGTCATGTCATTTTTATGCACATAGTTCACAAAAGTCCATCCTTTTTTACATCATCATCATAACAGTCAAATGTGATGGTTTTGTCTTGAGAGGAAGGGGATTATATCATATGTTGAGAGGCTTATTTTGAATTTATAGATGAGACTGTCATGTAACAAAGCAATTTGTATTGTAAATTCCACTAATAGCCCCTAATAGAAGCAAGAAGCAGGTGGGCATGGGGAGCAAGGACAGGATCTCAGGCACTCCTGGATCTTTGCCCTCCTTCCCTCAGTCCACAAAGACCAGGTTCTCTTGACAAAGTGACAAAGCAGAGTAGAAGAGTAAAAGAGGTGACCTTGGAGCAGCATACATCACTGCCATCCAGAGGGTGGCTGCTTCTCTCACACGACAGGCGTGTGATGTGCCTGTGCATCTGGCCACCCAGTGAGGAAAAGCTGTGTCCTTCCCCAGAGACTTGAAGTCAGGGTCACGAGACAGCGGTGTCACATGGGAAGGAGTCACTCTGCATTGAGGCCCACTTGGGTACACTTATTAAAATAACCCCAGGGTCTGTTTACTGTTTGTTCATTTGTTTCATCTTGTGTTTCAAAAGAGTTTTCTTCTGGGCTCAGGCTCAGGCCTAAAATGGGCTCTTCTTAAAGTCTTGGCTTCCACCACTCTGCATGTGATCCACGTCTTTGGTCCACGTCACCACATTGACCTGTGGTCACACTCACCGCCACCTTGTACTCGTATCGCACACACCCTTCCTTCCACAAGGCCAGCAGGTCACTGAATAATTCAGCCCAAGAGTTTTTCAGATGTCTGTCAACAGGTCAGATGGCTGTAGAACCTACTTCTGAAAGTGTGAGTTAACAGGTGAACTCATTTCAGACTCAGCCAGTTACAAAAGGACAGACCCCATAGGGCCCCATTAGACAGAATGTCTGACATAGTACTTGAAATCACATAAACAGAGTGGAGTGGGGCTGGCCAGTGGCTGAGGGGAGGAGGGGAAGGAAATTTGTGTTCAGCAGGTTCTGGGGTTTTAGTTTTGCAAGATGAAAAAATTCTGGAGATTGCACAACAATGTAGATATACTAAGTACTGCAGAACTGTACACCAAAATTGGTTAAGATGGAAAATTTAATAATCTGTGCCATTTATCACAATAATAATAAATAAATAAAGCATTTTAATCAATCTTACTATCTGATTTGGCCGTGATCTATAAATACTTTCTTTAGTTTTGTAGTTTTAATTTCTCTCTTTGATATTTTTCAATTTTTATTTTTTTATTAGTATATATTTGTAGTATGTAATGATTGCATTCCTTGCAGGAAGTTGATACATGTGAATAAAATATCTTAATCTCTTTTTTATCCTTTTTCCTTTCTGTCCCTCCCATCCTCCCTCCATTTCTTGGTCCCTGGCTTTTTTTTTTTTTTGCAAAAGATCTCCCTTTTTCCTTTTATCTATCTTTTATTATTATCTTTGTTTATCTGGATTTCTCATATAAGAGAAACCATGCAGTATTTAAGCTTGTATTTCTGATTTATTTTACTTAACATTATGGAGTGAGGATGCATCCATTTTCCTACAAATGACTCAGGTGTATCATTCTTTACAGCAGAGTAGAATTCTACTGTGTATAAATACCACATTTTCTTTATCCTGCTAATGGACATATAGGCCACTTCCAAGGCATAGCAGTTATAAGTGGTGCTGCTCTAAGCAGGGCTATGCATGTGTCACTAGAATATGACATCTTAACTCTTTTAGGAGGACACTTAGAAGGGGAATAACTGGGTTGAATGGAATTTCTAGTTTTAGTTTTTTGAAGAATCTCTTGCTGCACTGCTGAATTTGGTTACTGCTTCTAGGAGTCTTTGGGTTGAATTTTTGGGGTTTTCTATGTAGAGGATCATCTTTTCTGTAAATAATGATAATTTAACATTTTCCTTTCATACTCCTAATATTTTTTTCTCTTTCCTGATTGTTGTGATTAATATTTAGAGTACTATATTGAACATGAACAGTGATGGTGATTATGGACATTCTTATTTTGTTCCTGATTTCAGAAGGAAGGTTTTCAGCTTTTTCCCTTTTAATATGATGTTGGCAGTAGAATTATCATAAATGGCTTTCAGTAGGCTGAGATAAGGTCCTTCCATACCCATTTTCTTCAGTGTTTTTGTCATGAATGGATATTGGATTTTGTCAAAGGCTTTTTCTGCATCTACTGAAATGATCATGTGATTTTTGTCTTTGTTTCCCTTTACACACTGTATTATACTTATTAATTTACATATGTTGTACCATCCTTGCCTTCTTGTGAGGAA
Organism: Fukomys damarensis; assembly: GCF_012274545.1. NCBI lineage: Eukaryota > Metazoa > Chordata > Mammalia > Rodentia > Bathyergidae > Fukomys > Fukomys damarensis. Next base: position 25,038,383 of record NW_022900926.1, on the reverse strand, counting down.
TCCTGTCTGGTCAAAATGCATGAACTTTTTGATGATTTGTTACATAATGTTTGCTAGTATCTTGTTGAGGATTTCTTTTTTGTTTGTTTATTTGTTTTGAGATAGAGTCTTGCTATGTAGTCCAGGCTGGCCTTGAACTCACTATGTAGCCCAGGCTGGTCTCAAATTTATAAATCTTTCTGCCTCAGCTTTCCAAGTGCTGGAATAACAGGTGTGCCCTACCATGCTTGGCTCATGTTGAGGACTTTAGTATCTACTTTCATTAATGAGAGTGGTCTGTAGACTAAATTTAAGTCAGATTTTTGTTTGGTTTTTGGATCACAATAATGCTAACTTGTAGGAATAATTTTGGAGGTACTCCGTCTAAAGGAGGTACTCCTTTTCAATGTCATTAAAGAGTGTGAAAAGTATTGGTATTAATTGTTCCTGAAATTCTTGTAAAATTCATCAGTGAAACCATCAGGTCCTGGGCTTTTCCTAGTTTATAGATTGTTTTATCACTGCTTTAATTTCATTGTTATTTATTGAATTATGCAAAGTTTTTACATGTTCTTGGTTCAGTCTGGTAATTCATATGTATCTAAAAATATATCCATTACTTCTGAATTCTAGAATTTATTTTAGTATAAGTTTTGAAGTAGTTAATACTCTTTTGGATTTTGGCAGTGTCCATATACATTTCATCTTTTTCATTTATAATTGTATTGCTTTGGATCTTTGCTTTTTTAGTAAAATTGGCTAAGGGTTTGTCTATTTTATTATTTCGAAGAAGAAGCTCTTTAATTCATTGATTCTTTGTATTGTTTTTCATCCTTAGTTTTATACATTTCTGCTCTGGTCTTTGTAATTTCTTTGTACTAGATTTATTCAGAATGCTCTTGTTTTTCTAAGAATTTGAGGTATATCTTTAGGTTATTTATTTGGACTCACTCTGTTTTTCTGATATGGGCATTTACAGCTACAGACTTCCCTCTTAGAGCTACTTTTATTGTTTTATGTAGGTTCTGTTATGTAGTATTTGTATTTTCTTTTGATTCTAGGAACTGTCTAATTTCTTCTATGACCCTCTAATTATTTCAGGGAATATTATTTAGTTTTCATATGTTTGAGTAATTTCTGTGTGTTTTTTTTGCCTTTGATTTCTTGTTTTATTGCTCTGTGATCTGATAATATGCATGAGATAATTTCAGTTCCCTTGCACTTACTTATGCATACTTTATGGGCTTTTAAGTGATCTATCTTGAATAAAGTTCCATGTACCGCTAAGAAGAATGTGTACTTTGATACTGTTGGGTAGAATACTCTGCAGATATCAATTAAGTTCATTTGTTTGAAAGTTAGGAGCAATTCTTGTATTTGTTGACTTTTTTTTTGTCTAGTTGATATATTATGATGGGGGTATTATTTTTCCCTACTATAATTATTTATGTTTGTTTGATCTTTTATGTTTAGTAGTGTTTGTATCATAAAGTTGAATGTGATGGTGTTCAGTGCATATATATTTATCTATCCCTGTTGAATTGTTTTCTTAAGTGTGTAGTATATATAGTGTAGTAACTTTCTTTGTCTCTACTGATCATCTTTGGTTTGAAGTCCACTTTGTCTGAAAATGGGATATTGGGCTCCTGTTGCATGGAGTATTGTTTTCCCTCCGTTGATTTTTAATCTATGAATTTCTTTTTGGACTAAATGTGTTTTTTGTATATAGCATATTTGATTTTGTTTCTTGATCTATCTGCCATTCTGTGTCTTTTGATTAAGAAATTGAGACCATTCACACTGAGAGTTATTATTAAAAGTTATTGACTTATTCTTATCATTACATTATTATTTTATTATTTATTCCCTTTTTCCCCTATGCTTAACTGTTCACCCTGCCTAGTGTATTCGTGCTAGTAAACCCTTTGGCATTGTTGGCTTCATCGTCTCTTTCTAGGATATCGCTGAGAACTTTTTGGAGTGCTGGCTTGCAGGTCATGAATTTCTTTTTGTTGTTGTTGTTGTTTTTTTACTGGGGGTGGGGCTGGGGATTCAACTCCGGACCTTGCTCTTGTGAGGTGGGTGTCAGAGCCACTGAGCTAAATCCCAGCCTTGGTCATGAATTTCTTAAGGTATTCTTTGTCATGGAAAGATCTTATTTCTCCATCAATTTTAAAGTCTAGCTTTAAGGCCTGTGGGTACGTAAGCTCCTCCCCCATCCAGAGGGCCCTCTGTCTGTGCTCCACGGACAGTGACAACCATCCAAGCAGAGGAATATCCTTCTCCATATCAGTAGATGGGGCAAGCAAGCAGACCACTGGTCTCTGCCAGGTATAGGCAGCAAGGTGGGAGTTCAAGCATTCCCTGAATTTAATGCTAACACATGTAGAGCCAACCATGTCTGAAACCTACACTTGCCAGTCCTGGCTTATCACCTCAGAGGGCTGAGCCCCACATCCTTTCTGGGCTGGGCTTCAACTTCTCAGGGAGTCTATTTCTAGCCCACACCCTCTCCATGGCTGTCTCTTGTGGTTGTCTCTCACCTAGTCGCTGTAATAGCGTGACACTGAAGACACTGAAGTTAAGTTGTTCCATAGTTTACCTATGGATTTGACTTAAACAACTAAGCTCTTCCCAGAATAATTCTTTATTAAACCCTCTCCAATATGGCAGGTGATTCAATGGATTTCTTCTCCATCTCTAGCCTGCTGTTAAGGAGTTATTTTTGTAGTAAAACTCCACACTGACTATGTAGTCTGAAAATGGGCTTTTCTTGGAGCTAGCACTGCTGAAATATTGTGTTATTTCTCTTTAAAGGTGCTGATTCTTCAGGGCTTACTCTTTATCCCAAGGCATTGGTTTCATTCTTGACCAGGTCATTTGGTTGGTCAGTACCTCTGCTGCCTCATGATGATGGAAAAACAAAACTCAGAGTTGATTTACAGCTGGTAAATGGTCACAGCCAGGGCACAGGCACAGTTTCCCAGGGGCAAATGTGGCTCTATTTTCTGGGGCAATTTCTGTCTGAGGTTCACCAGGGTGGCTTATGAAGTTTTCAGTTTTATACTGCTACAACTGCTTTTATATTTGAAAACTGAAAATTTCACTATTCCGAGCTTCTATGTCACCAAAGTTAGGTGCCATTTTTCATATGATTAGGTTTCAAAAATTTTGTAGTTCACTGAAGCTTGGAGAAATTACCCTTTTGGGATATAAACAAAACTTCTTGTATATCATCATTAGCTATTATTTTCCAGATATTTTCACTATTATTGCAGTGCATAGGCACTGGATTTTTAAAAAAACATTTACCAGCTTCTTGCTCTAAAAGAAAATCTAGTTTGGAATCTTCAGTAATTTCTTATAGACAAAACTCATGGTATCCTGAGCCAGAATTGCTTTTCAAATTTTCCACCTGCTTTCTGAATATTGACTTGTGTCCTTAAAAATATCAGATTCTCCATTAACCCACAGTCATCTGACTGTTGGTTCAGGAGATGAGTCTAGGAAATGCCCACTTCGCAGTGGTGACAGAACCTATATCTCACTCTGAGGATTCTTATAAAATAAAGATACACATGAACAAAAAATAGGCTTTAGCAAGGGGGTCCCTTGAAAGGCAGATGGGGTTAGTAGTCAGCTAAGAGTCCTAGGAATATCACTTGGCCTCAGCTGACAAGCTAGTGCAGGTCAAGAGGGAATCAACTGAGTGGTACTCACCTTCTACTAGAATCGTGTGTCAGAACTGCCCAGACAGCTTTAGAAGTGGACACCCAGCCCACTGATCAAATCTTCTGTGTTCCAGAACCTAGGTATGTGATGGTGCTTTTAGAAAACACACTGTGTGATCCTGATATCCATTGTACTAGAACTCCAGCTGCAGCACTTGGTAAGCCTCCTAATAAGATGATAAGGCAACATCCTCTTCCTTGGAAACCTAGGAAGCCTTTTCAGTGTTCATCATCTTGTCTTCCCAGAATGGGGGCCTCAACCTGCAGTAAGAAACCCCCCATAGCTAGAGCGAGGTGCAGAATCTTGTCCTCCTCCACTGAAGGGGTATCTGCATTTCAACAGGATCCTCAGGTGATTTTTGTGCACATTAAGTTTAAGAAAAACTGCATGATATTAGTTTTAGATCACATTAGTATTGGCAGTTTCTTTATTTGAAATTTACTAAATATAAAGTACACTATTCAAAATGCAGTTGCCTGTTTTAGTTAACCTCACCAAGGCTGCTGATCCTAGATAAGTCACTTGTATTCATATGTCCTATTGTCACATTCACAAAGGAATAAAGTTAAAATAAGTGGTATTCTCCAAAGCTAAACCTTTGTTCCTTGCCTGGATGATCCTTTAGGCCTCTGAGCTATTTTTCAAAAAGAAACTCCACACTAATACCATCCCAGAGCCAAGAGGGGATAGCTACTTGTCTGTGGAAATGTTGAAAGCATTATCCCAATTCCTTTGAAATTTTTATTGTCCCTTTAGAGATGGCCCAGGAAATAATTTATTTTGAAATTTTTTTAAAGTTTCCAATTTAAAAATCTTGGAAAGTAGTTGACCTATATTTACTGTAGCCATATTTTCCAAAAAAAATTCCAACACATGGTCTGATAAATATGTGTGTACTCACACTATTTAAAAATACAGTGCATTGCTTTTTGCCCCCCTGCTTAAAAAGGAATTTCTATTCATTTTAGAGGCTTAAGAAAGGTCAGAGTCCTTCCAGGTGCCGCCATCGCCTCCTTGGGCCCTGACCCTGGGAAGGATAGCCATGCCCTTTCCTGCTGGGCACTGCAATTGCTTCAGCACCAGGAAAGTAGCCCCTGAACCCCTACAACCCGCCCCCTTGCACTCTCAGACCTCCTGATTGTGTCAGCCATTGGACCAATTTTGCAGAGGCAGAGGTGGTCATAAAGGGTATTTTTCTGAGTTCACAACTTTGAACATCTTTAAAGAAAGGGTGTGGAAAACCTGTAGTAAAATGATGTGGAGTTCAACTGTCCAGGAGGTCAGGGAACTCAATCTGGGCCTTGCAGCCTGAGGTCAGTTTCTCTTTTATGTCCTCTTTCTCTGACTCCGTCTCTTGCTCCACCATATTATCCCTCATCTCCCTTTCTGTTTCTGCTCCTTCCCTAACTCAGATTTCCTCTTTTATCATTTTTTTCTCTTTTCTTTATGTTCTTTTCTTCTGTCTTTCTACCTCACACAGGGGTCAGTGGTTTCAAGGGAAAGTGAGCCCCTATTACTCTTAAGGGGATGTATTCTTCTCCTTGTACTTCTACTCTGTTTATTCCTTTTGAATTTAACAGTTTCCTAAATATTGTGTGGTCATTCTATGTTCTCTGGCTTCACTTGAAATCTTCTCCAATTCTTTTACTTATCTACTCCTCTGATCCTAGCTCTGTCTGAGCCCCCATCCTAAATAGTAAATACACTATGTTGAAAAGTTTGTTCACTGCAGACATGTTTTGGACTGCTTCTTGATTTCAATTTAATTCACATGGTTTAAGGGTGATAGACTAGGGCCTACCACAGGTGGTCAGTTTCCAAGTTGTGCTTGATCATATTGTGTTGCTGATTGCATCAGTTGGCATAAAGGATTGTGGTTTATTTGATGAGCTGTACTTCTCTAATGTTATGAAGATAAGAATGTCTGTGGGTCTTTAGAGACCCAGAAGCTAGGGAACAACTATATCAGGAAGATTTGGGTGAAAATCAGAGATTAAACCAAGGATAGCCCAAACAACAAAAATAAAAATGAGAAAAAACTTAAGCAAGACAAAAAGACAGACTTCCAGTTCACCAATGGCAAACAGAAGGGAAAATGAGGATGAAAAGGCTGATAGTGAACCATTAGGACACCCTGAACTCAAAGCACAAGAAGTAACAAAACAGATCAATCAGGCTCTAGAAAAATTCAAAACAGAAATAATTTCCCAAATAACCACAGAGATGGTGAGCAAAATGAAAGTCATGATTTGAGACTCTAGAACAGAAACTGACACAAATTAGATGAGCTCAGGACCATGAGAGAAGCCACGAAGGCCCAGCATAAGAAAGAAATGGAAGCAATAAACGCCCAACATAGGAAAGAAATGGAATCCACAAAACAGATTCAAACAGATATCCAGGAGATTAAACACTCCATTGAAAGTGTATGCAACAGAATAAAAGAATGTGAAGACAGAATATCAGATATAGAAGATAAGGTTGCAGTCAGTGATCTTGAAGAGAGGCCTCTTAAAAACAGTAGGGGATCATGAGAAATCAATCCAACAATTCCTAGACGATGAAAAGAAGAATAATATAAGACTGATAGGAATCCATGAAGTAGCAGGAGAAAATACAAATGACTTAAAAAAGCTGTTCACAGAATTAATGACAGAAAACTTCCCAAACAGAGCAAAAGAATTTGACCTACAGATAAGTGAAGCATATAGGACCCCAACTAGCCACAATAAAAAAAAATCTACACTTAGACGTATAATAATCAAGATCCCAGAAAACCAACAGAAGAACAAAATACTACAAGAGAAAAGAAACAAATCACATGCAAAGGAAAGCCCATCAGAATCACAGCAGACTTTTCTGCACAAACCCTTAGGTCAAGGAGAGCCTGGAGTGAGACATTTCAAGTACTAAAAGAAAACATCCTCCAACCTAGAATGATATATCCTGCAAAACTCTTTTCAAAATGGATGGGGAAATAAGATACTTCCATGACAAAGAACACCTGAAAAACTACATGAATACCAAACCAGCACTTCAAGGAATTCTAAACAAAATCCTAGAAAAGGACAATGAAGGTCACAATACCATGAGGCCCAACAGACCAAATCAAATAGGCAAGGCAAGAAACTAAAAGGAGATGGGAGAAAAAGTAAAAAGAGTCAACAAAAGGACAATAACATGACAAGAATAAGTCAGTACATATCAGTTATAACCATCAATGTCAATGGTCTCAACTCACCAAATAAGAGAAATAGACTGTCAGAATGGATCAAGAAGAAAAATCCAACAATATCTTGTATACAAGAAACACACCTAGTGCAAGATGAAGCTCATAGATTGAAAGTGAAAGGATGGAAAACAATTCTTCATGAGACAGGAGCCCAGAAAAAAGCAGGGGTAGCAATCTTATTCAATGACACAGTAAATTTCAAACTAAAATTGATTAAAAGAGACAAAGAAGGCCACTGCATCCTTGTAAAGGGAATAATTCAAGAGGAAGAGATGACAATCATAAACATATATGCAACAAACACTAATGCCCCAACTATATAAAAGAAATATTAAGAAACATGAAAAACCAAATAAGCACTAATACAATTGTAGTGGGGGATCTAAATATCCCACTTTCACATACAGACAGATCATCTAGGCCAAAACTCAAGAACAAAATACTAGAATTGAACCAAGGTTTTGAAAGCATGGACTTAATAGACTTCTATAGAGTGTTCCACTCCACAAAATCAGAATATACATTCTTTTAGGCTGCACATGGGTCATTTTCCAAGATAGATCACATACTAGCACACAGAACAGGTTTGAATAAATGCAAAAGAATCAAAGTTATTCCCTGTATATTATCAGATCATAGTGCAATCAAGCTGGTGATCAATAGTGCAAGAAACCATAGGAACTTCACAAACACATGGGAATTGAACAACACTCCCCTGAACAATCAATAGATCACAGAGGAAATTAAGGAAGAAATCAGAAAATTCTTATAAATAAATGAAAATGCCAATACAACATACAGGAATCTATAGGACACAATGAAAGCAGTTCTAGGTGGAAAAGTCATAGCACTAGGAAAACAGTGCCCACACTAGGAAAACATAGCAAGCTCAAATAAACAAGCTAATGGTGAATCTTAGATTCCTAGAAAAACAAGAGCAAGAAAAATCCAAAGCTTGAACAAGAGAGGAAATTATAAAGATAAGAGCAGAAATCAATGCAATGGAAACTAGGAAAACAATACAAATATAAGTGAATTGAAGACTTGGTTTTTTTATAAGAATAAATAAAATTCATAAACCCTTGGCTAACCTTATCAAAGAAAGGAAAGAAGAGGCTCAGATCCATGCTATTAGGAATGAAACAGGTGAAATTACAACAGATCCAAAAGAAATTCAGATAGTCAATACCTACTTTGAGAACCTGTACTCTAATAAAATGGAAAACACAGAAGAAATGGAAAGATTTCTAGATACTTATGAATTACCAAAGTTGAACAAAGAAGATAAAAACATTTTAAACACCCCAATTACAATCAGTGGAATTGAAAATGTAATTAAAAATTTACCAACAAAGAAAAGCCCAGGTCCTGATGGAATCACTGCTGAATTTTACAAGATATTTAGAGAAGAACTACTGCCATTACTCTTCAAACCTTTCAGTGAAAGTGAAAGGGAAGCAATGCTTCCAAACTCATTCCTGGAAGCAAGTATCACTTTGATTCCCAAAGCAGCGCAAGACGCAACTGAAAAAGAGAACTACAGGCCAATCTCCTTAATGAATATAGATGCAAAAATCCTTAATAAGATACTAGCAAACAGAATACAGAGGATCATCAAGAAGATCATATATCCTGACCAAGTCAGATTTATTCCAGGGATGCAAGGATGATTCAACATAAGTAAGTCAATAAATGTAATACACTATATTAACAGAATCAAGGACAAAAAGCATATGATCCTCTCCATAGATGCAGAAAAGGCATTTGACAAAATTCAACACTGATTCATGATAAACACCCTCCAAAAAATTGGAATAGATGGTTTATATCTCAGCTTAATAAAGGCTATCTATGAAAAACCAACAGCCAACATCATACTAAATGGCCAAAAACTGAAAACCTTCATGATAAAATCAGGAACAAGACAAGGATGCCCACTATCACCACTCCTCTTTGATATAGTTCTGGAAAAATTAGCCATAGAAATTAGACAAGAGAAAGAAATTAAAGCAGTAAAGATAGGAAAGGAAGAAGATAAATTGTCATTATTTGCTGACAATATGATACTCCTCTTTGAAGACCCAAAAAACTCTACCAAAAGTCTTCTAGACTTAATTGACACTTTCAGCAGAGTAGCTGGATACAAGGTCAACACCCAAAAATCAGTAGCCTTGTACACAAATAACAGAGTCACTGAGAGAGAAATTAGGGAAACAATTCCTTTCACAATAGCATCCAATAAAATGAAGTATCTAGGAATCAATCTAACAAAAGAAGCAAAAGACCTCTACACTGAAAACTACAGCACTCTGAAAAAAGTGATCAAAAAGGATATAAGAAAATAGATATCCCCTGCTCCTGGGTAGGAAGGATCAACATAATGAAAATGACCATACTAAGAAAACTGCTATACAGATTCAATGCAATGCCAATTGAAATTTAAACACTATATTTCACAATACTAGAAAAAAGAATCCAAAAATTCATTTGGAACCATAAGAGACCTAGAATAGCAAAAGCCATCCTAGGCAACAGACACATGGCAGTGGGTATAACAATTCCCAACTTGAAACTATACTACAAAGCCACTGTGATAAGAACAGCATGGTACTGGCAAAGAAACAGATCTGAGGATTAGTGGAACAGATTGGAAGACACACACACACAAAAATCCAGATATATTCAGCTATGTCATCTTTGACAAAGGAGTTGACCATCCCCACTGGAGGAAGGATGGCCTCTTTAATAAACAGTGTTGGAAAAACTGGACCTTTATCTTTTACCATGCACTAAATTAAAATCCAAGTGGATTAAAGATCTAAACATTAAAACAGAAACACTAAACTTGCTGGAAGATAAATTAGGCAGAACTCTGGCAGACATTGGCATAGGAAAAGACTTTATGAACAAATCTTCAGTAGCATGGGAACTAGCACAAAGAATCAACAAGTGGGATCTCATCTTATTAAAAAGTTTCTATACTGCAAAAGAAACCATCAACAGAACTAAGAGACAACCTACAATGTGGGAAAAATGTTTTACCAGCTGCTTGTCAGACAAAGGACTACTATCGAGAATATATAAAGAACTCAAAACAATCAGCCCCCAAATATAAAGACCCAATTAAAAAATGGGCATCTGAAATGAACAGACATTTCTCAGACAAAGAAGTAAAAGCAGCAAGTAAATATATGAAAAAATGTTCCACATCACTGGTCATTCAAGAAATGCAGATGAAAACAACGCTGGGATTTCACCTCACCCTACAAAGAATGGCTGCTATCAAGACATCAATCAATAACAAATGTTGGCGGGGTTTTGGGGAGAAAGGAACTCTTCTCCATTGTTGGTGGGAGTGCAGACTGGTGCAACCAGTATGAAAATCCATATGGAGATACCTCGAAGAGCTGGGACTAGAGGTTCCATTTGACCCAGCCATCCCTCTGCTGGATATCTTTCCAAAAGAATTAAAAGAATCATACCACAGTGATACCAATGTTTATAGTGGCACAGTTTGTAATAGCTAAAATTTGGAAACAGCCTATTTGCCCATCAGTTGGAGACTGGATGAAGAAGATGCGGTTTTCTTTAAAATGGAATACTACTCAGCCATAAAGAATGAGAAATTAGAGTCATTCATAGGAAAATGGATACATATCGAGGATATACTCCTAAGTGAAATACATAAGACACACATGTGTAAATACCGAACAGTTTCTCTGGTGTGAAAAACTGTAATAGTACATAAGATCCTAATGATATAATGGACCATATGAAATAGGCAGAAAAGGGCTAAAGGTGTAGGCAAAATGGGAAGGGTAGGGTAAAAATAATAAGGGAAAAGAAAAAATATGACAAAATAAAAAAATGGACATAAAGTATTTGTATGGGGAGGGGAAGAGGGGATGAAGGGAGGGCAGGAACAAGGGGAAAAAAATGAGAACCATGACCTGTCATGTAAAAGTACATGATCCCAATAATGAATGTAATTGTACTGTATACCTTAAATGTACCAATAAATTCAATAAAAGGAAAAAATAAATAAAAAATGAAAGATCAGAGAATGAACTAACAACATCTGCAGTCCCACCACCCAGGAATAATCACTATTAATATTTTGGCATACAGTTTTCTTCAGTAAAAAAATGATAATTTTTATCAAGTTGACTATCACATGGCATATGTAATTTTGCATCCCAAACTTTCCAATTAAAGGTATACCACAAGTATTTCTCACATCACTGATGATTCTTATTTTAACAACTGCACAATATTCTATTTCTGTATATTACCTTAATTATTTTTACTCACAACACATATCATGGAATGGATTGCTCTTCCTGTTTTGCTATTTTTAAAATACTGTGCTGAAGATTTTTATACATATATCTTTGTTTATATCTCTGAAAATTTCTACAGTATGGTCATGAAGCAAAAATATTGTATAATGAGGTGGAAGATTTTAAAATCTTGAAACATTGACCTCCAAAAATTTTATAGAAACATTGTACCAGTTTATACTTCACCTTTCTCAAGGTATCCATGCCATTCTGGAAAATTCAGATCTTAAATATCTATTTATTGAGCAACTGTTATGTGCCAGACACTGTGCTACTTGCTGTACACTTACTGTGTCATTTACTCCTCACAGAAAGCACAAAGACCTCTTATGATCCCCATGTGCTCATTAAGGAAAGGTAGGGAACTGGCTCAAGGTTATATGGCTTGTTTTTGGTAAAGCTGAAAGTTAGCAGCAAATGGGTCTAGTGCAGGTTTTTATGTTTCTAACTCCAGGGATTGTGGTCTGTCCCCTCCACTGTGGGATGCTTTGCAGCAGAGGTCTCAGCTGACAGTCTGTGATGAGGTCAGTGACTCTCACAAAGGCCTGTATCTCATGGTGCTGCACTGGAACTGACAGTTGAGCCTGGAGCCAAGATCCCTGTGCATTGGGCCTGGGGCACATTGGTTGATGCCATGCTTTTGCAAATAGTGATGAGTCTTGGCAGTGGAAAAAAAAAAAAAAAAGGATGCTGAGGAGAACCAGAGTATTTTCTCAATTGTGTACAAACACTTGAGGCATCCAGGAGTCCCTGGTCCAGAAGCATGAGATTCCATGGAAGGATGACAGGAAGTGGGCCTGAAGACATTGGCCTGGGGGCACTCAGGTCCTTCAAATCTTGTTGATTGCATGTGCCACTGTGGCCTAGAGAAATTGTATTTCCAACTTTTCTTCTTCCATGGGTCTGAGTACTCCCCAAGGGTTCATCAAAATGTATGCTGAATGTTGAAATAAGAAATGTATTATGTGAAAAACTGAAAGACACATTACCATTAATTCCCCTCAACACACTCCCTTTACTTTGATCCTATCATTCTTGTCACTTTCTGAAGCAGTCCTGGAAATCTTTAGTGAGTGGCTTTATGAAGTGTGATTAAAGAATACACTGAATGTTGTAGCCAAGGGCCATCCAATGGAAAGGCAGGCTTGTAAAAACATAAAAGCTTGTTAAGCATAATCTCATCCACCTTATTCACCAGAACCAGCACAGTGCAACCTCTGGCTCTTCCCCAAAGTTGAAATGACCATAAAATGTAAACATTTGGAATCAAAACCAGTAAATGGATGAACGTAGATTTAATTTACAATAACAAACTTAAAGTTTGAGTGATAAAGTGACTTTTCCCCAAGATCACTTTTAGGTTTTCCTTCCCCTAAGCATCCAAACTTTCATACTTCGTCCAGAGTTCTTCAGTTTAGTCCCAACCTAGTTGTGTTCCACCAAGGCCAATCTCAGTCAGGGAAAGATCTGGTAAAAGCTATGAATGATGAGTAGGACTAAGCTGTCAGGCTTTTATTTGAGCTATGCCATTTACCCTCTGTGCATCAGTGGGCTCATGATAGCAGCCCACCTGATGAGATATGTGAATAAGTAAGTCAGTGCATAACAAGCACAGAGCTGGTTGTCCTTGTGAAAACTGGAGAATATCAGAAAAATATTCAGCGTCAGCCTTCCATTAAAACATCATTCAAATGTCACATCTTATTAACATCTATTTCTAACATCATAGAATGTTTTGACTTGAAATTCTCATTTTTGCCTCCAGATGGCAAAACAAAAATCACTAACATTTTTATATATTTTAGTCAAACTATTAATTTAGTTTCAAAAATCAGATTTAGTTAAGTAAGTTCTACATTGCTAAACTGCTGGCCACATTGGAAAGCCAAGGGCAGAGGCTGAAATCAACCTCTTTGTGGGCAGAGAGCCAGGAAGAAGAAATCACCCTATGATCATTTTGAAGTCAGTATCAATATTCCTAAATATGTTTTTCAGTATTTTTGAGAGCATGTTTCAAATAGGTAGGAAGTACATGAAAAAAACTGCAATCTTTATGTTAACAGATGAGTTTAAAAATAATGAGCTACTGCAGGAATCTGAGACTCGGGGTCTCCAGGATGAACTGGATGCAGCACAGTTCAGATGTTGGAGGACACAAAGGATATCTATTAGAGCTGCTGTCCAGCCAGCTCCACACATGCACAGACACTTTAGCATGATTTTCCTGGCATTCAACGATTCATTCCCCAGACCTGAGAACATCATCTAAAAAAATCCTAATTGATGCCTAGCTACACTTGACGGTGAGCAAAATCAGATGAGGCCCCTTGATGTGTTTAAATCACATTTTAGGATCTAACTATAAATCCCATTGTTATGTGCTTTTTCAATTTAAAACTCATGGGATTATATATTCTATATAGCATATGTGTACAATTTTATAACCATAGAGCTCTGCATCTTTGTTAAGGAGCACCGCACAGTTTGCTTTATACCTGGGAGGTGAGCAGGATGCCTCAAGGAATGCAAAGGTGGCAGGTCACAGTCTTCCAGGGATGGTGTAGCTGCTCTTGTTTTCACATGGTTGAGTAGTGTAACTCAATTACTTCCAGAATAGGAGTCAACACACTTTCCTATAAATGGAGATAGAGAAAATATTTTTAACTTTGTGGAATGTTTTTGTCTTATGTTGTTTTTTAAATTATCTCTTAAAAATGTTTAAATCATTCTTGACTCCAAAGATTAAAAAAAAGAGTGTCAAGCTAAATATAGATACGGACTATAGTTTACCAGCCCTAGCTTCAGGTAAATAGATATAAAACTGGTGCCTAGGATTCAGCCTAAATTGAGGTTTGCATTCCCTGACTGAGCAGAATATGGAGAAGGAGGGAGAGAAGGAAGGGGAAGGCGATGTGGGGAAGGATGTCTTATAGGAATGATATCTGGGTTCTTAACTTGGAAAAGAAAGACTACTTGTTTCTCACATTAGATTTATTTTTATTTCATTGTAAAGGAGGATGAGAGGCCAAAGTGCAGGGGTGGGGTTGGTGGGATGAGGGGGTGGTTGTGTAATTCTTTATGCATACCAGCAGCCTAAAAAAAGACAGAAGCAATATCCTCTTTAGAAGAAAAGGACAGGCTTTGGGAGCTCAAAATCTCTCTTCTATAATGCAAGTCACTGAGTGCTTAAGTGTCATTTGGCCACCTTTGCATTTCCCTGTGGAAACTGGAGCGCAGGAAAGGTAGAACTGTTGATAGTCTGGCAATGCCACTGCTGTAGTCCTATGAGTCTGGCCCAGGGATCTTGTGTCTTATTAGTCCTGTACCTTGAGGAGAAAGAATCTGCAGAAAAGAGGACCAGTAGTCAGAAAGACACCCCCAAAACATTCTTTGACATCTTCAGATCATTGCATATTGAAGTGAACAATTTTGTATTGTTCTCAGCTTTTCTTCTGGAAATGATTCAGAAGATTATGAGATATTTGAGAAAAGTGACTATATTTTGTTTACTTTTGTGTAGAGATCATAATCTAGAACAATACCGAAAACTATGGATATTTAGTGAAGGGAGGGAGAAAGGAGTAGAGGAAGGAAGAAAGGAAGGATCTTAATTATATAAACACCATTGCAAAGATTTTCTTTGACTAGTTGAGTTTTCCAGAAAAAAATTAGACCTTTAAAAATGAGCACAACTCTCCTCCCACTCCTTCTCATTCCTGAAGGTTAAAGTTGCTAAATTGAAGAGTTTATTCACTATAAACACATTTTGGGCTGGTGCTCAGTTTTGATTTTGTTTAAAGGTAATAGATTAATAAGTACCACAAATTGTCAATTTCTAAGCTGTGCTTGATGCTATTGTGTTGCTAATTGCATCATTTGGGCTAAAGAGTTGTGATTGATTTATGACAATTATGACATTATGAAAATGAGAGTGTCTCTGAATCCTTAGAGACTCAAAACCTAAAGATTAGCTACATCAGGAAGATCAAAGTAGTAACCCAGGAATTAATCCAAGGACAGCACCAACAGCAAAAATAAAAATGAGAAAATATTTAAGCAAGGCACAAATATAAGCTTCCAGTTCATCAACGGCGAATTCTAGGGGAAATGAGGTGGAAAAGTCTGACTGTTAACCACCAGAACACCCTGAACTCAGCACAGAAAGTGATAAACAGATCAATCAGGCTCTGGAAAAATTTAAAACAAAAATAATTTCCCAGATAACTACAGAGATGGTGAGCACTATGAAAGACATGATTAGTGACTCTAGAACAGAAACTGACAAAAACAGATGAGCTCAGGACCATGATAGAAGCCATGAATGCACAGCATAGGAAAGAAATGGAAACCATGAAAGAGGTTCAACAGATATCCAGGAGATTAAAAACTATATAGAAAGCATTACAGTAGAATGAATGAGTGTCAAGATAGAATTTCAGATATAGAAGATAGGATTGCAGTCAGTGACTGTGAAAAGAGAGATCTCTTAAAAAGATTAAGGAATCATGAGAAATTGACACAAAAACTCCTAGATGATGCAAAGAAGAATGATATAAGATTGATAGGAATCCATGAAATACCAGGAAAAAGTACAAATGACATAAAAAAAAACTGTTCACAGAATTAATGATAGAAAACTTCCCAAACAGAGCAAAAGAATTTCACCTACAGATAAGTGAGGCATATAGAACTCCAACTGGCCATGAAAAAAATCTACACCTAGACATATAATAGTCCAGATCCCAGAAATCCAAATGAAGAACAAATATTGCAAGCAGTTAGAGAAAAGAAACAAATCACATGGAAAGGAAAGCCCATCAGAATCACAGCAGACTTTGCAACACAAAGCCCTCAGGTCAAGGATAGCTTGGAATGAAGTGTTTTAAGCCCTAAAAGAAAACAACCTCCAACCTAGACTGATGTATCCTGCAAAACTCTCTTTTAAAATGGATGGGGAAATAAGATACTTCCATGACAAAGAACACCTAAAAACTTCATGAATACCAAACCAGTGCTCCAAACAATGATAAACAATATCATAGAAAAAGACAATGAAGGTGACAAAACTGTGAGGCTCAACAGGGCAAATCAATTAGGCAAGGCAAGAATGAAAGGGAGAGGGGGGAAAAATTAGAAGGAGCCAACAACAGGACAATAACATGACAATGAAAAGTTAATACATATCAGTTATAACCATCAATGTTAATGACCTCGATTCACCAATTAAAAGAAATAGAATGGCAAAATGGATTAAGAAGCAAAATCCAACAATATCTTGTATGCAAGAAACACACCTAGTTCAAAAAGAAACCCATAGACTGACAATGAAAGGATAGAAAACAGTTCTCCTTATGACAGGAACCCTATCTTATTCACAAAAAAGTAAATTTCAAACCAAAACTAATTAAAAGAGACAAAAAAGTCCACTACATCCTTGTAAAGGGAGTAGTCCAAGAGGAAGAGATGACAATAATAAATATATAAACACCAAATATTAATGCCCCAACCATACAAAACAAATATTAATGGACATGAAAAACCAAATAAGCACTAATACAATTGTAGTGGGTGACCTAAATACCCCTCTGTCACAAATAGATAGATTGTCTAATATATGGATCATCTAGACAAAAAATCAATAGTGAAATATTAGAACTGAACCAAGCTTTTGAACAAATGGACAGCTATAGACTGTTCCACACCACAAAATCAGATTATACATTTTTTTTGTCTGCACAAAGTCATTCTCCAAAATAGACCACATACTAGCTCATATAACATGTTTAAATAAATGCAAAGGAACTGAAGTTATCCCATGTATATTATCAGACCATAGTGCAATTAAGCTGGTGATCAATAGCATGAGAAACCACAAGAATTTCACAAAAACATGGAAAATGAACATCACTCTCTTGAACAATCAATGAGTCACAGAGGAAATTAAAGAAGAAATTAGACAGTTTCTATAATGAAATAATAATGCCAGTACAACATATAGGAATCTATGGGACACAATGAAAGCAGTTCTACATGGGAAATTCATAGCAGTGAATGCCCACACTGGGAAAACAGAGCAAGGTAAAATAAGCAACCTAATGGTTAATTTTAAGTTCCTGGAAAAAGATGAGCAAGAAAAATCCAAAACTCATAAAAGGGAGGAAATTAAAAGACCAGAGCCGAAATTAATGCAATGGAGACTAAGAGAACAATACAAAAATCAGTGAATGAAGAGTTGATTTTTCAAAAGAATAAATAAAATTATAAACCTTATCAAGAAAAGGAAAGAAAAGGCTCAGATCCATGCAATTCAGAATGAAAAATGTGAAGTCACAACAGATTTTGCAGAAATTCGTACGATCATCAATACCTATTTCAAAAACCTGTACTCTAATAAAATGGAGAACAGAGAAGAAATGGACAGAATTCTAAATACATATGAATTACCAAAGTTGAATAAAGAAGATAAAAAAATTCTAAATGCCTCAATTACAATCAGTTAAATTTGAAATGTAATTAAAAATTTACCAAGAAAGAAAAGGCCAGGTCCTGATGATTTCACTGTTCAATTCTACAAAACATTTAGAGAAGAACGATTGCCACTACTCTTTAAACTTTGCAATGAAATTGAAAGAAAAGCAAAACTTCCAAATTAATTTCTGGTAGCAAGTGTCACTTTGATTCTAAAAGCAGGAAAAGACCCAATCAAAAAGAGAACTACAGGCCAATCTCCCTAATGACCATAGATGCAAAAATACTCAATAAGGTACTGGAAAACAGAATGCAGAGGGCCATCAAGAAGATCATGCACCCCGACCAAATTGGATTTATTCTACAGATGCAAGAAAGGTTCAACATACATAAATCAATAATTGTAATACACTTTATTAACAGGGTCAAGGATAAAAACCATATGGTCATCTCAGTACATGCAGAAATAGCATTTGACAAAATTCAGCACCCATTGATGACAAAAAGTCCTGCAGAAAATTGGAATGGATGGTCTTTATCTCAATTTGATAGGCTACCTATGAAAAAACAAGAGTCAAAATCATATTAAATGGTCAAAAACTGAAAAACTTCATGCTAAAATCAGCAACAAGACAAGGATGTCCACTGTCACCACTCCTGTTGAACATAATTCTGTGAACATTAGTCACAGCAATTAGGCACAAGAAAGAACATCAATAAAAATAGGAAAGGAAGAAGTTAAACTGTCATTATTTGCTGATGATATGATACTCTACATAGAAGACAAACTCTGCCAAAAGACTTCTAGACTTAATTGACACTTTCAGCAGAGTAGCTGGACACAAGGTCAACCCTCAAAATCAATAATCTTCTTGTACACAAGTAACAGTCTGAGAGTGAAATAAGGGAACCAATTCCCTTCACAATAGCAGCCCTAAAAATGAAGCCTCTAGGATTCAATCTAATGAAGGAAGCAAAAGACCTCTACAATGAAAATTACAGAACTCTGAAAAAGGAGATTGAAGAGGATATAAGAAAGTGGAAAGATAGCCCTTGCTCCTGGGTAGGAAGAATCAACATAGTGAAAATGGCTATACTACCAAAACTGCTATACAGATTCAATGCGATCCTGATTGAAATTTAAACACTATGTTTCACAGAACTAGAGAAAATAATCCAAAAATTCATTTGGGACCAGAAGAGACCTAGAATAAGAAAAGCAATTCTAGGCCACAGAAACATGACAGGGGGTATCCCCAACTTGAAACTATACTAAAAAGCCACTGTAATCAAAACAGCACGGTACTGGCAAAGAAACAGACCCAAGGATCAGTGGAATAGATTGGGAGATACAGAAACAACTCCAGATGTACTCAGCTACCTCATCTTTGACAAAGGAGCCAACCATTCTCACTGGAGGAAAGATAGCCTCTTCAATAAATTGTGTTAGAAAAACTGGATTTCAACCTGCCAAAGATTAAAACTAGAACCTTAACTTTCACCATACACTAAACTAAAATCCAAGTAAATTAAAGATCTAAATATTGAAACAGAAATACTAAACTTGCTGGAAGATAAGTTAGGCAAAACTCTTGAAAACATTGGCATAGCAAAAGACTTTATGAACAAATCCTTAGTAGCATGGGAACTAGCACAAAGAATCAACAATCGGTATCTCAACTTATTAAAAAGTTGCACTGCAAGAGAAACTACCAACAGAGCTAAGAGACAACTTACAATGTGGGAAAATTTTTTACCAGCAGCTCCTCAAAAAAGAACTACTATCTAGAATATATAAAGAACTCAAAAAGACCAGGCTCCCCAAATATAAATACCCATTCCAAAAGTGGGCATTTGAAATGAACAGACAGTTCTCAGACAAAGAAATAAAAACAGCTAATAAATATATGAAAAAATGTCTAATATCACTGGTCATTTGAGAGATGAAGATGAAAACAACACTGAGATTCCACCTCACCCCAGAAAGAATGGCTGCTATCAAAAAATCAACCCATAACAAATGTTGGCATGGTTGTGGGGAGAAAGGAACCCTTTTTCATTGCCGGTGGGAATGCAGACTGGTACAATCACTATGGAAATCAATAAGGAGATATCTCAAACAGCTAGGATTGGAAGTTCCATTTGACCCAGCTATTCCTCTGTTGGGTATCTTTCCAAAAGAATTAAAAGAATCGTATCACAGCAATATATGCACACTCATGTTTATAGAGGCACGGTTTGTAATTGATGGAACTTGGAAACAGCCTAATTACCCATTAAGTGGAGACCAGATAAAGAAGATGTGGTTTTCTTTAAAATGGAATACTACTCAGCCATAAAGAATGAGAAATTGGAGTCATTCATAGGGACATGGATGCATATTGAGGATATACTCAAGTGAAATGAATAAGTCACACATGTGTAAATACCAAACAGTTTCTCTGGTGTGAGAAACTATAATTGTATGTAAGATCCTAATAGTATAATTGACAATGTGAAGTAGAAAGAAAAGGGCTGAAGGTGGAGGGGTAGTGGGAAGGGTAGGGGAAAGGAAGTAAGGGAAAAGAAAAATTATGAGAAAATAAAAAAGTGGAAATAAAGTCTTTGTAAACAGGGAAGGGAGGAGGTGGTGAAAGGAGGGCAGGGGTAAGGGGAAAAAATGAGAACCAAGATGTGTCATGTAAAGGTACAAGATCCCAATGGTGAATGCAACTGTACTGTATGCCTAAAATGTACCAATAAACTCAATGAGAAAAATAAAACAAATTGTATAACTAATAATGTGAAGTAGGAAGAAAACAGTTAGTGGTGTAGCAGAAGTTGGAAGGGTAGGGGAAAGGAAATAAGGGAAAAGAAAAAAACATGAGAAAAGGAAAAAATGGAAACAAAGTCTTTGTAAACAGGGAAGGGAGGAGGTGGTGAAAGGAGGGCAGGGGTAAGGGGAAAAAATGAGAACCAAGACGTGTCATGTAAAGGTACAAGATCCCAATGGTGAATGCAACTGTACTGTATGCCTAAAATGTACCAATAAACTCAATGAGAAAAATAAAACAAATTGTATAACTAATAATGTGAAGTAGGAAGAAAACAGTTAGTGGTGTAGCAGAAGTTGGAAGGGTAGGGGAAAGGAAATAAGAGAAAAGAAAAAAATATGAGAAAAGGAAAAAATGGAAACAAAGTCTTTGTAAATAGGGAATGGTGGAGGGGTGAAGGGAGAGCAGGAGTATGGGGAAACAATGAGAACCAAGATCTGTCATGTAAAGTTCCAACATCCCAATGATGAATGTAACTGTACTTTATACCTAAAAAGTACCAACAAACTCAATGAAAAAAAAAGATAGAAAGGAGTACATGCTCATCAAGAGACAGAGCTCTGTTACTTCAAAGCAATATGTGAACTGATCCATCCCTTTCATCACCCACAGCTTGAGGAGAAAATCCAGGAAAAAGCTATAACAGTAAGTAGACTGAAAGACTATTTAGGCTTAGGCAGAAATATAACATTTTAATATAATTTCTAAACTATGTATTCTAAAACTGGAAAAAGAGTATCTCAGGGGCTCAACAATGCTGTTTTACATGGGTTACTATCATGCAATTGTTAAAATAGCTGAGAGACACTTTGCACCCAGCCACCATAAGGAGTTATTGAGAATGAGCTGCCACCATGGTGTGATTTGCATGACAGTTAAGAATGTGTGTGCCAGTGATAAAAGCTTGCTCCAAACAAGGACAGATGCTTTGGAAATACTTTTGGAGGCACACTTGAGGCAGGGCTGTGTTCTTATTATTGAGTTATTTTCTGAGTAATTTCTAAGGGTCTTTGAGTTGTCTTTCACATCATTGCCCTACACAGGCAGGAGCAGATGGCACTGTGACTGGTGAGCATGGAGAATGAAGTTTTGTGATAGCTGCTGAAGCCATGAAAGCATAGCATATCTCCATCATTGCTTCCTGGCTTTAAGAGCAGAATTGTAGCATGTGGACTACATGCTACACCTCGAGTATACATGGGAAGTAAAGAAGTCTAGAATCTGCTGGGTCTTCAGGGCCAGGCTCTTCTTTGACACCTTCTTTGGTAGCACTGGAATAATAGAAAGAGCCAGTGAGACACTGCTATATTCCCAACACCACAGAGTGGTCCATCAGCTACAGTATTTTCTGAACCCAACAGATAGTGCAGTACTAGGCAAAAAACATGAGAATTTCCTGGGAAGGTTTAGGAAAATGTTTAAAGTTAAAAGTTCTGAGGCTGCTATGAAACTCAGGAATATGTATTTTTTAAACATTTCTAAAACTAATGTATACTTATCTAGATTTTCTCCATCTCTATCAGTGACACGCCTAATACTGATCAAATAAGTGAATGAATGAATGAGGATATATTCAGAATCAGAGGATCGTGAATTTTTTTTTCATGGTTGCCATGTTGCTGAGGAAAGAAATTGCTGTAGTTTGATGCCCTCAAAGACCTATGTGTTGTAAGCTTGGTCTTCAGCTTGTGGCATAATTATGAGGTGGTGGAACTTTTAAAAGTTGGGGTCTAGTGGAAGGAAGTTAGGTCATTGGAGGTGTGCCCTGAAGGGAATTTTCAGGCTCTGAACTCTTCCTTTACTTCCTGGCCACCATGAGTTGGCAGCCTCATCCAGCATGTGCCCCCACCAGGATGGGCCACAGGCCCAAAGCAATATGGCCAAGTGACTAAGGACTGAAACCTCTGAAAATATAAGCCCAAATAAACCTTTCCTCCTTTGAGTTCCGTATCTTAGGTATTTTGTCAGCAATAGAAAGGTAACACAGAATGTAACTCTTTCGTTCATTTAAAAAGAGAAGAGTAGGAAGAGGGAGAAGGAAGGAATTAAAGAAAAACTTATGCAAAATGGTCTTTGTTTCTGGAAATCTATGATAAATCTCTGAAGAGATCCAATGGATGTGACAAAGGCCATGAGTTGTCGATAGGACACCTGCTGAGTAGACCTTGCCTATGGAGTCTTGACTAATTCAACATTCAGGTGTTCTTTGTTGTGGAAGTGTCTTTTTTCCCCCTCCATTTTGAAAGAGAGTTTTGCTGGATACATCAGGCTAGGTTGGAGGTTGTTCTCTTTTAGTACTTGAAATATCTCATTCCAGGCTCTCCTTGCCCCAAGGGTTTGTGTTGAAAAGTCTGCTGTGATTCTGATGGGCTTTCCCTTGCATGTGATTTGTTTCTTTTCTCTTACAGCTTGTAGTATTTTGATCTTCTGTTGGGTTTCTGGGATCTTATTATATGTCTAGGTGTAGATTTTTTTTTATTGTAGCTAGTTGGGGTCCTATATGCCTCACTTATCTGAATGTCAAATTTTTCCCCTCTGTTTGGGAAGTTTTCTGTCATTAATTCTGCAAACAGCTTTTTAAAGTCATTTGTATTTTCTCCTGCTACTTCATGTATTCCTATCATGAATAGAATAGCCTATTCTTCTTTGCATCATCTAGGAGTTGTTGGATTGATTTCTCATGATCTGTTACTGTTTTTAAGAAACCTTTCTTTTCACGGTCACTGACTGCAATCTTACCTTCTATATCTGAGAGCCTATCTTCGCATTCTTTTATTCTGTTGCTTACACTTTCAATAGAGTGTTTAATCTCCTGGATATCTGTTTGAATCTGTTTTATGGATTCCATTTCTTTCCTATGTTGGGTGTTTATTTTTTCCATTTCTTTCTTATGTTGGGCCTTCATGGCTTCTATCATGGTCCTGAGCTCATCTAATTTGTGTCAGTTTCTGTTCTAGAGTCTCGAATCACAACTTCCATTTTGCTCACTATCTCTATGTTTATCTGGGAAATTATTTCAGTTTTGCATTTTTCCAGAGCCTGATTGATCTGTTTTGTTACTTCCTGTGCTTTGAGTTCAGGGTGTCCTGGTGGTTCACTATTGGCCTTTTCATCCTCATTTGCCCTACTGTTTGCCATTGGTGAACTGGAAGTCTGTCCTTGTGTCTTGCTTAAGTGTTTTCTCATTTTAATTTTTGTTTTCGGACTGTCCTTGGTTTAATCTCTGATTATCACCCAAATCTTCCTGATATAGTTGCACCCTAGCTTCTGTGTCTCTAATGACCCACAGACATTCTCATCTTCATAACATCAGAGAAAACAGCTCATCAAACCAAAGGCAATGCTTTACCCCAACTGATACAATCAGCAACACATTGAGATCAAGCACAACTTGGACACTGACCACCTGTAGTAGTCACTAGTCTATCACTCTCAAATCATTTGAATTAAATTGAAATCAAGAAGCAGTCCAGACATGTCTGCAGTGAACAAACTTTTCAATATAGTATATTTACCATTTAATGGCTCAGACAGAGTGAGGATGCAAGACCCCTGATCTCATGAATACCAAACCAGCACTACAAGCAATTCTAAACAAGATCCTAGAAAAAGACAATGAAGGCAACAACACCATGAGTCCCAACAGAGCAAATCAAATAGGCAAGGCAAGAAATTAAAAGAAGATGAAAAAGTAAAAAGAGTCATCAAAAGGCCAATAACATGTCAATAATAAGTTAGTACATATCAGTTATAACCAGCAATGTCAATGGCCTCAACTCACCAATCAAGAGAAATAGACTGGCAAAATGGAATAAGAAGCAAAATCCAACAATATGTTGTATACAAGAAACACACCTAGTGCAAAAAGAAGCCCATAGACTGAAAGTGAAAAGATAGAAAACATTTCTCCATGTGACAGGAACCCAGAAAAAAACAGGAGTAGCAATCTTATTTGCAGACAAAGTAAATTTCAAACCAAAACTGAATCTAGTA
>NW_022900926.1:24995408-25012904 GCF_012274545.1 Fukomys damarensis | reverse complement strand
AGAGGAAAAAAATATGAGAAACTGAAAAGATGGAAGTAAAGTCTTTGTAAATGGGGAGGGGAGGAGGGGGTGGAGGGAGGGCAGGGACAATTGGAAAAATTAGAACCAAGACATATTATGTAAAGGTACAGAATCCCAATGATGAATGTAATTGTATTGTATACCTAGATTGTACCAATAACCTCAATAAAAAGAAAAAAAATTTTTTTAAAAATTCAACGTTCAACCTTTAAGAGTTTCATGCCTCCATAAAATTTTCCCCATTGGAAATCTGTCACTTTTCTTGGTAAACCTGCCAAAGGGGAAGGGAGTCTTTTCTGCTCTCCCTTTATGGGCCTGCCTGTACTCTCTGTCAGCACCCACTGTCCCCGCACCCAGGAGCTCAGGTCACTCCCTTAACTTGGCTGGATTTCAGAGCCTTCCAGAGATGATCTGTCCCTGTCCCTTCCAGGAAACTGTGTTTTTTAAGTGCTAGTGGGTGTCATCGTAGCAGGAGTAGAGGCAAGGGGAGAGGGAGACTGACTAAATAAATATGTCAAAAATTGCATTAAGGAGAGTTAAGCAAATTACTGTCCTTCAGGAATTCTCAAAGCTGTCAATTTACTAAGGTAGTATAAAAATCACCTGAAGAGAAGCACATTCCTGGAGCTTGCCTCAAGCACATTTGGTAACAGCCCCCTTTGATATGATGCATCTTAGACTAGCATTCCATGCAGAATTATTTATGTGTTTGTTCAATAAATATGCATTAAGCATTTGCTCTGTGCCAGGCACTGCATGAGCACTTGAGAGTCTGTTCTGAATGAGACAATGCCATATCTTCCATGTGGTGCTTACTTAGCAGAAAGCCTTAGAAGCTCTAGAAGTTTTCCTCTCAGCCTGATCGTGGTCCCTGGTTCTTTTTCCCACCCTCTTCTCTCCCTCTGGCTGAGTCTAAGAATAAGTCCAAGTCTAAGAGATCTAGAGATCTTAGAAGAATAGGGTCCTTTCCTATCTGGGCTCAGTAGGGTTCCCACTGTTTTGACCTTGGGAAAACCTTGCCCTTGGCTATCATCAAACTTGTTGTTTGAGACAGTGCCACCTGGGCTGTGCCATCATTCATCTTGAGCAAGCTTTCCCTCTGTGACTCTCCTTGGACCCTCTCAGCCGCCCTGAGCCCAGCTGTGTCTTCCAGCTGGTGTATTCTATAACTGCAATTCCAACACTACTTCATTCTTTCTGTAGCCTCCTGAGTTTGCACTGGGAGCTCTTCCGAGGAGCTGGCTCCATAGCTTATCCATCAACCAGCAGATCAGTTTCACTGAAACACCCTCCTGGCTTCTCACCCTCACACTTTCCGCCATGGGATGACACAGGAAAAAAGCCCTCACAGGATGGTGACCTTGGACTTTCCAACCTTCAGAACTATAAGGAAATACATTTCTGTTCTTTATACGTTACTTAGTCTGTGGTGGTCTGTTATAGCAACACAAAATAAACTAAGACATCTAACGAGTATCATGGCAGTTTGGGAAGACATTGACACTGGAGGAAGATTCTTCTTATTGCTTTGGGTAACAACTGTTTGTCAGACAAACAGCCCTATTCTTCTGGGAAATATTTTCTACCACTGACCTCCATACATGTGGTTCTTATGAGCAATAATGCTTTCCATGGCACACTCCGCTCTTGGTATTGGTGCTATTAAATAGGGCATTCAGTTATCAGGTAATGGTTCTTGTAATGCCCATGCTGAGGTTCTGGCTTACTGAGCACAGGAGAGTGTTGCATGGTGAGCAGGAAGGAGAATGAGAGAGGTTTTTGTTTTGTGGGGGTGCTCAGGGTGTCTTCTAAATCTTTGAGTTCTAGTAAATCCTGAGACCAACATTTTCCTGTCCTTAAACTTTGGGTATCCTGCTGTCCTATTTAGTTAGTCATTCTTTCAACAAAAAGCATTGTGCCTAATATAATCTATATGAGCTTCTGGAGAAAGAAGAAGAAATAGCTCAGCATTGGCAGGAGTCTTCCCAGGAATCTCTAGTAGGGTCTTAGGCTTGGTTAGACTGGAACGTTGATCACAGCTGTGACAATGGGAATGAGCAGATCCAAATGACCATGGAGAAGATCAAGCTGGAGGAAATGACACAGTAGAACTCACCAGCATTTGGAGAGCTCATCATAGTAACATTGTATTGTGACACCTTGCTGGCTGCAATGCTTTTATAGCAATGATGGAAGATAACCCAGTAGCACTTGGGAAGGGCCTCAACCATGAACCATTTCAGAAAGCCACAGGCATTAATAGTGAACTAAGGGATCTATAGAACTTTACCTAAAGAAGAGACCTTACTCAGTTTTCTCAAAAAGGGATTAAGCAATTCAACTATCAGTTCACCAGGAAGTCCCATTCTGTCCAAATGAAAAGGCTGCTGTAAATGGCCACAGGAAGCACTAAGATCTGCTCCCTGGAGGTCCTGGTCTTGAGCTGGAGCATCTGGCATCCAGGGAAAGCTGACCAACTGGAAGTTAAGTCCTGGAAGGGTGACATGACAGTAGGAGCCAAGAATGTGTCTGAGTCCAGAGAAATATCACAGCTTTATTAGCCAACAGCCTGTGTTTTCTAACCACCTATACAAATATTTGTGCCTCTCTCTTTCTCCTGTGATCTGTGCTGATGATAAACTTTTGGGAAATTTGTAAACTAGTGATCTACATAAATCTTTTCCTTGAACAGATCTTTCTATTAATTAAGATCTCTGACATCAATTATCAGAAATATGAGGAGTCTCTGAGAACAATGATTTCCTCAGCACCTTTTTAAGATTAAGGAAATGTTTATACAGAATCTTATTGTTCCATGGCACATAGACATCATCCATCAGCAAATCTAATGCTTCTAAAGAAAATGTCAGTGCCTAACAGAAAGAACTCAATATGCAACAAAAGCAAAGAAGTTAGTTCTCTGGACTCCTGGAAATCAATTTCAAAGTACTGATATCATTGTGAGGCCTGTGAAGTAACTTGAGACAGTCAGGACAAGCCCCAAGTTCCACTACAGTAAGAAAAGAACCCTGAAACCATCCTAGCTCTAAACAAAGGTTCATTTCTTGTTCAGCTTCCATGACAAACACAAAATGGTGATGGTCTCCATTTACTATCCTTGCTCTGTTACTGAGGTCTTCAATTGTTGACCATAGTGTCAGAGAGAAAGACAGGTGTGGAGATCTTCCTATACTGTCTTACTGTATTTATCCTAAAATTATACATATCAATTGCACTGACCGAAGTAAATCTCAAGGTCATACTTCACTTCAAGATGGGAAGTGTATGAAATCTTATCACATGCTCAGCATGGGTGAGAACTGGAATCACTTAATGAAAAGCTACTGTGTTCCCCATTTTTGGAGACAGTCTGAACACTGAGCAAGAAAAAGAAAGTTAGTAAAGGACCTGAAGTATGGGAAGATTCATAGAAAAGCTAGGTCACAGTTGCCATTCTGAAAGGGCTGGATTAGATGAGTTGTGAGGAGGGAATGAGTTCCAGCATGGGCCTGGCAGGGGCAAAAGCTCAGCACTGGACCAGATCATGCCACTTGCAGAAGACAATGAGGAAACTGCCTGATGCTTTCCTAGGTTCACAGTCATGTAAAAAATATGCTTTACTCACTCAGAGAAAGCTATAAAATATGTCATTATGCTTATCTGTATCAAAAGGTAGGGAAAGTGAAAATATGTGGAAATATGTAAACATGTTTCATTCTCCTAATTCTGCTTGATCACAGAAACATAAGTTGTTCATATCCATAATAGTCAGGATGGTCAACAAGAGAGATGATGTTTTTCTTCAAACATTTATCTGTTCTTATAGGTCCAGCCAAGGAAAGCACCACTTTGGAGTCTAATGACCCAAAGTGAACACTTGTAAGCTCAATCTCAGAAATAAATATGAAACTTAAATCTGTTCTCTTTCTAAAGCCCACCACACACCCTTCCAGCACATCAACTCCTAGTTACAAACAGAAGAAGGACAAAGGCTCCGAGCTATAACCTCACTGAACCTAATTACAAAAAGAAGGTACAAAGAGGAAATGCGGGAGACTACCAGAAAGCACTACATTTAGACAAGAAGTGCAGACTGTTGAAGAAGCCTTTAGAAATCATTAAGGCTTTAATCTGAGGTGAAATATAGAGATAAAGCAAGTTTTAAAAGCTAATCTTGAGTCCTTAATTAGATTGTCTAAGTCCATGTGAATATCCAGTTTGGACTTCCCAATTTAGCACAGAAAGTCTAGGTTGAAAAAATAATGGAAAATAAGTTTGGATAATAGAGTGGACAAGACTATTGCAATTTCTCAGTATCTAATAGAAGAGTAGGTTTTTTATGAGAGGCAGTAAGGAGTAAGTATCTTGGGAGAACATAAATTAGAGTCAGCGAAGCTTCATAAAAACATGTATTAATTGGCACGAATGATCACCAGAGCCCAAGAGGAAAAACATTAGAGAACTGCATGTAAAGAAATCTTGGTAAAAATACTGATTTAGAGAGTGAAGGCTAGTGAAAGATAATGTAAACTTTCCAGTTTGAGAAAATACAGAGAGGAAACCATCAACAGATACAGATACTGCTGTAGACTGAATCTTTGTTTCCCTCTAAAAATTAATTTGTTGAAATTCTAATCTGCAGCATAATAGAATTAGAAGGTGGGGATTTGGGAGATAGCCAGATAAAGAGAGCATAACCCTCCTGAACAGTATCAATGTCCTTATGATAGGGATTCCCTAGGATAAGGATACATTAAGAACGCTGCAGTCTGCAACTTGGAAGAATCCCTCAGCAGACCTAACAATGCTAGCATGCAGACTTGGGACTTCTAGCCTCCAAAATTGTAAGAAATAAATGCTAGCCACTGTCTTAGTTACTTTCTCATCACTGTGACAAAACACTGACACCCGCAAATTAAAGGAAGGAAGGTTTATTTTGGCTCATAGATTGTAGTCAGTTATCTCCAAGGTAGGGAGAGGACAAACTGTTCATGATCTGTCAAGGAAGGAGGAGAGATATATACACTTTTCCAGACTGCACCCCCAGTGACCCTACTCCTTCTATCTGTCTTCACCTACCACCATCACACCAGATGCGAACCCATCAGTGGACTAATCCAGTGATTAGTAGCACACATCCATGATCCATTTATCTCCCAAAAGCCCATCTATGAACCCCTGCTTTGTGGGAACATCTAGGTATAAACCATAACAGCCATCAAGTTTATGTTTTTTGTGAGAGCAGCTGGTATTTAGGAAAGGAAATAATTGAGGTAGAAGAATGTGTAAGTCTCACATTTACATCCTCAGTTGCCCTGAGATTCATGTGACAGTATATGTTCTGAATCCTGGACAGCCTTTGGTGTTGAGCAGAGAGACTAATTTCCATTGACTAAAAGCATATTTCTCTAATTCTCTAGTGGTGGGATATTCACAGTAGAGCATAAAGTGAACACTTCGACTAACAGAAGGTAAGCTAGCTGACCAGAACATGCAGGCAACTGTCAAATTTGACTCAGTCATACTTTTTAGCAGAAACCCAGAGACAACCATTCAATTAGTGATATCTTAGTAATACTATATATAGTAATAATATGTATAAATATATATATAATACTATATATAGCATATATATATATATCAATATTATATACTTAGTTCTATCATGATTTCCCCATTACATTGCTTTTAATATATTTACTGGCATGCATTAGATGGTTGTTCTTAATAACAAAAGACTTTGTTTTATCACCATTACATCCTTAAAGAGAGTAAAGGCACATAAAAATGAATAAAAACTGAGCTGACAAAATTTCTGATTCTGGTTATAATGAGCTAACTTGTAGCAAACTAGTCCCATCAATTATGATGAGAAAACTGAATAAATTACAACACATTGAAAATTATAAGAAAATCACCATTATTTGAAGACACTTGGGAGCTTCCAAGGCATCCTGGACCTAAAATGATTGAGATTAAGAGATTAAGATTCTGCGAAGAAAAATATAATGCTTGATGACCCTGACATTCTGTAGTACATTTGATGAATTTTCTAATTAATAAAGATGTCAGCCAGAGGTGTGAAAAGTCAAGGAGAAGGTGGCAGCTAGGAGAGTGAGAAGGTGAACTGATTTCATAGCTCTCTCATTAAACTATAGAGCTAGAAAGTAGAAGCTAGGATTGCTGAGGAAACTAGCATTTGAGGGGCTAAGCTCTTGAAAAGAAGGGATTTTCAGAAAAGTGGCACTGAAATTTTCTGTGTGTGTTAGTCAGTTCTCCTGTGGTTGGGATATAATGCCCCAAATTCACAAATTAAAGGAGAGGCTCATTTGGCTCACAATGTCAGAGAATTCAATACATGATGGACTGGCTCTTGGAACAGAAACATCACGGCAGAAGGGCTTGATGGAGGAATGGTGCTCACCTCATGGTGGTCAGAAGCAGAGCAGGGGAAGAATGCCAGTGAGGAAGGGATCCCTGAGGTCAGGCCTCCATGACCCAGTTTGACACACCATGAAGTGTGCGCTACTAATTCTCTAGGTGGCTCCCAAGCCAGCCAACTGGACAATTAAATTTAATCATCACGTCACACCATGCTTTCCCTTTAAATTATTCACTGATTTGTTATCAGTGCTTAAGAGACTGAGAAGTGTGCAGTGCTTTTCATAACCTCATGTACTGTGGAGATTAAGTAGAGGTCAGCACTGACCCAGGCTTTCCCTGGGTCACCTGGACTGCTGTCCTTTGAGACCTGGATGAATAGGTCAAACCTCCCAGAGACAGACACTGGATTTATATGACTTGCTACTATAACTGCTTGCTGGGTGTAAAAGTTATCTCTTTCTGAAGGCCTGTAATCCCAGGACTCTGGGAGGCTGAGGCAGGAAGCTCACAAGTTCAAGTCCAGCCTGGGGAGCGCAGTGACTTATAGTGAGACACTTTCTCAGAACAAAGCATTATAGGCTGGGGATGCAGTTTAGCAAGAAGGCACTTGGGGGCCGGGGATTTAGCTTAGTGGTTCTGCTGCCTGCTTCACAAGCGCAAGGTCCCAAGTTCGATCCCCAGTACCAAAACAAACAAACACAAAACAAAAACAAAAACAAGAAGGAAACAAAGCATTAGGCTGGGGATGCAGTTTAGCAAGAAGGCACTTGGGGGCCGGGGATTTAGCTTAGTGGTTCTGCTGCCTGCTTCACAAGCGCAAGGTCCCAAGTTCGATCCCCAGTACCAAAACAAACAAACACAAAACAAAAACAAAAACAAGAAGGTACTTGGTTCAGTCCCTAGTTCTGCAATAATAATGATGATGATAATAATTAATTCTCTGGAGGAAGAAAACATATCCAGAGTTTCTGTGATTTTTTTCACACACAATACATGGCATTCAATAAAAATGATTCTAAGAAAGACAAAGTATCTACAATTCAAAAGAAAAAAATATTGTAGAAAGATACTCACAGGCATTCCAGATAATGGGCTTACCCAATACAAAATTTAAGGTAAGTATGATGAATAAGTTTGAAAAATACATAATGATGAAAAATTTCACCTAATAAATGAAATCCATGAAAAAAATCAAATGGTTATTTCAGAAGTGAAATATGTATGAAACATAGTACCCTCCACGACTGATCACAACTGGGAGAAGACAGCATTATTGGACTGAAAACAACTTAGTAGTTGTTACTATTAAATTGTTACTAAATATCCAGGCTGAGCAAGAAAGAAAAAAAAAGAATGAAAAGTAGAGGTAATAGTGTAAATTACATGGGACTCGGTGAAAAGCTCTAACATACAAGGAATTAGAGTTCTGAAAGAAAAATAGAAAAAATCAGGCCGCAGTAATATTGAAGACATATAGTGAAAAATTTTCCCCAAATTGCTAAAGGCCATCAATCTTAGATTCAATAAACCAAATAATTACCAAGTGAGATCGATTTTGAAACAACACATCATGGTGGCAGTTGACCCACATGAAGTGAAAAATGAAAGCAATATTTCTAAAAAGAACTTATTTCTTAATTTAACCCACAGAAGTATGACTGACTAAACATTTTCATTTGCTCATTAAAAAAAAAATCTTGAAAGTTCTTACATCAGAGCATATGTTTTAGACACATGAATCACAGCCAGGTTCACCTATTAGTCATTCTTAGAGTTTTCCACTCAAATATCTGCAGGAACAGAGGTCTATAAGAGATTCAGCAGAGTCATGCAGTTGCTAAGTGAATAAAATTTAAACAGGACAACACAAACATTGGCTGATTTTTCAACAGTGCTTTGAAGCTTCCCTAACAGATTGACCCAGCAATGCGAGATGTATCTGTCTGCAGGACGAGAAATGGCTTAGAGAAAGCAAAAACTTGGTCTCAGATTAATACCTGTTATTTGTGCAGCAATGTTGACAATAAAAATTATACCAACACAGCATAACTTTTAGATAGTCATCCTCATAATAACTTTCATACAGAAGCATTAGCTCTAGAAATTGAGAGAAATGCAGGTCTTCAAATAATCTGATATAAATCATGGGAATTCCCATGACCTTAAAGGAAATGTGGAAAATTATTTACAATCTAAACTAATGTGATGAATTATCATCCAATAATTAGCTTTCACTGTAAGAACTGAGTTGTTTTTCTCTTGGGCATCTATGTTCTGGGTTTTTAAAAACCGGCAATAATTCTCCTCTGTGATATTGTAGCTTCTCACTTTTCTACCTTTTGACTAAAGTGGATGAACATGTAAGATTGAAAGCTAACAAGATATTTCAGGCTTTCACAACAGTTAGGGAAGATCCTATCTTCAGGACAGATGAGTAATTCAGAAGAGCACCACGACTGCAGGGAATTTGGCTTTGAAGGTTTGTTCACACACAATTTTTAGTGCTGTGAATTTTTCAAGAAGAATAGAAATCAACTTCCTCAGCCTCTCCAAAGAACAGGCCAGTGTGCATACACAGTTGCCAACTAGTCTTAAGGCTTGTACAACTTTAGAGAAAAGTAGAATTTTGTAGTTTAGCTCTTTCCATTTTTATCCCAAAGAGGAACACTCAGAAAGCACCAATGCTGTCTATTTCATGTTTTCAGTAAGACTTTACACAGTTCATAAATGGCATGAGTTTTTCTTTTTTCCCAGAAAATGAATGACTTCACCTCTCCCCTATGTGCGGGGGGAGATAATGACTAATATTTTGAATTCTTTCTGGAGATAATCAGTTACATTTCTGGAATGTGGAAGCCAAAGCAGAGTGATATGGGATGGGATGGAGCTGGAGGACAGAAGCACAGAAGCGGACTCACTCCCTTTAGATCTCAACCCTTAGAGAATGCTCGTGTCAAACCCCGCTATGAATCCATCCAGGGGATGGGATCATGCTAGGGTCTTGGCCTCAAACTCAGTACCTGGATGGGATTTGGCCTCCATCCATTTCCAGCCTCAAATGGTAGGTCTATTTCCCATCCAGAAAGTTTAGTTCTGAACCTAGCTCTGATTCACTATGTTATTCACTCTAAGGTAATGAAACAAAACAAAACAAAAGAGGAACAGAACCTGTCCATACAAATGGCTCAGAGAAGTGGTTAGGAAACTTTATGCAGTTATATAAGTAGGACAGCAAGTCTTGCACTGCCATTGCTGGAGAGTTCAGACCTGATTGTAATCATGTACTGACACTTGTCACCATAAGGTGGCAAGGAAATACAGAAGACAGGTTCTGGGAGAAGCTTACCATGGGAGAGGGCCAACTGCTCCATCCTGAGGACCAGAATATTGGAGGAGGAACAGGCTTCTTGGCTGCTGTCAATAGGGCACGGAGAGCATGGACTCAACTCTCTCTTGTCTTACTTGCTTTGTTTAATCTCCTGTTAAAGAGAGGCAACTTTCCATCGACTAATTCTCTCCCTTACCTCCTCTATCTTCTCTTTGTTCCTACAATTGAGATATCACAGAAATGAGCCTATGTATGGAATTCTTTCCTTTCATTATGTTGGGCAGCCAGGGGATACTTTTAATTTTTCTTTAGCTTTGGACATTTTTTCTTTAATTTTAAAAATTTGTATATTTGATTTATTTCTTCTTTCCCTTTATCTTGTGCTTCTGAAATGTCTATTACTGGACCTTTTGATCTGATCTATTTGTTTTTTCCCTTGTCCTTAATTTACTTCTCTGTGTCTTCTATTTTAGTTACTTGGATATTTGTCAACTTGATCTTCTAAATTTTCATTTTTGGCTACCAAGTATTTGAATGAAACCCTTGTTTTACTGTTTAGTTCTTTTCTGTAGCATTCTATACTTGTTCTAAGTGTGGAGTATCTTCTCTCAGCTCCCCAAAGTAATTTTATACATTTATTTTAAAAAATTTATTCTGTGCACATATTGTCTGCTTCATCTGTTGTCCTGTCTGTTTGAATCTCGCATATTTATGGCTGAGAAGCTGAGAAGAGAATTGGAATCACTGTGCCAAGAGCAGGGCTTATAGACTTGGCTACTCATGGACTGATTGGCTGCTTTACTGAAGCCCTAAATGCCGGTATTTAAAATAGTCCACCTGGGACCAGTATGCTTATAGACCAGTGCTCCAATATCCTGCCTGAGGTGTGGAAGCTGACTGTCAATTCTGGGGACCAAGGAGGCTGGGGTCTCTGGGGATGTTGATTCTACTTCATTCTTTTTTCCCCAGTGCAATTCCATACCGGCACTTGTCAACTACACTTAATAGTTCCAAATTCAGAGCTGGTCCAGTTCATTACGTCCAAAGAGTAAATCTCCCACTCTCTCCCAGAATGAGGAAAACTTGATTGCTTTGTTATGTGGATGAAAGAAGTCATCTGAGGCCCTAATTTTTAATCAATAGCCATGTTTCCAATCCCACTTGCATCCCAAACGAATGCTCTAATTCCTGAGTTTTCCCAGCATCTATGACAAGAAAATCTTGCTTTCCTCCCTACTTTCCATCTAAAAGCTTAGATAACAGTTATTTCTGTGATTTAAGCCATTTCCTTCTTCCTTTTTCTTTTCAGTTTCCAAAGTACCTACTTCTAACTGTAGAAATCTATGTTAGTCTTTTTCTGTCATCTTTTGTGGGGTTTGGGATGGGGTAAAACACAAACTTGTGTTTAAACTCTTTGGCTTAATGAGAAACCTGTTGCCTCCTATTCTCTGTACATGTTTTATCATGGGTGTTGCACAATATATTATATTGTAGCAAAGCATGGGGGATATAGAGAGAAAATAAGGGAAGGAGAGACAAACGAAAGATAAAATAAAGAAGGGGTGTGGTGGAGGGGAGAAAAACAGAGATGAAAATGGATGTAGACCAGATCCAGGCTGCCACTGGCATTGTTACAACTGAGAACTCCAAATGATCTTTTTTTTTTATCCTTCCTAAAACAGAACCATAATCTCACCTCCCCTGCACTTTTGTTCTTAGGCTTTGGTGAGTTCACAGGACAAAAAACTCAAACAACAGCTATTACTTACTTGTACATAGGATCCAGTACAAATGTCAAGTTATGAAACTTTTTTGCTTCTGTGGCCAAAATAATATTTTCACTTTCTAGGACACTGCTTGGTTTTATGTCTTGGCTCAGAAAAAGGTGAGGCAGAAGCAAGAGATTTAAGGTTAGCCTTTAATAATGACAAGAGGTTGCAGAAAGGTAGGGTTAATGGAAGCAACACCTGGCAGGCCCTCAGTTCATCTCAAGTTCCACAGACTTTTAGCAGCAGAATGGAGAGTGAGCCAGGCTACAGTTTGCCGTGGGCTAAGTTCTTAGATTCCTGGAGAGTAGGGGAGCTTGGGGTGAGAGTGGGTTGGGCAAGACCTAATGGGTGAATCCTGAGATCTGTGGGCCCCATTGCAGTGTGCCAGGAAGGTGACATCCAGTAGCCTTTTCCAAGGCTCCCTGATTCCTTCACTGAAGTGAGGTTTTGTTCTATGTGTAGATGGCTGGGATGGGGCACTGACATTCCAGAGAGGCTCGCCAGGTCTTTATTCCAATCTAAAAGAAGCTTCCACCTCAAGACCTGCCTCCTGCGGCAACATGGAGGGCTCTGCCTCCTTGGCTGTGACCTCCAGACCACACTCAGCCTAGGCAACCCTCAATCCCCAGCTGGCAGGATGTGTCAGGTCCATATTCATCTTCTCAGAGTCTTCTTGGGAGGTGTCCCTTGGTGTGAGGGAGTGTGGACAGTCAGTGTGGTTGCAAGCTTATGAGCACAGGACATGCATTTTACTGTCGACATAGTATATATAGCAAGAGACAGAGGCCCTGGGTCATGAAGCTGCAGGTGCTTCTAGCCATCACCCAATAACTTCCAAAAACTATGTGCCTTCTCTATCCTTCCTAAGGCTGGAAATTGGGATTCCAGACTGGGGGACATCTATTTCATGAATATGTCCCCCAGGCTAGCCTGGAGCATGTCTGGCTGGGAATCACCAAATGGCTGGCAGCTCTGGAGAGCAATAGTATATGACAGACATTCGCAGGAAGCCCATTGTGGCAGAGGAGGAGAGGTGCCCTGGTCTGGAACCAAGACCCTTATTTCTCCTTTATACCTGTGCCCCCTGGAAAGGGCAGCCCAGAGTGCTTCAGGATGAGGTAATGGTCACAAGCATGGTTTGGACTGCCTATCCAGACCTGGGATGTGGGGCAGCAGCTTACATTGGCTCAGTTGTGATTCCCAGATAATGTGTTTTCCTGAAGGAAAAAGTGCCACTGTAGTGAGTCTGGACGTCTCTAACAGGCCCGTCTGATGGGAGACACTGGCTCCTTGCCTTCCCCAGAAGCTTGGGCCCAAGGAGGCCCCAGAAAGAGGATTCTGGCCTGCCCAGGCAATCTCATTAGTTCATGGCTTGGTCATTTCCTTGGGAACTCTGCTCAAGGCAGATCCTGTACAGGACCCCACATTCACTCATTATTCTCATATTTTTCCTGTGACCTCAGCTTGGCAATAGGGATTGGGTGCTCAATGTCAAAGGATGAAAGCATCTGAAGTCTGTTCATTATCTCATTTTATGCTCAATCTCAGAGGTCTGGACTGGCTAGGGGAGCTCACAGATAGGCCCCCAAACTGTTGAGGAATTTAATCATTTCAGTGTACATTTTGGCTGGGATACTGTTTCTCAAGGAGCTTTCAGGGATAGCTATTCTTCATTGGGGACATGAATTCTCTCTCTCTCTCTCTTTTTTTTTTTTTTTTTTGAGGCAGATCTTACTCTTGAACCTGATGCCTAGAGTCATATTCCTATTGCTCAGGATTGAGCTCCCCACACCTTCTTGTCAGGATCAGGAGAACTCACTGCCAGCACCTATAATTCAGGGACCTTTGGAAGATGCAGCTGGTTTCCTCCAGGAGTTGGTGCTGGCCAACACTGGAGTCTAGCAAGGCCAGCTTTCTGAGGGCCAGAAAAAGTTCTGGCCCCCTGCCGGACACTAGTGGTGCCTACAGTGACATCAGCTGCCATCTTTTGCTGTAAGGATGAGGAAATGGGACATACTCTAAGCTGAAAGTCTGCCTCTCTGGGAGGCAGGAGGACAGAGCCTGTGGGTATGGGGCTAGAGAAGGACACTACTCATTCACAACTGACTGTACAGTTTGGCTAGGAGGACCTGAACACCTATGGATGGCAGTGGACACTTGAGATGCTTCCTAGGGTTGCCTGACAGAGTGCAGGAACCTCCCACCCACATGGCCTCCAGTTCCCCCTTGAACTTCACCTTGACAGTGGCTGGCCACCTGGCTGGATTTGAGCAGCTCTAGAAACGTTCTGCATGATGGAGAGGAAGCCTGCCTGGTCCCATGTGGTAGGGCTTAAAAGAGTTTCATGTTAGGAAACCTCCATGGGTTTGACAGCATCCAGTGTTCTGCCAGTAGCTATACCTAACCTTCTAACCTGTTTCTTGGATCACAGCTTTCCATAAATTGTCAGTTACTTTTTATACATTTATATCTGACCTCTTCAAGGAGAAATACAACTCTTCTAGATCACTATGCTAACCATTTACTGTATATCTCACATCCCTTCATAAACCTTCATTTTTAGCTCAGTGACCTTCAACTGGTGGGTGCTCATTAAGTTTTTGCTCCTTTTTAAAAATTACTATCTAGTAGTAGGTGTGTAAAGCATTAACAGGATTTAAGCTGATGCTTATCATATTATCAGACATATCATGTTTCCAAATGCAATTATATAAGTGCTGACTTCTGATACCAGACGTGCTGCACACCAGCGGGAGAGACATCTCGCCCATGATCAACCTCTGCATTTTCAATTCTAGGGCAGTCTGGAGTAGATGATTAACATATTTTGTGGAATGATTGTAGCCCACATCTGAGTAGGTCAAACATGAACTCTCAAAGGTCCAATGAGGCAAATATTTAAGAAGTGGATGAGTTTAAATCCCAATCATAGCAAGGGCAAAAAGCAATCACAGAAGAAAAGAGTAATAAAGAGCGAATAATCACCCAGGCAGCCCTCAGCATGAAGGATGCAGTTTCCCGACTAAACAACACCAGAAGGGCTGGACCACTCTGGCAGATCCCGAGGTATAACAAGCATCTGGCACCCATCTCCAAGTGTGTTTGACTTGCAGAGGGTTCCACCTCCAGCAATTCTTTCAGGTGATGGATTTGTGCAGTACAAAGAACTTGAGCAAAATAAAGTGTATGAAGTAGTGTAGTTGAGGGTGAGAGACTCTGGTACATTAAAGACTGAAATATGCGAATTATAGATAAAGACACCGAGCCTTCTCTGCAGGGGGTAGGAAGCTGAGTGTGGGAAGGGAGCCAGCCAGCAGGTACCTGATGATCGTGCCACAGGCCAGGCAGAGTCAGAGCACAGAAGAGCTCAACCTTCATCCCGATCAGGCCAAAAAGAGAATGCCCAATCCATGCCATGGGTTTGCCTGCATTCTGTGTGGAACTATGTGTTTCTTTTTGTTCATCCTTAACATGAGTTCACTATATATTGGTAAGAAGCTACTACACACTTTGTTTTCTAGTGGGCTATTATTAGATTTGGTTTCCCTTTTCAAAAGAATTTCTTCCAGCCCTTAGGTCTCAATTTATGTTTGTTTCTGTCTGGAAGTGTAGAATTGGCACTGACAAATTTTTTGTATATTTTAGGGGTTTTATGGGCTTTTAAAAGTCTTAAGCACTTTAAGTAAGCACTGAAAGATTACTCTGTTTCTCTCCATGCATTGTTGTGTTTATTTTCCTAGTATTCTAGACTATCTGAAGAATAGAGGTAAACCCATTCGTCAGATGAAAAAGTTTAAGCAGACCCAGAGGTGTTCAGATAGTCAGAGCTTCATGACATATTTGAAACAGTTTTGTCTTCTGAGAGCTACCTAAGTATGTACTAGTGCTAAGGTTGGGAAGAATTTAGAAATTGCTGTGTTCTTTCTGTGACAGTGTGTTTGGTGTATTTGGATACCCTGTGATTTGATCTTCTAGAGTATATTTTTAACTCTAAAATATCATTGTTATCAGAAGTTCTTTCAAGCTTATGTGACATCTAGGGAATACAAGGCTTTATTGGCCTTCGTCATGCTATCCATGAGCAAGACGTTGATGTAGTTGATATTTTGAGACTTAGTAGTTTATGGGTTTCTATTTAATCTAGAGAAGATACTGAAAGTTTTGGGGCTGAGATGGCTGCATACACTATGGTTTCATTGGGAGAAGATTTTTAAATTTTAAACAAAGTCAAGAATACTTCATTCTCTGGCAGTCATGTAGAAAAAATAGCATAATGGATGCACATAGGTATCTGCAGATGACCTGGAACTAACAGGCCACTGACAGAGACTCTGAAAATCCCTGAGTTTCATTGTGCAACAGTTTGTGGCTTCAGGAAGACAAACTGAAAATATTGTTCTGAACAAACATGACACAGATGATGGTTTTATAACTTCAGGATATGACATTGCTGGTGCTGAGTTAATAAAAAAGGAGTAAGCGATTGGAGATAAGTGTGGATTACATAGCATAAGAATCAAGAGATGGAAGCTATGGGATACATCATTATTGTTACTTTGGGTTTTGTTTTTACTTTTTATTGTGAAATAATTTTGGGTTTACAGAAATTTGTAATAGTAT
This sequence comes from Fukomys damarensis, assembly GCF_012274545.1. Taxonomy (NCBI): domain Eukaryota; kingdom Metazoa; phylum Chordata; class Mammalia; order Rodentia; family Bathyergidae; genus Fukomys; species Fukomys damarensis. The sequence continues at coordinate 24,996,782 of NW_022900926.1, read as the reverse complement.
CACAAAGAGAGTAAATGTTAACATTTCACCACCTTTTTTTTTTTTTCTGTTTCTCTCTTGTTTTATGTTGCAGCAAAACAGACAGTTTTGTTCAGATTATTTATTGCAGTGTGGGTACGAGGTGGGATGTTGGATATTGGGAGGTGTGCTAATGGAAATTATGGAAAGGGGCTTTAATGACCTTTGACATTTATTGCTTTGTCTCATTATTTACAAGTATTGTTTCTATTGCTAGGGACCTTATTGGACTCCTTGTTTTTCATGGACCTTTAAGATTTCTCAGCTACAGTATATTTGTGTTCATTGAAAAGGAAACAACGTGGTATTTGTGGGATGAAAGGCTATTGATGCTTTTGGGGATATCTCAAAGAGGAAGAATGCAAAGATGTTGCTTGGAATTTTATATTAATAAGCCCAGTATTGTCAGATTTAATTTGGGGGTAGGGTTCCTGAAATGTGCTTCTTTCCTGAGGACGATGCTCACAGATGCCCCTCTCAGAGGGAGGCTGAGCTTGTAAGGAGGTGAGGAATGAAGTGCTTACATTGTAAGGTCCCCTCTGAAATGGTAGGATCAGTTACTGATTACAGAAATCTAAAAATAAAGGTCAGGTCCAGCCACAATGGTTTTCTGAACATATTTCTATATTGAGTGAGGAGCTTAATTGCTTCCTATCTGACGCTGTAAGCCTCAAAAAGAGTACATGGATAACATGATTATTATGATTTTAAACATGAAAAATCATCTTTCTAAGTGGTATTTACTCTCTAGTGTGTTTTGGAGGCTCTCCCAGTTACTGTCAGCATGACGAATCACTTATTCAACATTGTTTCTCAATGTCCCTTATGGTTTAATGTAAATGGATTTCTTTCTTTCTTTCTTTTTTGTTTTTAGGAAAAGAAATTCAGAGTCGTTTGAATTCATACAGGAAAAGAACCAGTTCTGATTTTCTTTTAAGATAGGAACCATGAAAACATGAAAGTGGATTTGAAAGCAATGCATATGATGAATTGGTTTTCTCAGGGTGTGGATAGAGCAGTCCTGGGGAGAGAGAGAGAAGGGTAAGGGAGAGTGAGGGATGGTTCATCTGTCAATGAAGAGCAATGAAAGTAAGTGTGGTCCAGGACAACCAGATGTGTATTGGCCAGTGGAGACTAGATCCAGTTTCTTCCCTGGACTTTTATCCACAGTCAGTTCAAATTATTTCATTTAGCTTTCTGGGTTACCACAGCGTTATGATACACCAGACCACCACAGTAGAGCTTATTTCCTGACACTTTCTTCATAGCAATGATGTAAAGATGCAGAGTATTGTTCAAAAGTATCAAAAGGGATTTTTCTCTTCTCTTTCTTGTTTTTTTTTTTTTTTTTTTTTT
>NW_022900926.1:24918509-24995291 GCF_012274545.1 Fukomys damarensis | reverse complement strand
TTTTTTTTTTTTTTTTTTGTACCAGGGAGGTGTCCACGGTGAGCTAAATCCCCAGCCCAGAGATTTTTTCTTTTTTCAAAACTTTTCACCAGTACATGTCTGAAGTACACATGTTTACTTTCATTTGAGGAGCATAGGTACATGCACTTAACATATCTTATGTTCTATTTCTCTTCCACTTTCCTTCCTCTCTCCTTTGTCTCTGGATCCCCTTTCCATTTGTAAAAGATCATTTTCCTTGTTTCTTATTGCTTATCTTTTGAAAAGGTTATTTATGCCTTGGGCTCCTCATATAAGAGAAATTATGTGATATTTAAGCATGTAGGTCTGATTTATTTCACTTAACGTTATACTTTCAAGGTGCATTTGATTTCCTACAAATGACTGAAGTTTATCCTTCTTTATGGAAAAGTAGTTATCTAGTACTACATTTTCATTTTATGCTCATTTGTTGATGGACACATAGCCTGTTCTCAAGATTTAGCTATTATTAATGGTGCTGCTATAAACATGGGCAGGTATGTATTACTATAATATTGTACCTTTAACTGTTTTGGGGAGATACTCTAGAAAAAAACAATCCTAAAATTCATATGGGACCAGGCGAGATCCAGAGTAGCAAAAACAATCCTGAGGGACGAGAGCAAATCAGGAGGCAACACATTTCCAGATTTTTAAGTTATATCCCAAAGCTACAAGTGGTAATAACAATGTGTTAGTGGCACAAAAACAGGTGGATCAGGGAACTGAACAGAGGACACAAAAACAACTTCAGACACATTTGGCCATCTGATCTTTGAAAAAGGGACCAAAAAGATTTGCTGGAGGAAAGACAATCTCTTTGGCAAATGGTGTTGGGAAAACTAGCTATACACACATAGAAGACTGAATCTAGAGCTATATTTCTCACCATACACTAAACAAAATTCAAAATGGATCAAAGATATAAATATTAAAACAGAAACAACCTGGTGGAAGATAAACTAGTTAAAAGTCTTAAAGTCATAGGTGTACTCAAGTCTTTCTGAACAGAATCTCAGTTGCACAAAAATGACATCCAAAGGGATTTTTCTTTAGACAATGGCAGGTGGGATAATCCAGACCAACAATTCTGAAAAAAAATAAACTCTACATTTTGTGACATTTAAAAATTCTTCAAAAGCCATAAAGAGCCAATAATATGATAAATTTATTGGTTAAAATCCAGAAGATGAAAATCCAGAGAGGAGAGGTTGACATTCTGGAATTCTTTTCACTGAGGGGCAACACTAAATTTGATGTACGTGGCTAACAGTGATTACACTGAGAGTTGAACAACAATGTCAAAGTCAGACAGTAGTGGAATATCTTTAATATACTGAGAGAAAATGCTGCCAACCTGTACCATCATTCTTAGTTAAAACTTCCTACAAATAGGAAGAGGAAAGAAAGATATTTTCAGGTAAACAAAAATGGAGACAGAGTTTATTACCAGAAGACTTTTAGTAAAAGGAACCTTAAAGAGAGTTCTTCAGGTAGAGAGAAAATAGTCCCAGGTGGAAGGTTAGGAGTACAGGAGAAATGAAGATCAAAGAAAATGATATTGTAGTAAATCTAAATAAACATCGAGTTTATAAAAATAGTATCTTGTGGGATATCTGTGTATGAAAAATACAGTGAATATTTAAATTTTTAAAATTTATTAGAGTAAAAGACACTCCACCATTAATTCCCTTCAAAACACTTTCCCCATCATTCTTGCCAATTTCTGAAGCAGATCTGGAAGGCCTCCTTCTGGGTGCATTAAATTATGGTGTCCTGACTGCCTTGATGTCCTGAATTGATTCAAAATATTTACATTTCATGGTCATTTTGACTTTGGGTAAGAGTCAGAAATCCCAATGTCAGGTCTGGTGAGTAAGGTGGATGAGGACCACTAACATTTTTATAAACCTGGCATTTCATTGCATGGCACTGGGCAGCAGCAGTCACCACGCTTTTGATCACATCTTGTAAAGACAGCATTGAACAATCATAAAAAACTCACCATACAATGAAAAATAAAGTAACTCTCAGTAATTTAAAGGATTATAATGATACAGCATATTAATGTGACCATAGTTTAATTACAAAAAGATAAGTGGATAATCTATATATGCTTAAAATTTAAGAAATACATATATATAAATTACTTATAGTTAAAGAAAAAACTAGAAAACTTATAGTTTCAAAACATGTGCTCACAGGGAAATTTTTACCTTGAAATGATGTATTTGAAAAGGATATAGGACAAAAAAAAATCCTCACAAATTGTGCTCCTTTCATAAAACTAAGAAGAGAACAACAGTAAGTGCAGAGAAAGGAAAATAGAAATGATAATAAAAGTGCTAAATAATGAAAGAAAAATAAACATGGAACATCAACAAAACAAAAAAGTTTGCTTTTTATTAAAAAAAAAAGAGGGACAAAATGAATAAACCATGAGTGAAACTAATGAATAAAAAACAAAAAGAAGCCAGGAATAGTGGCTCGTGACTCTAATCCTGGCTGTTTGGGAAGCTGAGGCAGTATAAAAGTTTGAGGCTATCTGGAATGAAATAGTGGGACTCTATCTCTAAACAAAATAAAAAGGGCTGCAGAGCCCTTGCCTAGCATGTTCAAAGCCCTAGGTTCAACTCCTAAGACCCTAAAGGAAATAAACAGAAGGGCTTAAGTAGTTAATATTGTAAATGCAAAGGGGACACATCAACTGAGGTTTAAAGGATGAGTTAGCAGGTTATTAAGGGCAAGGACCATTCCAGGCAGGGAGGACAGTGCATCCTAAGGACAGAGGCTAAGTTCAGATCCTGCGCATTCCAGGGCAGAGTCTCTCTAGGGAACTGCTGAACAGGAAGGTGGAGCAGTCAGCAGAAGCCTGCTCAGCAAGGGTAAGCTGAGGAATATGGGTTTTATCTTGAGAGGCAAAGGGAACCGTTGGAGGATTGTAAGACTGGGAAGAGGAGGCGATGCCACAGATTTGCCCTCTAGGATGATTGCCTTGGATGCAATTTAGGGAAGAAGTACAAGATTGGAAGGTCAGGGACCAGGGAGTTAGTGCAGTGGTTCTGCCACCTGCCTTGTAAGCTCAAGGACCCAAGTTCCATCCCTGGTACCAAAAAAAAAAAAGGAAGGTCAGCCTGGGTTGGGGGAAACCAGTGCAGAGGCAAATGCCTCCTCTGGGCAGGAGAAGGGGCTGAATGAAGGCTGGGACTCTGGAATGGGGCAGGACAGACAGATTTTGTAGGGTGAAATATCAGTGAAGAAGCCCTGATATTTCTGGAATGAAGGGCTAACGATAAACCTACAAACATGGGGAAGACAAACATTTGCCTGAATGAGGAGCTCTAAGGGTCACTGTGTGATGTTTTATATCTGTTGTACTTGGTGATCGGGACATCACTGGAGACTTCAAGACGATTTTAAGAGGAGCTGAATGGCAGTGGGCTGTAGGTGGAAGGAGCTGCAGTGATTGGGGTGCTGGGGTGGGAATGCCCGGGGAGTTAGAGAGAAGGAGCAATGTACAGCAAGTCGGTGACATGGGGGCAGAGATTGGCTTAAAAGATGAAAGACACAGCCTCTCTTCCCATTGCCTCCCACCCAAAAAATTCATATCAGTGATTCACTGGTATGACTAAGATTTTCCAGTTCTGTCAGACCAGGTCACTCCTCTTAATACATACTGATATGGAAACGGTTTTGAGCCTGGCCTCCCTGTTCTTGCTTGTTTATGTTTCTGCTTACTCACATTCATCATATAAGAAGACGAGGAGACAAATGTTTTTAAGAGTTTTAATATACAAAGAGATGACTTTCAAGAATTATCATTGCTGTTTTTTGGGAAGCCTAAGAAGTGTTTAAATCTTAGAAAGTCTAAGAAATGTTTAAATCAGAAATGGACAGTTTATGTGTTAGATTGGTATTTCTGAATCCCAGTGCTTTCCCCACTGTAACATATTATAATTGAGAGATGCTCAGACAGATGTTTTCTGTTAGATGGACTCAGATCCAAAGGTTTCTTCATAGGCTGCTCACAGACAAATAATCCCCAAGGAGCTACAGAGGCCAATTATTTTAATTTTTATTATTGCACATGAAAATATTTTAGGCTGCTTATGTTAATTTCATTTCATAACAGTATTATTACTAAAATGGACTTTATCAAATATTTCTTTTGTTTTACCTCTTGTGGCTAGGAAATCCTACTCATTTCTTTTGTGACTGTCAAATCATTTATTCATTTTCAGGGATCTTTGAGGCCCTTTCTTCCTCAGCCTCCTCCCATCCCACTGGCTTTGAAGGACATAAGAGGAGAGGCTCATATGGTCCACGTTTGTTCAGGCACACCTACTTACATAGCTAGCCCAGTGTTTTCTTATTGTATCAGTGCCCCAGAAATGAAATAGTTAGAGTGGACATGGTGGAAATATGACTTCCACACTGAAAGCTGGAAACAGCACTGTACAGTTAGATTCTATCAATATTGCCCTAAATCTTATTATGTCTCAAAAACCACTCTGAGATGAGAGCTTGCCATGAATAATGGCTTAGAAAATAAAAATAACCTTTCAACCTAAGATCCAACCCCTCAATCCACAAGATAAAAAGGACAGGAACTGACCACAAAAGAGGGACCAAGCAGTTGGCCCTGAGAATCCAAGCATCCATTTCCTGGGATCAGGAGCATGAGCTTTCAGCACAGACTACGCCAATGGCTGTCCTGTGCTACTGTGGGCCTTCCACTTCCTAGACCTCTCAGATTTCTCATCAATAAATGCAAACAGGGGAATGTTATGGGGAGTCTTTCTGGCCTGATGCCAGTAGCACTCAGAGAGCAGAAAACTGTATAACATAGTGATGAGGTTAAGAAGCTAAAGTTTTTTGCACCCAAACACAGATTTCTTGCATTTCCTAGTGACTGACAGTGAAGCTCAGATTTTCTGGCTCGGTAGACAAAGGTTGACATGAGCACATATTCTATTCCTGAGTCCAAGAAGGAGAGGTTGGGCATTTGGCTGTGATAATGGCCTGTTGGAACTGGTAGAGTGGGATGGTCAAACCCAGGCTGTACCATTTCACCTTACATTTTTCATGCATTTGACAAACACTCATGCCTGTTCTAGATGGCAGCTCTGTATAAGGCAGTGAGTAACATACTACAGACAAAAGACACCCTTTAGTCACTGAAAGCTTCCATTCTTCCAGGAGAGAAGGACATTGGATACCTCAAGAACCAAGACCTGTGTCATCAAACATGGCTATCAATAGAGTGAGGGACATTTTCTGAACATTGCGGATGAGAACTTTATGGGGATTTTCTCTATACTGGTGTGGATATGATGAAGGGCTTGAGACCGGGGTCAAGGAGGCCTCTCCAAGGCAGTGGCATTGGCTAGAATGATAGAAGAAGAGGAAAGAGGTCAGTGCCAGAGGGGAAATTAGGATGTATTGTCTTTGTGAGGTGTGATAAAAAATACACTGAGTGCTGCTGCCAAGTAACATCCCATGGAAAGGCAGGGTCATGAAAACATGGTGTGTTCTTACCCACATTATTTACCAGATCTGGTACCAGATCTGGATCAAATAAACATTTTTTTTTTATTAATTCAGAACATTGAGGCAGCCATAACAAGGCAACTAAAGACACAAAAGAGGACTTCTAGAACTGCTTCAGAAAGTGGCTTTAGAAAGAATTATAAGTGTGTTCATGTTAAGGGCGAAATTTTTCTGGGATATTAAGATCAATGAGTCTTTCACTGCAATAAAATTTTTAAAATTTAATCATTTTCCATAGTTTTTATCATAACTTTTATGCAAGTCCTTCTTGCTCAGGTATGTGGGCCACTACTACAGCCCCAACCATGGCAGAAGCCCTGGGTGGTGGCTTCTGTTTCTGCTCTGGTAACAGAAACTCATCAGCTCTGCGTGCCTTCCCTCAGCTCTTCCCGCTCAGTGTCCCCACTAAGCCATGGTGCTGGATGCTGGAGCCAACGGAATCTTGTTGGACTCAGTGGAGAACAAAGCTCTACTTATTTTCAAAAGCAGGCTTTATTTTAAAGTCTGCCCTTTAAAAAGCAACCAGACTGAATTCATGATCAAATTCACTCTTCTCAAACAGACTTCTATTCTTGGGCAAGCATGTTAAGAGGAGTGCCCAGCTTTGGCTGTAGAGTGAACATATTACTCTGTGTGGGGCAACTCCACCCCAGCGGAGAAAGATAAATTATCCAAGTGTGAGCCTAGGCCAGGCTCCTTATGGAGTTGGACACAAGTCAGGTAGGAGCGGCCTAATAAGTCACAAAACATGTAACTATCCCCAGCAGCAGGATGGGGTCCATCTTTAAAATGGACAGTCAGACCCTAGGAGAAGGCCTTTCTGCAAAAGGTTTATGCATTTCAGAACTAAACCTTCAATAAGGGAAGCATTCACATTTAAACAGGAAATATTTATGCATCATTTCATTTCCCTGTGAGCATAAATCTTACTCTCCCCTGGAAGTGCAGTGTAAGCTGCATTATTCATGAAGCTGTCCATGATCTTGGTCTACCTTCCCTCTTGTCTCTTCATTTGCTGTCCATTGAGGTTGTGGTAGATTGCTCTGAGTCATCTTGGTCCAGCTGGGGAGCTGTGGTTCTTTGAGTTTCTGTACCTGGTTTGGAGTTGGTCAGAGGTATTTGCATGGGATTTGGACCCCTCATACAATTTAGGTCCAATTCCTTTTCTCTCAGAGGCTTAGTGTAGCCATGTCTACTGATAAACAAAAGCAGCTCTCTGGTGGGCTAGCTTACCTTCATTTGCAGCTAGCCTGGCTTCCTAGCTGTTGGCCCCACTAGCCATCAGTATCCAAGCCCAGCACCTAGTCTGGAATACAGAGGTAGATACTACTGAGGCTTAACTTTCCCGACACTTTCACAAGCTCCCTTTTGCCTTTCACTAGGGCGGCTGCCTGTCCTTGGCCTTTCTAGTTTCTCTGTGAGTTCTGACTTTCCACTAGTGCCTGCACATGAGGTGATCTAGTTGATAACTCTTCTTTAATTCTCCAACTTTGCCTCTAATATCTTTTGCTTTCCCCTCATATAAGTTGGGTTTAATTCCAGTTAAATCTTTCATCCCCAAGACACGGCATCATTTTCCTGACTGAACCCAGATGTGTCCTTGGATCTGCTGAGGGAAAGAGATCTTCCTAGGCTTGATTGACTCATTCTCAGTGCCTACAGCAATGCTGGAGACACATAGCTGTTCAATGGTATTTGTTGATTGTTAAGTTGAAAGAAAAGTGCCCTTCAAATGCTTCTCAATGAGTGCTATCTTCCCACTGCTTCTCTCTCAAATTTGGAAGACAGAGACTCAAGAGGATGGAAAAACATGGCTGCTGGCTTCCTAGGCCCCAAATCATGGTAGTTACAGAAGAACATTCTTCCTGATAGTGTCAGCTTGCTATGCGGAGACACATCATCATTTGTTAGGGCTGGGTCATAGAAAAGTGAAGTGCAAAATGGTGAATGAACCTGCTTCCTTTGTGCCTACTCATCCAACTGATGAGCTGTCAGACGTGACATTTCTCAGATGACAAATAGGGAAGTGAGTAGAGAAGATTTAGGAGAAAATGTCCCTAGGAGAGGTCAGGTCTTGTTTCACAGATGGTTGTTGGAACTATAAGCCCTACATATGAGTAACAGCATGCAGTTCCTGGGATTTCTAGCATTCATGGGATTGCTCTGATTCAGTTTGGTTCAGCTGGGGAGCTTTGGTTCTTTGAGTTTCCAAATTGGGTTGGAGCCAGCCAGAGAGATTTTCATGAGATTTGGACCCCTCATGTAGGCTGGGTCCAATTCCTGCAAATCTTTTAGATATAAGACATAACCTGGAAGCCTGTTAGCTCAAGGAAGAGAAGTCATATAAGTTATATGCAATCTTCACTGTGCCTCTTGCCCACTTTTTCTTCTTCTGTCAGGAGCAAAAAGCCTTGCCATCTTCCAAGTTCTACAGTAGCTACTGAGGCAGCTACAATAGCTACAGAGCCAAAAGGCAACCTGGTGGCTGGAAAAATACTAAATGACAGTGTTAAAATTCTTAGGAAAGAGTAACTTTTAAAGTATTCACAGAAGAGAGATGTAGGAAAAAAGAACTAAAATGTGTTATGTACATGTACCAACTGCCCATGATGAATGTAATCATTATGTACTGTATATATGTACTAATAAAATTAAATAAAGAAGAAGAGAGATGCAGGGACAGAAAAAACACTCAAATATGGATCATACTGGATTGACTATGTTATAAGTGCCTATGGGGAGAACCTTTTTTACTCTATCTTAAAGCATCAAGACTTTTGTTTTTGATACACATTAACATGTGTTTATTGGTAAGCTTCCAGAAAAGGGGAAATGAAGGGAAACTTTTATTGCCAACATTTGGTGCAAACTTCTCAAAACCAGAATCAACAGCTGGAAAAAGTGGTGTAGAAAATCTTCCTCTATGGGAACCCTGAGCCTAGAATGGAGATATTCCTGAAGAGATTTGCATGCTGATGCTTTGGTTGAAGCTCATGGCTTCCTTTTCTGATTTCAACTAAAATACATTCTTAAAACAATGTTTTATCTTTAAAGACTTCCTTTGCTTCTTTGAGTGTAGCCATTATTACAATAACAACATGAACAAACCAGTGTAAAATCTATCTTAGCAGAACCTAGCTGTGTAATACTGCTGATGGAGCTGCATCTCTCACTTTCTGTCACGGATGACTCCACTTGATTGAACTTATGGACCAAGTTCACTTTCTATGCCTTATTGTGAGGGTCAGTGTATAAGTAGAAACTGTAGATGAGGAAAGATAAGCCTATTTTATTAAGCATTCTTGAAATAGCTCTGTAAATGTCATAGAGGAAGATATTAACTGTATCCAATGAGTTCAGCCCAGACATAGTATGTTCAGGCTGGTTAATTGTGTACTTGCTTTGATCAGGAGCATATTTCAGATTGTCCTGGGGTTATATCCTTTTAACTCTAAAATGTTCCATAGTGGGGCTAACTATAGAATACTAACCCTGAGAATGAGATTTATAACACACTGGTCTGGGAAGAAAAGTCTCATTTATTTTAAGCATGAAAGTACTGAGTAAGATATGACCAGTCTGCTCTTTAAAGATTGTACAATAAGAGCTGGGGTGGTGGGTGTGGTTCATTGGTAGAGTGTGTGCCTAACATGTGCAAGACCTGGGTTTTATGCCCAGCACTGAAAAAAAATGTTACAGTAAAAATACGTAATCTCTTCTCAATCATTTTGTTAGTCTGAAGTGATGGGATGAAAAAACAGATTGTTAAATTACAGCACATGATCTTAAGGTAATCTGATTAAAGAGCAAAGCAGAGCAAAAACACATGCAGAGGGGCATGTAATTTTTAGAATTACTATATCATCTTTCCTGTTAGTGATAGGTCTCCAAGTTTCTTCATGCAGTGATTGCTTTTAGCTTGAAAATTTGTAGAGCACATCTCAGAGTTATGAGTGTGCCAGAAACAAGAAAAATCAAATGTGCCACCCAGGATCTGGGGGTCTTAAGATCAATAGGTCACCAACTATAGAAATGATCCCTCTAAGTATAATTGTACATAAGATCCTAATGGTATAATTGACAATGTGAAATAGGAAGAAAAGGGCTAAAGGTGTAGGGGAAGTGGGAAGGGTAGGGGAAAGGTAATAAGGGAAAAGAAAAAAATATGAGAAAATGAAAAAATGGAAAGAAAGTATTTGTAAATAGGGAAGGGAGGATGGAGTAAAGGGAGGGCAGGGACAAGGGGAAAAAATGAGAACCAAGACCTGTCATGTAAAGGTACAAGATCCCAATGAAGAATGTAACTGTACTGTATATCTAAAATGTACCAATAAACTTAATGAGAAAAAAAATAAAGATAAATAGGTCATCTGGTCTGTGTTATTATTTCCTAAAAAGACCCCTGATCTTGGAAAGAATGGATCTGCAGCTCATTTGTGAATAAACTGATTTTTTGTGTGCTAGAAGGTCAATTGCTTGAGACCACAAATGAAGTGGTGGCCCTCAAGTAATATTTGAGGCAACTTAATTTCTCTGTACATTCTGGATTAAAGTCAAGGCATAATATTTTGAGATTACCACAAAAGCACTGAAAAGCCTGCTTTTACTTCCAAAACCCTCATTGTGAAGCAGGATTGTTTTTTTCAGTGAGACAACCAAAATGAGATTATGGAGTAACCTGGACATAAGAAACACACTTCAGGTATCACTGTTTCCCATCACCCCTAGATGGGACTGTCCATTTGCAGGAAAACAAGCTCAGGATTCCAACTGATTATGCATTATGGTAAGTTGTATAATTATTTTATTGTATATTATAATGTAATAACTATATATATGTGTGTGTGTGTGTGTGTGTGTGTGTGTGTGTGTGTGTGTGTGTGTGTGTATTTGTACCAGGGATTGAACTCAGGACCTTGCGCTTGTGAAGCAGGTGGCAGAACCACTGAGCTAAATCCCCAGCAATGTAATAATTATAGAAATAAAGTACACAATAAGTGTAATGCACTTGAATCCTCCTGAAATCATTCTTTTCTCTGGGGTCCATGAAAAAGTTATCTTTTATGAAACTGATCCCTGGTGCTAAAACAGGTTGGGGATTGCTGGCTTAAAGCATTTACACAGTGTTAGACATATTAGCTGCTGTAGTTTTCAGCATCTTGTTTGGAGCCTAGGATTTGAGTTAGCTTTCCCTCATAGAATCTATTGAAGCTGAATACCCCATCTAGACTTTATATCAAAGAAGGGTGTGCCATTTGTCCATTGTTTCCAGGGTAGCATTCCCTTAGATATACTGAAAATATGTGTCTAGGAGAAAAAAATTAATGAAGTTGCTGAGTATTCAGCAGACACTCTGTTTCATTTTGACTCCCAGCCATGCTGTCCCATGGACAAGATGGCATCTGAGCCCCGGGAGCAGGAAGGCTTTCTCAGAGTCATTGTATCACTGTTCCCATTGAGACACTCCATTTTGCCATGGTCTTATGTCCTTATGTTTACCCAGGTGTCCCAGACAGGATTCTTCAGAGAAACAGAACTGATATCTGTGTTAAGAGATTTGTTTTAACACATTGGCTCACGTGGTCACAGAGGTAGAGAACCCTCAGATCTTCAGGGATGACCAGAAGGCTGGAAACTCAAATAAGAGGACTTGGGTCTAAAATGTGCAGGTCAGCTGGCAGGCTAGTAACCCACGTAAGGTTTCTCTTCCTTGACAGCCTCTGGTTTTGCGTTTAAAGCCTCCATCTCATGGCCTCAGCCCACACACATTATGGCACATCAGTATCTTTACTGAAAGTCAAATAAATATCCATGTTAATCACCTCTACAAAATGCCTTCGTAGCAACAACTAGACTGTTTTGGGATAAAACAACTGGGCACCATAGCCTAGCCAAGATAACATAAAATTTAACAATCACCACTACTTCCTCAAACAATCAAAACAATGGAAAATGTTTGTGATTCAAATGCTCCTAAGAAAAAATGCATCAGAGCCTTGCTATCTGTTAGGCCAGTGGTGGACCCTTCCATACTCCTTCTGGATGCCTTAGGAAAAAGGACTTCTGCCCCTTAGGTCACCTACAATACCACAGCATGTATTGGTGGAATTCGGGTGTGGCAGATGCAACTCCTTGACTTCTGAACCTGCTCACTTGATGTAGAAATGGACTTGCCTGTGTTTAGTACTTTGGGAACTCCTTTCAGCAAAAATTCTGAGCTTTTTAATTCTGACATCAGTTGACTTAACACCAGAACTTCTTTCCAACCAGACACTGAAGTGCTCAAATGCTGTGTTGGAGGAGGAGTCCATCTGAGGGCTAGAAGGCACTATTAGAGGACATTTTTGTTTCCAGAAAGTACTTAATCCTCCATTTCTCAGCAATAATCAGGCTGATTAATGAAGCTCACCTAAGAAAGTCCCTTCTCTATTGGTGTTCCCATGAGCTCAGACTCTGTTGAGGGGCCTCTACAGAGACCAGACAGAAAGTCAAGTTCACAGCATGAAGAAGTAAGATTGGGTCATTTTATTATAAAGTTACTTGTCATTTGCCTATGAGTTGAGAAACAGCCTAAGAAGATACTGCCCAAACCAAGGTGGAAGCAATGTGTGTTCTCTCACCCAGAAGATGGATCCAGAATACTCCTATTTTGGAGGACACACAGAGAGTGCCTCACCTCTACAGCCAGGGCTGATGCTACGGCTGGGCTTGGGCACCTTTCCATGCATACTGATCCTTACCACACACAAATCACCTACCCTCCTTCCCAGCCTCTGATCCTGGCACAACGACTTAGACAAACATAACCCCATTGGGCCCCATGTTCTCATTTATTTACCATTTCATTTATCCAGTCAACCTTTATCAACCTCTTCCTTGGGGCCATATATACTAGGAATTCTGGACCCCCCCACCCCAAGTGGGAGATCATTTGCATGGACCAACAGCGGGAGGGAGGGAAGGAAGGAGGGGGGAAGGGGAAGAGATAATAAGAATCTCCCCATCATGTCACTGTGGGAACAAAATGGTTGGAAAGATTGGTTTGACCTGGAGTGGCCAAATAAGAAGGTGAGAATACAACATCCTGAATAATGAGTCACATTCATTCTGAGAAAACAAAGAAAGAGTACAAAGAGGCAGAGTGTGGATAAAAGCAAGGATCTCCAAAGTGGCCCATAAGTCACTCTCACCTTACTGTGAAATAATAATGAATAATTTGTTAGGTAGGATTGAAACAATATAGCACTAAGGACTTAAGAAGCAGAGTAACTATATGTTAGTGAGGTTGATGAGTAGAAACAGCAAGAAGCATTACATTCTCCTATTTCATTTTGGTTCAGCATGACACTGAAGGCAGAGATGAGAGGTTTCAACAAAGTTTGAGAGAATAAAAAGGGCTTTATACAAATATTTTGAGAATACAAAGCACTGAGCTTGTGGTTATGTCTTGTACATCTTCTTCTTGTAATGCTACAGTAGAAGGTGGAGAACATTTATAAGTCAAATATTCCAAAGATATTTAAAGAGAGAAACTTTAATGATTTGGAAAATTCTTATCCTGTGTCTTGTCAAATTGAACAGAGGCAAGTTCGTTTCCGGGAAATTGTCATGTAACATGAGTTTTAAGTTCTAAAAGTGTTTTTGTCACTTCTGGGAATGTATTCATTAATGTTAATATTATGCTTGCTTTGCATGGTCATTATGGAAAATTGCATTTTCTTGCTGTTTTGCTTCAGGAAATATACTTGTTGTAAGGTGTTTATTGGAGGACATTATCTAAATTATAATGTTTATTTATGTAAATTATAACGTGCACACCAGTACTGTGGTAACCAGCTTGTTATCATGAACTCATTAATTCTACTGTGGGTAGATTATTTGTATATAAAGGACTTGACTCTACTTTTAAGACAGCTTTCATTCTACAGACTCATTTGAGAAATAACATGGACACTGATCATACTCATTACTTTGAAACAATGCAAAATGACTTTTCATAGCACAGAAGTTTAGATGAGTAAAGCTAAAGAAAAGCAGCTCTGATTTCACGGCTTTCCTTCTACCAAGACCTCCTGTGTGTGTCTTATACACCTTTGTCCAAATTTCCTCCCATTTTCCAGGGTCATACCTGCCTCAGGATTCATCTGAGAAGTAAGGGTGGGTGGGGAGACCATTTGTAGAGCTTGGAGATGCTCATCACTAACAGCTGCCCAAGAGCAGAGTAAATTGGTATCTCTTAGTAGGAATCATGTTTATTGTCACCACTATGTCCCCTACACTTATGGTAGTGCCTGGCAACAGAAGGTGCACAACTAATATTTTTTGAATAAATGAATCTGAATGAATAAGCTAATTGCAACTCTCTTTTCCTATGACATTGATATGTTGTAGAATATGTCTTAGTTTCTTTTTTGTCCAACACACACACACACACACACACACACACACACACACACCTACTGACTACCATTTCAAAAACAGCCTTGTATAATGGAACTGTTACATACACAGTCATGAAAACACAGGGTGGCTAGATTCCCTGCTGTATTGATGGTCACTGTCATGGCCTATAGACCCCAGTGGACATAATGGCACACTCCTTATATTCCTATGAAGTGACTCTTGCCTTTTCCCTGCCACAGTTACTCTCTCAATGGTGTGTGTGTGCGTGCGTGTGTGAGTGTGTGTGTGTGTGTGTGTGTGTGTGTGTGTGTGTACATGGGGATTCCTTGGACCCAGAAACATAAGTAGGTGTTTGGCCAGAACCAAAAAATGCATCCCTTCCAAGCACCATGATGCGGACCCCAACTGTAGGGTTTAAATTCACTTAAAAATGAAAAGACTGGTCTGGTGTCTCACCGACCCCAGGAGGACTCTGGCTTCATCTATACACAATGACTCCAGGATCATTAGAGTCTCCAGTTCTTAGAACGGGAAGCTATTTCTGAAAAACACTGGCCCCAAACTTCACTGGTTTTTCGAAACAGAATTGTTCTGGGAATTGATCAGCTCTCAGTCATGGGATGAGGAGATGAATGTTCTCATATTATCCCTGCCTAACATATCTCAAGTGAATATTACTGGAGCAAAATAAATTTGATATAGATGAACTAAGAGGAGGTTTTCTTCAGAAAAAAAAAAAAGAACAGGACACGGTTGTTGCTGAACTTGGGTATCCTGGGTGTTCCATAAGCTTGAGTATTTAGGCTCTGAGGTAAGGGATTCAAGTTTTGTGAGGCTGATTTATGGCTGGTGGTGACAGAACAGGGAGAGAACAGCAAGTATTTGAGGAAGAGTTACAAGAAATAAAGTGTTCTGTGAGGAAGTGATTTCTGGAGAAGAAAGCAGGGGTCCAGAGGCTGCATCTTCCTGAAGCAGCCAGCATCCCATTTGTGGAAGGCATGGCCAGCAGCTCTGGATGTGGGAGGGCTCTGTGGTGGGGGTGGCCACTCTGAGGTTTTTCTTGTACCTCTGTCGCAGCATTCTGGATTCCAAATAACTCTGATCCAGGGAGGGGTCAAGGAAGCCCATCTAAAGCTTGCTGCAATGCATAAGCATAAATTTAATTGCCAATGTCCCAGCTGGAAGGACATGTCTTGCAGATGGTGTATGTGAGGGCATGACAGGGACCTAGGAGCAAGAAGCAATTGCCGGAGAAGAGTAGACAAAGAGACCCAGTAAAAATAAACATCCGCTCTATCTAAAGAGGACAGGGAATCCTACATTCACAGCTGACCTGCCTCTCATGGCCCTTCCCCTCAGGGAGGAGATGGCTCCCACAGACAAGAGCCCAAAGTCCCACATGAAGTCATCTCTGTGTGCTGTTATTCTAGTTTTCAAAGGGAAAATATCCTCTTGAGAGTGGAAACTTTTGCCAAATTGCTTAGTTACCAAGACAGTGTTTGCAGTCATATTTACAAACTCCATCCATCTTCTTCCATGCTTTAATAACCAGAAACCATCTTGGTTTATTTCTCCGGGCCTGGCTGGGATCAGGCTGCCTGAAGGTGGACTCCTGTCTGGAGCTGTGTGAGGGGGCCGTCCTTCCACACCAGCTGCCCAGATTCCAGGAGCTAAATTAGCTGCTTCGACTGTGCCTCCCTTGCCTTGTTTCCTCCATTGCACTGATTGACTTTTTAAAAGAACACACCATGTGCCAGGCCTCTCCTAGTATTTGGAGATACTAAAAAATTATAACAAGCTTGGCCCTATTACTGTACATATCTTCATTCATTTAATCATCAAAATAACCCTATGAGAGAAATTTTTAATGCTCCCCTTCCACAGAAAGCAAATAGGCGCACAGAACTCATAGGCAATATAATCAAGGTCATACCATTGCCAAGTGTAGGAACCCTTATTTGAACCCAGAAAGCCAGATCCCAAAGCTCATGCTCACACCCTCTGTACTATGACCAGACCTCACAGCCCAGCTGTGAACTGGTTAGGTCACCTGTTCAGAGCAGCATGCTGGGTGATGTGCTAGAAATGGATATAGGGGACCTTGAGACACATATAGAGGCTAACTTCACCTAGGGCCCTCTGAATTTGAATATGTGGTGCCCCCAGTTTGTCTTACTGGCCTTGGAGTCCCAGGCAGTATATTGGTAATGTCTCATATGTGCCCAGGGGCCTAAGACCAAGCTGTGGCTCAGTGGAAAATGATTTCACTCCATGCTTTGTGAACTTGAGCCCTGTAAGCTGCCTCTGCATCTTCTTGATCTCTTCTTGTGGCAGAGGAGGGGACTGGCTCTCCAGGAGAGGTGCCAACATAGGTTCCATCCCTGAGCACCTGGTACCTCTGAGGCTAGAGTGTTCTCCTCCAACCTGTCCTTGAGCTCTGGGTCTGGATCTCACCTTGCTCTCTACTTACCCTCTACACAGCCACTGTGGCCACACAGACATTCACTCCTTTGATTCTAGGCACACATTCCTGGTTCTGGCAGAATTATGGGGAACAAAACTGGAGTCATGGGTAAGGATCCTGCCTCTATGGAGACAGTGAAGACTTACAATTAAATAAATAGGGAAATATTGGTACCATTTTCTAGTTCTGAACCCAGAGCAAGCATCAGACACTGAGCAACTCCTAGGTACTGTGTGTTTGTGATGATATGTGCTCTGCGGAGATGCAAAGCAGAGCGGGACAAGGGACATGCAGAATAGGGTGAGGGCTGTGATCTAATTGGTCTTGAGAGGTGTCCTTGAGATGGGATACTCAAGTAAAGTGGGGAGTGAGCCAGGAAAACAACTGAGAGGGAAAGAGCACCAAATGCAAGGTCCTGAGGCAGGAGAGTGTCAGACATTTCTAATACCTGCAGGATGTTGGATGAGCTATGTTGGAGGGTCTAGAATTGGAGCAGCAGGCTGCTGGAGGGGCGCACGGTGAAACAGAGCTGGCTGTGAAGGCTTGCTCTTCCACAGACCACCCAAGCAAACTTGAACTGATTCTTTCATCTTTCTGAGTCTCCCCAGGCTGCCACAAAGGGGGATATAGTATATTGTCAGCAGCACAGGACTGGAGTGAAACAAATGGCACTTGCATGTGTGATCAGGAAAAAAGGAGACTGCTTCTCTAGAGCCCCATTATCTGGATGGTAGTTTAGAAGCAGGATTCTAGAACAACCCCAGCTTCCCCTCCTATTCTGTCCTTGTACACCAAGATGTGCCAGCTGCCCAGGGCTACTGATATAAGAATATCACCGCACACCAGGAAAGCAGGGTCACAAATGCTCCTCACTGGATGTCCCAGCAGCCTTCTCATATTGGTATAGGATTCCTGTTACTTCCCTACTTCCCATGTAAAGATGCCTAAAGTGCAGAGAAGTCACTCAGCTGGACAGTGGTGGGGTGGGCACTCGCTGGGGGACCCACATGGCTGCCTGGGGCTGCTTCCCTGTTGCCCTTGTCCCAGCAAGACCTGGATTTGCTTCACTGCCAACTCCGCTCCACCATCTGAGAATGCAATCAAAGGCTCTGGGACTCCAGAAGTCCAGGGTCGTACAAGGGCAGTGGGTGGAGTTGAATCCCAGTAGAGTGGGGTCCAGGGAGCACAGTATGTGCTGGGCATTCAGGGTGACAGGGTTCCCACAAAAAGGATGCAGAGTAAACAAGCTACAGCAAATAAAATAAAAATCAAAGATCCTTTCTCCTAATTTAACTAAAGGGCAATGCTATTGGTCAGTTAAGATCTAATTTTGTTAGCTTGTCTCATTTTAATCTTATTGAATGGTTTATTTTCAGACTGCCTGGGGCTGTGAGATTCTGTCAGTATAGTTGTAGAATCACAGAATTCCCCACTTCAAAAGGATGTTTGAGATCTGTCCACCCAGCTCCTCCATTTTACAGGTGATGTCACTGAGGCCTGGAGGGCCTATGACAGCCCAAGGTCACTCCTTCACCTGTGTCAAGTAGGAGTGAAAACATCTTTTCTGCCTTGCAAGCTAAATTAGCTCTTACTTTCCAGAGTATGACCCACTATCCCTGGCATGCTTATGCTAAAGATAGCAAGCACTAGTGACACATCTCTGAAATTCTTACATTTTGGTCAGGAATTTCAATCAAAGGATCCTGTCCTCCTCTGCCCTAGACTAATGGTTTCTGTATTTGTGTCTGTGAGGCATTCACCCCTGGATATGTTTTTGCTGCCTTTTATTCTCATTCTTTCATCAAAGAGACCATCTATTTCTAAATGTCTGCTTTCTTTCCCAGCATCTGTTGCTGGCCAGTCTCTGACCTGAGTGTCCTTAGCACTAGTTCCAGATAGCACAGTGTAACCAGAGGCCATGTGCCAGCCACTTTTATAATAACGTGGCGAAGCACTGAGTTGAGAGGAGGAAAATCACACTTGTACATTTTTTCTTAGTCTTTATTGTTCATTCACTAAGAAGAATAATGTTGAAGTAAAATCTTCTAGGTTAGGAAGTTTCCTGTGGCTGAGCCCTTAGTATTGCCCTTTAGAAGGATTCACAGATATGTTTAATTTTCTGCTTCAGTGATTAATCATATGTGATATGGTAAAGCAGGCACAGTGCAACCAGAGACTGGAAGACTGGGAAATCTACAATCTTTTATTTGCCCCCCCACCAAAGAAAAACTCAAGGGATATGGTTCCAATCACTGCGTCTTCCATTAAGAACAGAAAGAATAGTTCCTTTGTATGCAACCATAACAGCAAACGGGGCATCATCTTGAATGTTTGGTAAAGACACGACAGTTCTGCTGTTTTACTTATTCTAAAGATTCAGAGAAGGTGCAATGCACTTAGCAAGGAGAGCTGGAATTGAGAAAAGGAGTTTTCTGGAGGCATCCAGAAGACACTGGCCAGGCAAGGAGTAGATCGTGGAGCATCCATGCAGGAGGAGCGCTATGGCAGCTGTGGAAGCAGGAGGTAGCATGGAGGATCTAGACTATAGTAGAGCTGAAGCCTAGTGCAGCAGGCTGAGATGGGAGTAGATGAGACTAGATCAGCAGGCACAGCCCAGACCAGGAAGGTTTTGGCCCACCTAGCTGAGTGCCTTGCTCCTGCAGGACAGGTTTTAACTCAGGGTCCAGAAAGGGAGTCTCCAAATTCACTGTCATCATCTTCAAAATGTTTGTGTCTGTATATTTTTCATAAACTTTGCAAAGATGTAGAGGACTCTCAAATGTTGTCAGATCAACTGCTGGAGAGAAAAGGAGGCCACTGGTGTTTGTTTCACAGGTTGATCTGGCTTGTGATAGCATACAGATCAGATTGGAGAGGGAAACTCAAGAGAAGGATGCAGGAAAACAGAGGAGAGCAACAGGAGCCTGCAGGTCAGGGAGGGGCGGCAAGGTTTGGTGGTTGGGAGGAGGTCCTCAAGAAGGGTTTAAAAATGAACTGGGGGTGGAAAGTGGGACAAAGAGAAGAATTTAGCATCATCCCATGACTGCTTGCTCAGGGAGCATGTGATGTTGTCACCAGGAGAAGGAGGCTATGGGGGCAGAGCAAAGTTGGGGGAAAATGACAAACCCAGCTATAGACACTTGGCATTTCCATCTCTTGGGAGGAAAGATATCAGAGATGGTTAAAAATATATCTAAATCATGCAGGTTAGTCAGGGATATGGATAGAAATGTCAGCTACCTTACTAAGCTGCAAATTTACAGGGTGGCAGTAATGAGGTCATGGAGAGGGAAGAGGAAGCTGAGGACAAGACCAACATGTAAAGAGTGGGGCAGAAGGGGACCATGAAGGAAATGACAGAGGGGTTAGTACGGGAGGTTGAAGGTGGATATCAGTGGTGTGCCGTGGGACCTTGAGAAGGAAGGACTCAAACACCAGGGGCTGCCTCTGAGCAATCAGGTTAATGAGAGTTCTAGAAATTACTTGGATATGGCAAGTGGAGAGTTAGAGGTAGATAATCCCACAGTCTGATTCGGAGGAAGAAAGATGGTTATGGGCCTGAAATTGTTTGTGAGGTGCTGAAGAAGAGGCCATGCATGTAAACACTCCATGGGGAAGTAGAGGCAAGAAAGAGGGAGCCAGAGATGGTGCAGGAGCAAGGGCAGCACCTGAGCCTTCTGTGTGGAAGAGCAAGGAGCTTGTTGGAGGCTAAGAGGGGATAGGAGGAGAAGGAGAGGGTGCAAATCCAGGAAAAAGGTGATGTCTGAGGTGTCAGTGACATGTGGAACTCTGGTCCATCTTGCAGGGAAGTGAGGGGTTCCAGAATCAGACTGAGCTCTAAGAGGAAGCCATCCAAGCCCTTCAGTTGGTGGAGGTGTAGTAAAGATGTGATTGCCTGTGTCACAGAGTGAGGTGGTGCAGGTATGGCCCTTTCTTCTCCAGGAGAGAGCTGCTCCCCCAGTTCTGCTTCCTGAGCTTTTGAGAATAAATGTGTGACTTGCTGGTGGCAGGTTCCATGGGGCTGCAACTGACTGACAACTATATGCTTTTGCATCCAATGGTGAATTATCCATTGCTTATGATCAATGCTCAAAGAACACGTCCAGTGATGTCTGCCAGAGGTCAGGCTTGCAATGAATATTGTTTCATTTCACCACCATTGACCTGGAAGGAACAAGGAGACACCCATGTAGCTTGGTGGATGCCACAGAGGGGAGCAGCAGGGCTAACATCTTGGAAAAGAGAAGCTCAGTGACCTGAATCAATGAGATAAATGGTTCCAAAAGAGAAAAAAGTTTGTCAGGAACAAGAAACAAAACAACATCACATATGCACAAAGTTTAAAGATTCAAAAGATACAGCTCAACAGGAAGAAATGCAACCATGAAAAGACAGTTGCTTTTAAAAGCCCCCCAAAAATCATGTTTCCATTATCACTGTTTTGGATCTTATAATACTTATAATATTAGATCTAATGTAAATCTTTTCCTATTTAAAATGATGAACTAGAAAGATCCAGAAAAGAGATAATAATGAAATAATGAAAAGTTGAACCTATGTAGAAAAGATAAAGAATAGGACAAGAGTTCAGAGAAAGTGAGTAGGTGTAATACTAGCAATTAGAGGCTGAGGAAGGAAGACTATAAATTCAAGCCCAGCCTGAGTAATTTAGCAAGATCCTCTCTTAAAAATTATAAAATTTTCAGGGCCAGGGATTTCGCTCAGTGGTTCTTCTGTCTGCCTCGCAAGAACAAGGACCCGAGTTCAATCCCTGGTACCAAAAATAAATAAATAAAATATAATAAAACTTTCAAAAGGCTCATGATGTAGGTCTGTGTTAGTCCCCAGTAATGCAATAGGCAGATAGGTAGGTAGATAGAATAAAAGAGATCATGCCATCCACAACAATGTGTAAACCTGGTATTAGGATAACCAGAAAGAAAAAAATACAACATGAGCTTACTTTTATGTAGAATCTAGGAAAAAACATCAAACAGAACCAGAGAATAAAACAGTGGTTCCTGGGGAGGGTACACAGGTCAGAGGCGGCAAAGGTACTGCCACATAGGACAAACAAGAGTACAGATACAACGTGCAACAAGACCATTGTAGTCACTCCTGTTGTGCTGCATACTGGAAATTGGCCAGGAAGGGAGAGTTTAAATACTCCTACCACCAAAACTCCTACCACCAAAAGGAAAGGTGAGGGGAGAATGGCGGAAGGGGAGGGGAGGCCAGGGGAAAGGAGGGGAGGGGGAGGGGAGGAGGAAAGAGAAGGAAAACCACGTGGAACAATGTGTATATTCATTTCCTGACTGAGGTAATGACTTTCATATTTACGTGTACTTCAGGATGAGTGCAGCAACACAAGTTATATGCCTTAAATATATACAGTAAAAGTAGTTCATAATTATAATGAAAAAATCTGGTGACATTGAGTTTTATCCAAATCTAAGGCAGACTATCAAGTGAAGTTATCAAATCCCCTCCCTGGGAACTGTTAAGAAAATAAAGACATTTCTTTCACTACTGATGTAAATTCACATCTGGAGGGCAGTTTGGTAATAGTCTCAAGAGGCTTAAAAGCACTGATATCCTTTGACCCTAAAATTCCATTTGTATGATTTATTATAAAGCTTGAATTCAAATTCCAGTTTCTTTATTGAATGGTTCTGTGAGATTTAGTCTCTCTGAATTTAATGGATCTTCTCAAGCCATTAAATGGGTTAATATCAAATCAAAAATTTTATTAAGAAAGAGTAAAAACAATTTATGCTGTATATTTAGCATAGGAAGAAAATAATAAGCATGAAGTAATAGTTGTTTACAAAGCAATTTTTGTGTCTTTTTAATTAGGTAAAACTGGAAAATAATATTAGTTCATCTATAGTTAAGTAGTTAAATATATAGCTGTATATCCATACTATAATAATTGTTCAACTACTAAAACAATGTCAGAAAATATGTAAAAATAGAAAAAGTTCACTTTGCATTTTGGGGGGCATTTTGATTCCATTCTAATATTTATGCAAATTTATAAATCAATCCAAATTGATAGGACAAGATTTTCTCAGAGATTATTTCTTGGTAGTAAAATAAATGTGTTTTGTGACTTCTATGTCTTCATATTTTTCATACCTATTTACAAGGGAAACATTAATTTGTAATTAAAATTATAAATTCAAGTAAAATGTAAATTTAGAGAATTATTTGGCTTGCATGGAATTATTAAGCTAGAATAACTCTGATTTTAAATCCCCTGAATAATATTCAAAATAATTTCTGGGCAGAAGTTCAAATTAGGCTCAGAAAATGATTGCTATGGAAATTTGCTGAAGAAAAACTCATGATGATTGCAAATGAACGCTAGAAAAGGAAGACTCTTGGTTTCCACATCTATCTTACTAGGAGCTCTTCCCAGAAACTTGAGCTTCTGCTAAGACCCTGCCAGTAGATATTAGAATCTATGCCTTTGGAAAAAGGAGGCTTGCCGTGGTTTGAGAATAAGTAGGAAATCACTTCTCTTCTGTTTCGGAAAGAAAGCCAGGAGCCTGGCATAAATAAGAAGCTAAGTGGCCAGCCTCCTCTCTTCTTTTTTATTTGCGTAAGAGAGGAAAAACGATAATCATAGGAGGAAAAGTTGAGCTTTGTATGTAACCTGTTATATTAAAGACATGGATAAAAACTAGCATGAGTAATCTAAACATGGCAATAAATTTCTTATCACTGAATTGGAAGACTGGAATCACTGGGAGTTATAGGGCTCACACCTGTAGACAAAGACCAATTATACTTTTTCTCTGATGAAACTTTAGGTCAATTTAAGACTTAAATTATTCTAAATAATCTGTTCATGTATGTGTACGTGAGTGAGAGAGAGGGAGAGATCTATAAAAGTTAATACAGTGGGAGTTTATTATTTAAAAAAGTTTAATCTATAAAATTCTCTACCATTTACTATTTTATTTTAAATGTACAGTTTGCAGTGGTAATCCAGCATATAGGTTTGGCTCAAAGGTTTGGAAAATCTCCGGTTACCATCTATAGATTTCTAATGGAGGCAGTAGGTTCCTACAGCTGCTGCCCCTGGTGGCAAAATTCCAGCACTGTAGAGCGACCACACCTACTATATGCGCAGGTGAGGTAGTTTCAAATTCAGAACTACAAATGTAAGGTAAGTGGCAGTTGAGGTTCTAGGTTCATTAAGAAGCCCACCTGTATGGGAGGCTACCTCGATCTCTCACATGCCCACTTTAGAGTTCGCGCATGCGTGTCTCCTGCCTCTTTGAGGGGCTTCTCGGTTGGTACACTGGTAATCCAGAACTTGGTAGGAGGCTCAAGGGCAAGCAGTGGAGCAGATCCCCATTCTAGAAATTTCCATGGAAAAGAGTGAAGGATGACACTTCCAGAAACAAGGTTAAAAAGGAAAAACAACTGGCGGACAACTGAGTTGTCAAACACTGAATCAGGAGGTAAATACCGTTTGAAGATTCAACCATGGTCTGTTTGCTGCACATCTCCTCCCACACCTCCAACCTCCTGTGAGACTCACCACTATGGGCTCCAGATGTCCTCTCACTATCTGCCTACACTGAAGGTTTTGTGACCCGAATTACTGATTTCATTTGACACATTGCATTCCCAAGATAATACACGACCAAGGTCACTGGCATCAGGGCATTAGAAGTTCATCTGAGCCTGCTGTTTGGAGAGGCTCAGCCAAGACAGTGATTAGGACCTCAGTGAACTAGAGGCCCGGGGGAAATTTGCCTGGGGAGCAGAGACAGGAGGACAGCCAAACAAAGCCACGTGCACAATTGAAGGAAACAGAAGAAACCCAGCATTTCCTCTGAGGGTCAGAGCTCAGCAGAGCAGAGGCTGGCATTCAGGTTGGTGAGGATGACTCACCATAATGAGACAGTTCTCTCTGTAAGGTTTATAGTAAGGCAGTAATGATGGCTGTGGAATATTACCTTCAGAGTGTGCTTGGCAGACTCACTGGGTGTCTATAAATCAACCCAGGACCCAAAGTAAAAAGTGACAGGGCAGACAGCCTAGCTTCCCAGACAAATGAATAAAGCATCAAAAGAGGCCTATCTGGAATAGGGATCAATGTGCGAAGTCCTCAGGACTCCAGTAGAAGTAGTACTCCCAAAAACAAAAGCAGAGAGATGGGAGTGAGAGCCTGAAGGACCTGGGGAGCTCACTGCTCACCTCAGTATTAACAGTATCTTCACAGTTTTTGTTCACTGAGAGCTTGCTGCGAACTTCACCCTGACCATCATCTCATCAAAAAAGGTAGAGTGTTATCCCACTTTAGGGATGAGGAAGCTGTGCTCAGAAAGCAGACTGTGGAAACTTTTCTAGTAAGAGGGGAATCAGGATTTGAGTCCAGGCGGTAATCTTTTAATAACTCCACCATACCATCTCCTTCTGTCTTTCCCCAATCTGTTACCTGTCTATGTCAATTATTTCAAATGTTGGCTTCTTGATGCAGAGCAGCAGGTTTTGATGTACATGATGAGGTCTGACGTCCTTTTCTCCGAAGGCTGATATTCAGTACGTCCTAATTCTAGGGAACTGCTCCTGCCTGTTACTCAGCTAGCATCAAAGGGCAAAGGAAAAAGTGAGCCACATATAATAGGTATCACAAGAAAGGTAAGAACCTAGGATTTAGGTGAAAAGCCCCGAGTTTGACCTCAGCACCCCAAAAGAAGAAGCATACAGTTAGAATCAAGTTCAGTTTCTGTGTTCAAAAAGATCAGATAGAATGGGTTCCTAATGGAGATGAAATGATACTGACTGCATGCAAACGAAATGATCTTAAACTCACCCATTGCTAGGTATCTCCTAATGGCCTAATATTAGCTACTGTGATGGTTTTCTACATCAGCTAATGATACAAGTTCAGCTTTTGTGATAGTTTTGTCTGTTATTAGGATAGCCCAACACACTAAACAAAGGCTACTAGGACCCTTCTTTGGCAACTATTATAATAACGGAGTAATTGGTCTCACTATTTGGGGTTTGGCTATTAGGATCATGAGACCAGAATAATCTATTACCTCGATTGGTGTTCATTCCCCTCATATACATCTTCCGGCCCAGTATAACCAGCCTTTGCTTCCCTCTGAAAATGCCCTGTTCTAACTGGAGCACTGTGCAGAATGCAGTGTGTGAAAAAGGAGATTGAGAATGTACCTCGACTTTTCAGATGAACAAGAATCAAATAACAAAAATGAAAAGGAACAAAGCTTTTGCCTGATTGGCTCAAAGAAGAGTAAATGGAACTAAACTTCTTGGGACAATCCAAGAAAATTGTGCCATAGAAGAGGCAAATTTCCATAGAAGAGGAAATTTGCAGTGACATTCATTTGTAGTAATGGGGTCTGTATACCTGTGCTTATTGTCACAGGGAGAGAGAGAAATGGAGTTTATGAGAAGGGACTGGTTGGATGTTTGAATGACATTTATACAAAGTCCACCCAAGCATCAGTTCAGACAGCAAGAGTTAAAATCCAGAATGCCTGGCTTGTGGTACTTATTGGTTAACAGCAGCAGTGAGCCCCTTATTCCCAGAAGAAGTAGACCATGCTGTATGTGCACTCGAAGACCACACAGCAACTCAGCAGAAATGCAGCAATTCAAGACATCAACTCAGCAGAAATAACCCTCCCGCACCGCGTGGGCTCTGTAAGCTCAAATGCAGGTGATGGTGACACAAGTGGTGCCAGACAACTAGCTGTGCTGCACTCATTCTCTCAAATCAGCCACTGAGTGGTGTCACTTTCTTCTGCAAAGGCCAGCAAGTCCTCATGTCTACCATTTCTGGGACAAGTTTATGCCATACATAGAGCCCCTTGTTGGCAGGCATACCATTTCAATTTGTTGCACCCACTGGACTTTCATAGATTATTTTGCTCTCAATGCATCAAAGATCCAATTGGAAATGTCTTGGTTAGTTTTCTCTTTGCTGAGACAAAATACCCAACATACACATGTTAAAGGAGGAAAGATTTATTTCATCTCACAACTTGTAGAGGTCTCAGTGTACAGTTGGCAGGCTCTGAGGCAGAATGACATGGCAGAAGGGGGTCACAGAGGAGAAACAATCCATGGCCTGACAGAAGACAGTGAAGCAGCAAAGCAGTGGCATCAGCAATAGCAGCAAACTTCCCTTTCCAATCCAGGCTACAATCCTTTTGGGTGGTGCCACTGGCTCTTGGGGTGGAGCTTCCCATTACCTGTGCACAGAAATGTGATAAGCAAATTAGTGGACTAATCCAGTACCACATGTCCTTAATCCCAGTATTATGTTCTTCATCCACATTCACACATCGTAGATTCAGCCACTTCCAAAAAGGCCCACCTTTTACTATATGAGGCTTGAGAGGATATCTAGAAGCAAACCATAACACCAGCCAACCTATACAGAAGAACAGAATACTCTTCTGAAAATCAGAGTTTTCTACTGTCATGGAACCACTCTTCTCTCTTAAATAATTCCACATTGAATAGCAAACACTATGACATTTGTGTTTCTTTTAAAAATTGAACTTTCAGGGACTAGGGTAGAGCTCAGTGGTAGAGTCCTTGCTTAGCATGAGAAATGCTCTGGCTTAGGTCCTTAGCATCAAAAACAAAAAGGAACTTTCACCTACATACTGTATGATTCCAATGCTACGACGTTCTTAGAAAGAAAAAGCTATGGACATAGTTAAAGGATGCCAAAGGGGAGGGATAAATGAATAGATGTAGCATAGGGGTTTTTTTAAGGTTTTAAAATACTCCCCATGTTACCATAATGGTTTACATATGTTCTTGAACATCCCTAAACCCTAGAATGTACAACTCCAAAAGTAAACCCTAACGTAAACTATGGACTATGGGTGATACCTTGCACTATAAGCTATAATGATATGTTGATGTAGGTTCATTGTAACAAATGTGTCATTGCTACAGGGATGTTAATATTACAGGAGGATAAACCTGTTGTGGTAAAGGGATTTATGAAAACTCTACTTCCAACTCAATTTTACTGTGATCCTAAAACTGCTAAAAAAACTAACATAGAATTTCATATCAATAAAACATGGAACTTCCGATGCTACATCCCATGTAGGGATGAATCACCTCTGTGGGGAAATTGAGCAACTCGTAAAGAATTGAATCTCCAGGAGTGCCAGAGTGTGCTTTCGTTGAGGAAATACCCTGGGCCTCCATTTCCTTTCTTATATTAAGTCACCTTGGAAATGCAAGCTGAAACTGTGTAGAAGTCACCTGGATTATTGATACCTTTGGGCTACCAAACTAGACCTGGATATTTTTTTTAATTTAAAATAAGTACAACTTATTTTAATTTCTATTTGTGGGAGGAGTCCTCTGTTATCCCCTGTCTTAGTTATTTTTCTCATTACTGAGACAAAATACCTGACACCCAAAGTTGAAATAGGAAAAGTTTATTGTAGCTCATAGTTTGTAGAGGTTTCAGTTTATAGTTGGCTGGCTCCAACATAGGTGGAATGGCAGAGGAGAAACAGTTCATGGCAGGCAGAAGGCAGTAAGCAGCAAAGTAGTGAAGTGGCAAGTGGTGACAGCAGCCCTCTTTGAATCCCTTATATTTTATCCAGACTATATGTCCTTAGGGTGAATAGCACACACACCCAAGATGGGGCATCCTTAATCCTAGCATAGTACCATGAATCAATCCCAGCATCATACTCTCAAGATCCAGTCACCTTTGAAAAGCCTTTCTTATGACTGCATGGGGTTGTGGGGGAACAAAGACACAGCCATAACATGCCCCCAATAAATGTAATCCAAACCAACTCAACATGATTCTGTAACACTATAGCCTGGCAGTTATGTTCGTTATGTTGAGAAAAGAAACTGGTGATAGGGATTAAATTTCATGAGGCCATGCAGGGGTAATCATTGCTTTCAGTAGTGAAGGAGCACTCGAGTCCACAAGACTAGCCCCGAAGAGGAATCATTTCCAGCAATGCTTCATGACATATGGCATAAGCTGACACACCGCCACCAACACCCACCCCTTAACAAGAAGTCATGTTTCTTCTGATACTAAGCGAAATAAGAAGCTTCTAGAAATGCCTGTAAGTGACCCCAGGATGTCCTGGGTCTCAGCCTTTTCCCAGTGGACAATCAGAGGAAGATACTAAAACAATCATTTCCTGTATGAGATCAGCTCCCTTCCCTGGAATCTTTGCCAGGGACTTTCCAGCTGCTCATCTCAGTACCTGAAACACTCTGCCCTCTTTCATCAGTGAAGGTGAACTGGAGGGGGATCCTGAGCCAAAAATTCATATCTTAATCCCAAGTGGTCACGGTACAGGCAGGAATCCATTGAGGTGGAAGGGTGGGGGAAAACTGAAAATGAGACCCAAGTTTCCTCAGACATTCCTGCTACACTCTGAGGCATCAGGAAACATATCACAGACACTTGGTACCACAGTGAAATGTCTTTGTCCAAAACACATTGAGACCCATTTATTACTGGTAGCAAAATGCATTTCTTCTTTAAAAATAAATACAGACCTCTGTTCTCATTGTTTTTTATATTTATAAAACTGTTGCAGGCATTGGCCAACTAACATTTGAGTCAACCTAATGTGCTCCAAATTTCTAATATCATCATTGATTATAATATACAAAATACTTTTAGAAAGCAGTGTAGTTGTAATTGTTACAGTGTTTGAGAGCCACCCACCCTAGCCCTAACATCTTTCCCACACACTTCAGAAATAAGGAAGCCCTAGCTAATTAGACAAATTTTAACCATAGAGTGGCTTCTTAAGACCTTGTATTCTCCAAGAACTCCTACATTTCTCCCTTTATTTCTCTACAAAAGCCAGGCCCATGGATACATGATTGACATTTTCTCCGTTCCCTCTCCTAAAAGTTCAACTTGGGGTCATGGTGTCTGCCAGCATGATTCAGCTTGGATGGGGCCAAGTGTCTCCCATGTCTCCATTAGTACCTCCCTTTGCTAGTGCTTCCATCTGCTTTTCCTGCTTCTCCCAATCTTTCCTTTGTAGAGAACATATGAAGCTCACTCTTCTTCCCTAAGCCTTTGGAATTTGTCTATTCTTCAGCTCCTTCTCTTTCTGTTTGCATTTAGTCGCCCACAGTAGGCCTCCAGCTTTCTGATCCACCAGGTTCCTACTCTCCATCTGAGTATCATCTACAAGATGTGGTTCTTCGAGGTGAAGAGTGTCAAGGAGTGGAGAAATCTCACTTTTACTGAGCACTCATTATCTCTACTTCATATTTTTATCACATTCTTCTTTAAAGTGTTATATTAATATTGTCATTTCAAAGAGAAAATCAAGGCTCTAAGTGGACAAGAAACTTGCCCAAGGTCAAAGCACATACTGCAATTGACAAGCGAATCCATGTTCGTTTGGGTTCAAATCCCATCTTTCCACTATAGTATAAAGAAGTGAATCTCTAGCAATTACATTAGAGATTATAAATACTGACTATAGTTGCTTAAAAAATGAAGTTCAATTTATTTTACTCTGGATCCATGGAAGTTAGGCAGTGGGGGAAGCACTTTGTTTAAATTGGAAGAGATGAAGTTCATTTTTTTCCAGTTTTTTTGTTTGCTTTTTGTCTGAAGACCCTTCAGAGGATAGCACACCAATTCTGAGGACCAGCTAAGAAGTTTGATTTCACTTTTTAAACATTAAGAGTGTCATTAAGATCAAAATAGAGATTAAGACATAGAGTTTAAGGTCTAGCTGCCCTGATTTTATGCAGGAACAGTACAAGCAAAAACAAAACAAAACAAAACAAAACAAAAAAAACCTAAAAAAGCTTAAGTGATAATATAGATACTTTGGGAAAACATTTTTTAAGAGAATATGTAAGACAAAATTTGGCAGTGTGAGGTCCCCAGTCCGCTTTGTTAGGTCAGTATACTCTAAACCTCATCCATTGAATCTTATACTTAAATTTCTAGGATAGACAACTTTCTCAAATACCAATACTCAAGACAGAAGAAATGAATATGTTCTAATACGTTTCTTCTTTGCTTAAAAACAACAACAAAAAGGAAAGTAAACATCTTTAAAAGTCCTATTATGTGTGAAATAGACAAACATTGTAAACAATTTGTTTATATAAAATGGGGAGATGAGTTAAAATGAGTTAGAGACAGGAATGACTGTGGGTTGAACAGCGGTTGAAGTCACTGGTTTATCTATTTTATATAAGTTCTTTGTCTTCATCTTTCAGCACTGTTACTAGTCTGAGCAGATGCTCAGAGAAGCTCTTGAAAGCAAAGGGCTGTTCTGCTCCTAGAAATCATATCCCAGCTTTGTCCTGTCTGTGACCCAAAGGTCTCCAGCAGACACATAAAATCCATAAATGCCATTTCTGTGTGTGACTTGGAACATGTGTTGTCAAGTTCTTTTGTCGGCACGAATACTGGTGTTTTGGAAAGCAACAAATCACAGCTTCTCAGAAAGCAGGAGGAAACTAAGGCCTTTGTCTTCTTCATGTGTATTTCTTCCTTACACTGTGAGAAGCTTAGTATCAAAGTAAATCCACAAGTGACATGTATCCTTACTGTACCCAGGGTGCAAAATTGAAATTATCCCAACCTACAATGTAGAAGAGAGCTACAGACAGGGCAGACACAGAGGAGCACCCTTGCTGTCTTCTCACTTTCTGGGGCTTCGGCTGGCCCACGTCACAAGGGAAAGCAGAAGGGAGAGTGAGAAGGTCAGAGAGGTCTATTTGGAGTGTGCAGGTCAGCACTACCTACCAGTAATCCTAAGGCCTCCAACCCCTTTAACTCAGTTTGCCTGCCAGATTCCAAAATATCCTTATCTGTTTAAACACATTGGCTATATTTCTTCAGTGAAGAACTAAGAATTACCTTCATCATCAAGTATTTAAAATATATGAAAAAGTAGAAAGAATAATACAACAAATATGTATCAGTTGATTTTTTTTCAGTACTGGGGATTGAATTCAGGGATTTGCACATGCTAGGTTAGCACTTTACCTCTGAGCTACATGCCAAACTCTTATCTGGGCTTTTTAAATGTTGAGAACACAGACACATCTGGACTAGTAAGGTGTTTCTGACTGGCTCTGGAAGTCAATCTCACTCAGACCGACTTCCTTATCTCTACTCTTCTGCTGTTGAGTGTCTGTCACAAGTATCAGTTAACAAGTAAGCAACACATATAATTCTTCGAGCTGATTAAAGGTGGTAAGAAGTAACAGTGTGCTCTTCTCAAGGATGGCTTTTTTCACACAGAATTTACATGAGAAGTCACGGGCCCCTGAAGAAGTACCTAGTATCAGATGATGCATGGTAAATTTTGCTCTGTTTAATTGCTATCATCGTGATTTAGCATTGAAGTAAATTTCAAAGTCCATCCAAATCATACAAATTCACTTCACAGGTAGCAAAAATTGAGTACCAAAGGGGTTAATAAAGTGCCTAAGGTCACATGCATAATTAATAGAAGGATGGAAGCTACTTCTTTAGTGCCACTTGGTCTAATGATTTTTCATCACATTATATTGCTGTTGTGAAAACCAAAGTCAAACCCATGTAGATACACTTTAATCACTGGCAGGGCTAATAGAGGAGCAAAAGTGGTACCTGATGCTCCTCTCCCTTACCAGACTTGCTTCCACTGACCAGGTTCCAGAAACCCTTCTCTCCTCTGATTTCCTAGAGCCTATTCCTTACAGTTGATCTCCCAGAGTTGCCCAATCTCTCCCTAGAACTCCATCCCTGGCCCTGGTCCCCCTTGCCCTTACTTGTGCCTGACCCGAATAAGGCACCAGGATATCTGCACCAGCCTGGTAGAGCCCCACTGGTGGACTTTGAACCTCACCATCTGCATGGAGGTGCCCAGCCCCTGCCATCCTCTTCCTCCCTGCCAGCACCAGACCAGAATCTGTGATTGGGCCTTCTCTTACTCTCTTTTCTCTTCACTATCAAATTTATGCAAAATCTATGTTAGAAAGAAATTTAAAAACACACATAGACTGCAAAGAAATAATGTGAGGGAGCAGAGAAAGAAAATTTAGATAATCCACTGACAGAATAATCTAACACTGGAACATAAAGATTAGACTATCATTAACATTTTTCCTATAAACCCATTTCCAAGTAACTAGATCTTCCATCACTTAGACAAGGCAGTGAAATTGAATCCAGAGATACCAAGAAGGCTGACACAGCCACATTTTTATGTTAGGTAAGGCAGCGGCATCTGGACATCTAGTTATCCAAGGTCTTGCTACCTGAAATAAAGCCAAATAGCATTTCCAGATGCTTCCTGAGAGGCCAGGCTCTGGTTGCATGGGCACCACATCACCTCAGAATGGTGTCCGTGTCTAGATCATGTAGCTGGGAAGTCTTTGGTCCAGAAGGATTTCTACTTCAGCCTTCAGACCTTCTTGATCAGCTTTCCCTGGAGAAATCCAGAGAGGCCTGAGTCTCTGCAGTCTGAGAATCTGTCTTTTGGCAGCTGGAGCCTGGTTTCAGAGGGATTAATGCACTAGAATAGCTAGATGCAAAAGGCCCCTTGAATTTTAAGTCTAAGATTTGATGATTTCCAGGTCACTGTTCTGCTGAGCTGGAGCTAATGATATAGTTGCAGAAAGGTTTCCCAGAGTCATAACCTATGGGCCTTAAAGAATCCCTCTGTAGCTCCCAAATAAGCCTTCCCCTCCTCCTCAGGTGAATTCTTGAGTCCTGGCATTTGGTTGTGAAAGAAGAAGGCATTCACATGTGTGTGAGGAGGGGCCTGGACTGGCCCTCCAGCTCCTCTTTCATCTTTGCTGTGCTAGGGATAAAACCCAGGGCCTTGCACATGTTAGATATTATGGTCTAGATCAAGACTAACTCCCAAAGACTTTATGTACTCACAGGCGGAACTTATGGAGGTGATTAAATATTGGGGGCGCTATAGCTGACTTGCTGTTAAGAAGAAGGGCTTGTCTGGAAGTGGCAGTTCGTTGGAAGCATGACCTTGAAGTCGTATTTCCTTCTCCAGCTCCTTCTCTCTGCTTCCTGGCCTCCATGACATGAGCAGCTTTCCTCTGCCCAGGCTCTTCCCCGTGCCAAGACCATGCAAAGACTGAGACGTCTGAAACTGTAAGCTAAAATAAACCTCTTCCCTGTTAGCTCCAAGAAATGGTGACTATGGATCTTTGCCCAGAACACAGCTAGTTTCCAAGTTAAAGAATCAAGAACTGTCCATTTCTAACCACACATCCCCTCTCTCTAACCACTCCCTCTCTCACAATAAGAACCAAGGACTTTCTGTTTCAAAGCCCAATCCCCTCTCTAACTTACTCAGCAATGCATCTACTCCCCTGAAACACCACTCAATTTAGCCTCTGTAGATTGCAAGCCTTTGAATTCAGTCAATGAATTTAAACATCAGCCTCTTCTCCTGCATTAGGGATAAAAGGAGCACAGCTCCTTTGTCCTGTGCACCTGCTACATCACGTGTGTGCCCTTCTGCAGAAGTAAAATGCCTTTATGAGTTTTCTTTCTTTCTAAGTGCTTTATTATCTGCACTGACAAATTGAGTTCGAGGGCTTACTTCCAACAAGACTAAGTGACTAAGACACCAGGCCGGGGCTGAACAACTGAGCCGCACTCCCAGCTTTAGCCAAGACAGGCAGGCAGCTCTTCCTGAAGCTCCTGATTCAGAAAGCTGATGAAAAACAACTCCTTCCCACTCACACTATGCGCCCATATGTAGCTCTAGAGGCTACTGTGCTACTCCCAGAATCTTCTACTCCCCTTAGCTTTGAACTATCTTCACCTATTACTCTCCCCTATTTCCTCCTCTAAAATAAGAAAAATAGTTTTACTTACTTCAAAGATTGTTGACAAAGTGTAAATGACACAGTATTTGTAAGTCTCTGAGCAATGTGCCCCAGCACATAGTGAGCAGTCAGTACCTGCTGCTGTGACTCACTGCTCCCCGAGGCCAGGTGGTTCCAGAGGCTCAGTGTGAGAAGAATATTGCAAATGGGGTGGTGGTCCGAGGTCCACTCTAATGTGTGAGGAAATGGATGCCTCCAAAGATAAAATATAGTGCTCTCTTCCATCTACTCCCTGATTAGCACAGGTCGGAAATCCATATGTGGTAAGCCACAGCTGAAAGTGGTCACAGCTCCATGAGCACCCTTACAGCAGCTGTCTCTCACCTCATCCCTTCTTTTTTTTTTCTTTGGTACCAGGAATTGAACTCGGGACCTCATGCTTGGGAGGCAGGCAGTGGAACCACTGAGCCAAATCCCCAGTCCTCATCCTTTCTCTTAATGGCCACAAAGCCATCTTTTTTTTTATTCCTCATTGAGTTTATTGGTACATTTTAGGTATGTAGTACATTTACATTCATCATTGGGATCTTGTACCTTTACATGACAGGTCTTGGTTCTCATTTTCCCCCTTGTCCCTGCCCTCCCTTCACCCCCTCCTCCCTTCCCTATTTACAAATACTTTATTTCCATTTTTTCATTTTCTCATATTTTTTTCTTTTCCCGTATTACCTTTCCCCTACCTTTCCCACTTTCCCTACAACTTTAGCCCTTTTCTTCCTATTTCACATTGTCAATTACATCATTAGGATCTTATGTACTATTATAGTTTTTCACACCAGAGAAACTATTTGGTATTTACACACGTGTGACTTATTTATTTGACTTAGGAGTATATCCTCAATATGCATCCATTTTTCTATGAATGAATCTAGTTTCGCATTCTTTATGAACAAAGCCATTTTGAAAGTGGACTTTGTGTTGTTCTTTATGAGGCTAAAAATAGCACATGTTGAGTATCCAGTAAGCTTGATTCACTTTCCAGAGTGAGCTGTCTGATTTATATTGCATTTCATGCAGTGTTTCCACAAGCTTGGCAGAAAATATCCCTTCCTTTCTCCTTTTTTCTTTCTTTCTTTCTTTCTTTATTTTTTATTGCTTTTTCTTTTTTCTAGTCCTTTGGATACTCAACAGAACCTCATCTAAAAGTTGCTTTGGAGTGTCAAATCTTGTGACAGCTCACGGAGAGGGTTTTCCCACACCCTCCCATCCTAAATCATGGCCTCCTGCTGACCTTCCTCTTTCTTCACAGGGGAAGGAACACTCCCAGGAATTATCTCAGGTTCCATGCAGCAAGGGCCACACCACCTGAACCCACTGACAGGGAAGCAACACACATAAGGATCATTGGACAGCTCAGCTGAAGAAATGTGGTCCTGGTAATGAATTTGACATATGGGTTTTCTTATTAGGATTCTCATCTAGTGACTATGGTATGTCTCGTCATAAGGCACATCTTCAGGGTCTATTCATGAGGAAATGTGTAGAATTCAAGATAAATTTGTTGAATTCTTTAGTGAAAAAAGCATTTCAAGGGACTATCAGAGTTCAAGAAAAGAAATTATTTTCAAATTCATATTTATTGACTGCCTACAGTGTGCTGCCACTTCCATATCCATCTTCTTTGTTAACTTTCATAGCTCCTCAGGGAATAGATCTCCTATTGTAGTGCAGTATGTGGAGAAAGTTAAGAACACTGGGGCAGTCTTAAATTAGGGTCAAAAAGGAATGCATTAACCACCAACTCAGTGTAGTCTTCATACATTTCCCTGCTTCTTAGAATCTAGAATAAGAGTTATATTTATTTTGCACAGTTTTGTGAAAGGAGAATTGATCAGAATGATTTTATCCTGAGCAGACACATATATGATCAACCTTTAGTGACTATTTTCATTTGTGTCATTCTCCAGAAGCAAGGTGGATGATAGGAACTATGAGGGTTACCAGGGATAAACCTGAGATTTTCATGTTTTAAGTCTGTTCATGGTGGCAGATACACTTCAGGGCCCAGGAAGTGGGTCTTGTTTGAGTTAATGTTAAACACTATTGAAGGGGAAAGATGCACACAAATCCTTCTGTGCCTCCAGTATGTCTGCACGAAAGCTAATTGTGTCCCTGTGGTGACAATCTTGAGAGGTGACATCATGCTGAGATTCTCAGACAGCCTTAGCAACACACTTAAGCTGAAGTCAGCATCTGCTGGACAATTAGAAACAGCCCAAGCCAATCTTCAGTTTTATTGCTGGATCATTTTTAGCACTCTCTGATCTCCTGCCCTGAGAACCGAATGCTTCAAGACATCTTGCATTGGGATGAGAGCAATCTGTTGAAATAAAGTATTATTTACATTACTGTTTCTTGAGATCACTTGAGGCTTCCTGCTTGTTGAGTTGGTGGGTTTCTGCAGCGTCTTTGTTAGTGCTGGAAATACTGGCTATTGAGTCTTGCTGTGGCAAAGAGAGAGGCATCTCTGCACCATATGGTGGTGGGTTCACCACTTTCTCATTTATCAGGACTCAGTGAAAATTTTCTTTGGGCGCTACACTTTTTATTGGCTTCCCCTTACTTTTCATTCAGACTGTCTCCTTATCAACATTCTTATTTGTCAACTTTTCCTTTTATTGAGCTAATGTGTCTACATTGAGAATGCTTTTGGTACTGGAGATTGAATTGGAGGCTTCACACTGATCTGCATCCTCAGCCCATTTATTTTGAGACAAGTTCTCACTATATCATTCTGCTGCCCAGGCTGAGAATGAACTTGAAATCCTACTATCTCAAACTCCCAGAGTGCTGGGATTGCAGGCATGCACCACCATGCAAGGCTACCAGTAGATATTTTATACTAAAATGCAAAAACATAAATGAAACACAACACACAAACTTTCCTGGTTCAAATGGACCCAAAGAAAGAAAATAATCAACATTTTCTACAGAGATGATTCTGCTGCTTCCCTGTAAGAGGTCTGCTGTAGCTGTTGTGATCATGGAGAGGCACTGCCTTTACGAGACTTACTCTGGGATGGCTGGGATGGTGTCAAAGTCCAGGCTTGCAGCAGAAGACAGCATTTACTTGCCTCAGAGGCCCTTGCTGGCTTGTAGACTGTCTCTAATGTCATCAAAGTCAGACTCAACCTGCCTCCTGCAGGAGGCCCACCAGCAAGTTATCCCTTCCCTATGTAGAAGAGAGCTGATGACTCTGGTTCTGCCAGCTTCTCTCTTCTAGACTCTGTTCATATCCATCAGGTTATCAGTTCATTTTTCCCTGCTTGATTAAAAAGTTTGTTGTATTTATCTGAAAAATTGCCATAGGAAATTGTTTTGTTTGAAACAGACTGCTTGTGAGATCTGAAAAAGCTTGACTTTTTTGAGCCATATGATCTTTCTTCTGGGAAAGAAACATTTTGGAATATTCCACTTCTTTTTAACTTCTCTTTTGGTCCTCTTCTCATACATTGAGAGTAACAGCGAATTACATTGTTCTTCATCTGCTGAGAGAACTACTTCTTTTCAACACCTTCATCTTCTTCTACTAGGTACCCCATATAATCTGCATCACTCTGACCCATATTATGCTTCCAACATAATTACTTATGATTCAAACTCTTTGCTTCCAGAATCGAACAAGGGGATCATGTGACCACGTAGTACCACGAGGGACAGATAAGTCTGCAGGGCTCCAACGACTTTATCACCAGTGGTGGTTCTGGCAAACCCAAATCTGACTAGTAGGTGAAGGCACCAGGTTGATGATTAATGTTTTCCATATTGTATCCTACTCTGATCACCTCAACTTGGCTTTTGTAGACTTTGTCCAAGCCACACTGTCAAGAAGAAGCCTGTGGGCCAGCAGCAAGCCCTACCATGTGCCACAGCACAATTTGACAGGCAACTTTCACATCATATTCTGGGAGTTCATATGGATATACTGAACTACTATTATATCCCTTTCTATATGAGGATACACATTATGACAGGTGATATCTCCATTAGTTACATGAACTGTGTTTCTGTATTTGAATGTGTTGTACTTATTTTGGCCTGGATCATCAAGTATTTCCAAGTACAGTATTCAGTTTAACCTTTTATCTTCTTTGAAAGCCCATTTGGTATCCTTAAAGTAGGCCTTGCTCTTGACAACTTTAACAAGCCCATCCTGTGCCACAAAGACCCCTGTCTGCCACTGGACACAGACTTGTAGGCCTGACAACCAATTGGGTTTTTTATGAATCAACTTTAGAACAAACATATATTATCTTGATACAACTGTGATGATATCTCAGTTACATTTTTATCAATTATTGAGAAATCATCCTTTGAAAACAAACTTATTTGCAATTTAATATCTTATAGTTAGTAAAGGATAAGTGGAAGTGGGAATTTCAGAAGGGAGGGGAGTTGGAATTGAAAATGATGACCTAGATAGATTTGATGAGAAGATAATGTTACCATGAAGGCCGTATTTCACTCCGCTAGGTATTGTGAAATGCAAGATCAGATGACAATATGATGATGGAAAATTTTCATCAAGACAGATAACAGCATAACAGACTGAAGTCATAAAAGGCGGAAGAAAAGATGTACACAATAGCAATGAAATCTCAGGAGAAGGGTAAAAGCAATTCCTGAATGGAGACCAAGGAGAGTTCAAAGGTAGCACTATAGGAAACCCAGGGAGCACCTGTCAGAGAAAAGAATGGAAGTTCCCAGAAGAGTGTGGTCCAGCGAAAACATTGGAATGGCTAAATTACCTATGCAAGTGGTCTAGTGTCTCAACAGTATGGGATGACACCAGTGTCTTAGCAATCAAGACCACCAAAACAAAGCAAAATGAAAAACAAAACAAAAAACGAAAACAAAACAAAACAAAAAAACCCAAAGAAGCAAATGAATGTAAAAAATTCAAGGTAAGTTTTACCTGAAGAAAAAAACTAGGCATATCATTGAGCACAAAGAAAACCTGAGAAACTTGTCACAAGCAAAGGGACATGAAAGAAACAAAATGTATTTGGGATGTGGTGTCCTGAAAGGGATCCTGGAACAGAAAAAGGACATTAATCAAAAACTAAGGAAATCTAAATAAAATAAAGTTTAGTCTATTAAAATAATAATGTATCACTATGGGTTCATTAATTGTAGTAAATTTATGACAGCAATGCAAGATGTTAACAGAAGAAACAGTGCAGGGCATATAGGAATTATATGTATTCCCTTCACAATACCTTGTAAATCAAAACCTGAAGGTGCAAGATCCCAATGATAAATGTAAGTGTGCTGTTTGCTTTAAATGTACCAATAAACTTAATGGGAAAAACAACAACAACAAAAACCTCATGTTTATTTTTTTGTAAAAGAAAGAAAATCATGGTTTAACGCACTGACATTTTCACCTGAGAACAATATTTATATAGGCCCAATCATGCGGAGATTGAATACTGATTTAACAAAAATTTGTAATATAATCGCATTGGAAGGATAGGGAAAATGTGTAAAACCAGAGAGATGGGACAGTAGTAGAAGTAA
Organism: Fukomys damarensis; assembly: GCF_012274545.1. Taxonomy (NCBI): domain Eukaryota; kingdom Metazoa; phylum Chordata; class Mammalia; order Rodentia; family Bathyergidae; genus Fukomys; species Fukomys damarensis. The sequence continues at coordinate 24,955,444 of NW_022900926.1, read as the reverse complement.
ACTTGTGTTTATTATGAAAAAAGATAAAATGCACAAGTACACAGTGGCAGATGAAATGGATAAGAAGTTGTTTCTGAGGAAAAGGATTGGGGAAACTTGGGCACATATGAGCATAGAAGCACTACAATTTGTTATCCAATCTTTTCGAATGCCAGCATAATTTTCAGAATATGTATATATATATATATATATAAACAATAATTTTAAAAAACAAACTGCAAAGAAAGAAAGATCCCCCTAACCCCTAAAGAGATGCATTTAGATAAATGGCTTTGGTGGGTCCCAGACGGAGAACAGGATGATGTGGAAAGGTCAAGCGCCCTAGGATGGAAGAAGTGTGCTTAGAGGCCTGTTTAGCAGGACACTTCTGGGAAGAACAGCGTCTGTGTGGTGGCTGGGGAGGTGGGAGGAGGGCAGTGTAAGAGCCCATAGGGAGAACTGATATGGTAATGGCCCAAGGGACTCCTGAGCAAGTGAGGGAAAAGAGAGCAATTGGAGATCCTAGGCAAGGTGTGATTCTTCCTCTGAACAGCACGGGAAGACGTCAAGATTTAGAGAAACAGGGTAAGGGGAATTCCATTGCTCATATCAGTTTCCACAGTAAAATGGGAACAACGGTCCTTTACAAAGGATAGCCAAGTAGGAATGGAGCCTAGGAATTGAACAGGCCAGAAAATATTTAGATTAAAATCACTGAAAAAATATGATACCAGTCAAATAAAAAATAGAAGGGAGCATGGAATGCCAGTGATTGGAACCAAGAGATCCTAGTTTCTAACTTTATCCTCCATGCTCAGCCTTTTGGACAAGGCAGAAGGACAAGGGATGAGGAAGCCAAGGACACAGACAGTGACGGAGCAGAGCCGACGGAGTGGCCTCCCACAGCCCACAGCCACAGGGCCCTTTTGAATAGATTGCAGCAGAGCCTCTATGAAAATTGCTGCAGCACCATTAGTGAACAAGTGAAATTATTGAGAAAAATCATTCAAATCTGTCTGGAATGCCTTCAGAATTTGTTTTAGGTACACCTAATTTCACTTGGGCCTAGGCTCCAAAGCCATAGGGGAAAATAGGATATTATGTTGTATATTCAAAACATTTAGAACAATGTAATTTTGTTCATTTTGCAATAACATTTAAGTCTCCACCGCCTAGTCCGTGATCAGCTAAACTGACACAAGACAAAATTGCATAGTTCTGAAGAACATATAAACATAATCATGTAAACAGTACCTCCATAAAGCGTGGCATTTGGCATGTTCATCATAAATAATTCACACTTATGTTCCACCAATGCACAACTCGTATGCAACCCAATCCAAGTGCATCCAACAGAACTTTCTATGTCAATTTCCATATAGACAGAATAGGATCTTTTCATTAAATTTTATATTAGGTCATCCTTAAACTGTGTTTTTATATAAAATATTTTGGAGTTTCCAAGCTGATGTTATTGAAGTGATTCACATATATTAAAAATAGACTTTTCAGTGCTTGGACCAAGAGGACACCTTAGCTTATATATTGAAATGGCCATCAAAGGATCCCCATGTTGTGAAATGGTGAGGCAAGGGTGGTCAGGAAGAGAACCGTAGGCCATTGGGATTGGGAGAGCTGGAGGCCCAGGCAGGGCTGGTAGAACAGGGAGAAGGAAGAACAGTTCCTCTGTGAAGGAGGTAGGAAGGAGGAGGCAGAAGTAAGCAGGGTGGGAGGTAAGAGTCAGGCAGGGACACCCAAGTTCACACACAGTATAGAGCCTAAGAACAAAGGATCCAGGTATAAATGGGGCAGCTGTCTCAGGCTGGAGGGGAATATCACTTGGAATGAGCAGGCCATTTGGCCATGGTTAGGGTTTTTCCCGTTCCAGGCTCTCCCTAAAATCACTAACGTCTTCATTACCAAATCAGAATGAGCTTTTCTGTGTTTAATTAGCACCACCTTGCCCCTTACTCTACCTATAACATCTTGTTCATCCTGAAGTCTCTGCTCATGTGTTACCTTCTTTAGTAAAGTCCTCCTAGGCTCACAGGCAAAGCCTGGCATTCACTCCCCACAGTCCCATTACCTACACATCAGTGTCATTAGCTCTTATTGCTATTTCACAAATGCCCTCAGGATCGATTTGCCTCTATACTAAAAGATCCTTAAGGACAAGGGTGATATTTATTCATGTCTTCACCTCAGACTGTAGCATGGTTTGTGTTTAAATAATTAATATTTACGAACAGAAGTTTTCATATAATTTTTTTTTAGAGATTTCTCAAAGGCGGAGCCCTAAGCCCTTCCCATGGCTCTGATAGCTGCAAACTCCTGGCTGCATTTAGGTGACTGTATCAGGAGATACTTCCCAGAAAGGACTAAAGTCTCTGTGGCTTACAGTCCCACCATGGAGATGGTGCTCCAAACACCCTGTAGTCATGCTCCTTACATCACCCATGGGGTTGCAGTCAGGTAGCCACTGTCAGGAACATAGGCTCCAAGGCCAGATGGATCTGAGGTCAAGTCCTGGCCGTAGCCTGTGAGTCCATTACCAGCCAACCATAGAAAATGGGCAAGTTCCTACATATCTGAGGCTTGTAAAATTTAAATGAGACCTGCAGCACAGAGTAGTCACTTGTTAGATTTCCATGTACCTGATATAAATGACTTAAAGGGAGAAACGTTTTACTTTTGGCTTATGATTTTAGAGGTTTCAATCCTGTTGTTTTGAGTCTGAGGCAAAGATGGACCTTATGATGGAGCATGTAGTGGAGCAAAGCTGTTCACATTACGGCAGCCAGGAGGAGAGAGAGAGAGAGAGAGAGAGAGAGAGAGAGAGAGAGAGAGAGAGAGAAAGAGAGAAGGATTAGGGTCATAACATACTCTTCAAGGGCACCTCTTGGCTCCACCTTCAAAGTCTCCACCTCCTCCCATCAGCTGGGAATGCAGTCTTCAACAAATGAGCTTTTGGGGATCACAGAAGATCCAACCATAGCAGATTTCAAACTGGCTATGACTGGCAATGGATCAGCCTCAAGCATGCTATCTCCTTTCAACCTTGCTGGTCATAACAACAGGGATGCTTTGTGTATTTGCATAGCTTGATAGTCCTCCCACAAGTCTTTCACATGGTGGACCTCATTTAAACCTGCTGATAATTCCCTAAAAGGGAACAGAGAATATTTTGGTTCCCATTATAGATGAAGGAATTATATTGCTTGAAAGTTATGGATCAGCCTGAGCACACTTTAGTTTTCAGGTGAGAATAAATGCTTTCCTGCTCAAGTTTAGACCACCAACTCAACAGTGCATATCACGGTCCCACCAGGCAGTCATGAAGGTATCTGGGTTGCCAGGAAGGAGTTGAAGGGAAACGACCATATCTGCTCAGGATGAGAGGGGAGCACCGTGCCAGAAGTGCAACTTCCATCTAGAAGGTCAAAATTCCAGACAAAGAGAACAGAGTACGCTAAGGTGCACAGGTGTCTGAAGAAGGAATAAGAGGGTATGCTGGAAGGGAGCACAAAGGCTGTGGATGACAATCACATTTTGTTCACTGAAGCAGAAGCACTAAGGATTGTTAGCCGGAAAATGAACAGGTTCAATTCTTGATTCAGGGCTTTCTGAACTAATTAAAATGGAAAAAAAACAAACCCTAAACACATCCTAAGCACTGTGTAAGTGCTATAGAAGAATTAACTTATCTAATCCTCAGATCTACCTTTGGGTACCATTGTTTTCCATATGTTATAGATGGAGAGAATAGGAGAGAAAGATGTTAAGTGACTTGTCAAGGTCATGTAACTTATAAGCAATCAACATGGGATTTGCTAGTGGTCTGGGCCCACTTCATGCATGGGACCTTCCAAAAAACTAAAGAGCAGGCAGAATGGTTAAGAGATGATAGCAGTAGTAACGGAAATGGTGGTAATGTGACATTAAGAATAATGAAATGTACGCTTTTCAAGATTATTATTCTATTTTTAATTTTTAAAAATTATTGGTATATTTTAGGTATGTTAAATTTATACATTTTAGGCATGCAATACAGTTACATTCATCATTGGGAACTTGTACTTTTACATGACTTATCTTGGTTCTTATTTTTTCTCCATTCCCCTGACCTCCCTTCATCCCCTCCACCGTTCCCTGTTTACAAAGACATTATTTCCATGTTTTTGCTTTTCAAAATTTTTTCCTTTTCCATTTTTACCTTTCCCATACTCCCCCACTTCCTCTAATCTTTTAGACTTTTCTTCCTATTACATGATATTAATTATACATTTTAATCTTTATTTACACTTTAACTTTTTCACACCCGATAAGTGATTTGGTATTTATACATGTATAACTTATTAATTTCACTTAAGAGTAAGGCCTCAATGTGCATCCCCTTAACTATAAATATCTCTAGTTTCTTGTTCTTTATGGCTGAGTAGCACTCCATTTCATAAAAAAAAAAATCTTCTTTACCAAGTCTCCAGTTGATGGGCAATTGGGCTGTTTCTAAATTTTAGTTATTAGAAACTGTACCACTATAAACATGGGTGAATATATATTGCTATGGTATGATACTTTTTAATTATTTTGGGAAGATACCCAGCAGAGGAAGAGTTGGGTCAAATGGGACTTCTAATCCTAGTTGTTTGAGGAATCTTCATATTGATTTGCACAGTGATTGCACCAGTCTATACTCCCACCAACAATGAAGTAGGGTTCCTCTCTCCCTACAACACCCCTAGCATTTGTTATTAATTGATTTCTTGATAGCAGCCACTCTTATTGGGGTGAGATGGAATCTCAGTGTTGTTTTCATCTCCATCTCTCAAATGACTAGTGATGTTGAACATTTTTATATATGATTATTGCTGCTTTTACTTCTTTGTCTGAGAAATGTCTGTTCATTTCAGATGCCCATTTTTGAATAGGGTCTTTATATTTGGGGGTCTGATTTTTTTTGAGTTTCCTACATTGTGGGTTGTCTCTTAACTCCTCTGTGATTTCTCTGGCAGTGTAGAAGTTTTTTTAAAAGATGAGATCCCATTTGTTGATTTTTTTTATTAGTTCCTGTGCTACTGAAGATTTGTTCTTAAGTCTTTTCATATGCCAATATCTTCAAGAGTTCTACCTAACTTATATTCCAGCAAGTTTAGTGTCTTTGTTTTTACATTTAGATCTTCAATTCACTTCAATTTTAGTTTAGTGCATGGTGAAAAATACAGGTTGAGTTTTAATCTTTGACAAGTTGAAATCCAGTTTTTCCAACACCATTTATTAAAGAGGCTAACTTTTCTCCAGTGAGAGTTGTCAAAGATGAGGTATCTGAGTATGTCAGGAGTTGTTTCTACATCTTCTAATCTGTTCCTCTGATCCTCAGGTCTATTTCTTTGCCAGTACCATGCTGTTTTGATCACAGTGGCTTTTTAGTATAGTTTCAAGCTGGAGATTATGGTAACCTCTGCCATGTCTCTGTTGCCTAGAATTGCTTTTGCTCTTCTAGGTCTGTTCTGGTTCCAAATGAATTTTTGGATTGTTTTCTCTAGTTCTGTGAAATTTACTGTTGGAATTTCAATCAGGATTGCACTGAATCTGTATAGCAGTTTTGGAAGGGTGGCCATTTTCACTACACTGATTCTTTTTACCCAGGAACAAGGGATGTCTTCCTATTTTCTTATATCCTCTTCAGTCTATTTTTCAGAGTGTTGTAGTTCTCACTGTAGAGGTCTTTTGCTGCCTTCCTTAGACTGATTCTTAGATATTTCATTTTTTTGGATGCTATTGTGAAAGGGATTGTTTCCCTAATTTCACTATCAATGAGTCTGTTATTTGTGTACAAGAAGGCTATTGATTTTTGAGTATTTACCTTGTATCCAGCTACTCTAATGAATCTGTCCATCAAGTCTTGAAGTCTTTTGGAGTTCTTTGGATCTTCTTTTAGAGTATCATATCTTCATCAAATAATGACAGTTTCACTTCTTCCTTTCCTATCTTTATTGCTTTGAATTCTTTCTCTTGTCTAATTGTTGTGCCTAATGTTTCCAAAAGTATATTGAACAGGAGTGGTGATAAATTGTCATCCTTGTCTTGTTTCTGATTTTAGTGTGAAGGTTTTCCGTTTTTGGCTATTTAGTAGAATTTTGGTTGTTGGCTTTTCATAGATAGCCTTTATCAACTTGAGATAAAGACCATCTATTCCAATTTTCTGTAGGGTTTTAAATCATGAATTGCTGTTGAATTTTGTCAAATGCTTTTTCCGCATCTATTGAGATGATCATATGGTTGTTGTCCATGATTCTGTTAATATATTATAGTGCATTTATTACATATTTTGAACCATCCTTGTATCCCTGGGATAAATCTGACTTTGTCAGGGTATAATGATGACCCTTTGTATTCTGTTTACCAGTATCTTATTGAGCATTTTTGCATCTATGTTATTCAGTTGGATTGGTCTGTTGTTCTCTTTTTTGGTTGGGTCTTTCTCTGATTTTAGAATCAAAATAATACTTGCTTCCAGGAATGGATTTGGAAGCATTGCTTCTCTTTCAATTTCACTGAAAAGTTTAAAGAGTAGTCTTCTCGAAATGTCTTGTAGAATTCAGCACTGAAGCCATCAGGACCTGGACTTGTCTTTCTTGGTAAATTTTTAATTACATTCTCAATTTCACTGATTTTAGTTTGGTGTTTAGAATTTTAATATCTTCTTTGTTCAACTTTGGTAATTCATATGTATCTAGAAATATGCCCATTTGCTCTGTGTTTTCCATTTTGTTAAAGTACAGATTCTCAAAGTAGGTATTGATGATCCTCTGGATTTCTGTGGAAGTTGTTTTGACTTCACCATTTTCATTCCTATTTGCATGAATTTGAGCCTTTTCTTTCCCTTTTTTGATAAGTTTGGCTAAGGGTTTATCAATTTTATTTATTCTTTCAAAAAACCATCCCTTCAAATCATTGATTTTTTTGTATCATACTTAGTCTCCATTGCATTGATTTCTGCTCTGATCTTTATAACTTCTTCCCTTATATGAGCTTTGTGTTTCTCCTGTTCTTCTTTTTCTAGGAGCTTAAGATATGCTGTTAGGTTGTTTATTTGAGCTTGCTCTGTTTTTCTAGTGAGGGCACTCACTGCTATGAATGTCCAATGTAAAAATACTTTCATTGTATTCCATAGATTCCTGTATGTTGTACTGGCATTGTCACTAAATTGTAAACAGTGTCTAATTTCTTCTTTAATTTTTGCTGTGACCCATTGGTTGTTCAGGAGAGTGTTATTCATTTGGCATGTGTTTGTGAAGTTCTTGCAGTTTCTTATGTTATTCATCCCCAGTTTAGTTGCATGATGTTCTGATAATATACATGGGATAACTTCAATTCCTTTGCATTTACTTAAACATGTTCTATGAGCTAGCATGTGGTATATTTTGGAAATGACCTGTGTGCAGCCAGAAAGAATTTATATTCTGATTTTGTGGGGTGGAACACTCTGTAGATATCTGTTAAGTCCATTTCTTCAAAAGCTTGGTCTAGCTCTAGTATTTCATTGTTGATTTTTAGTCTAGATGATCTGTCTATTTGTAACAATCGGGTATTGAGGTCCACCACTACAACTGTATTAGTGCTTATTTGGTCTCATTTACCTTAATGTTTGTTTTGTATAGTTGGGAGCATTAGTATTTGGTGTATATATATTTATGATTGTCATCTCTTTCTCTTGGATTGTTCCTTTTACAAGGATGTAGTGGCCTTCATTGTCTCTCTTAATCAGTTTTGGTTTGAAATTTACTTTGTCTGCAAAAAAGATACCTATCCCTGCTTTTTCTCCAGGTTCCTGTCACATGGAGAACTGTTTTCCATCCTTTTACTTTCAGTCTATGAGTTTCTTTTTTAACTAGGTGAGTTTCTTATATACAACATTTTGTATGCAATATTATTGATGGATTTTGCTTCTTAATCCATTCTGCCATTCTATTTCTTTTGATTGGTGAATTGAGCCATTGACATTGGTGGTTATAACTGATATGTATTGTACTGACTTTTCATTGTCATATTATTTTCTTACTGTAGGTTTATTTTTATTTTTCTCCTTCTTTTAAATTCTTGCATATTGAATTTGCTCTGTTGGGCCTCATGGAGTTGTTATCTGTATGTCAAGTTCTTTTGCTCTTTTTGGAAACTTTTCTATAATTAATTCAGTTTTTTATGTCATTTAAGCTTTCTCCTGTTTTTTTATGGACTCCTATTAATCTTATATCATTCTTCTTTGTGTCATCTAGGGGTTGTTGGATTAATTTCTTGTGGTTCCTTACTATTTTTAAGAGATCTCTCTTTTCAAGGTCACTGACCACCATCCTATCTTCTGTATCTGATATTCTGTTTTCAGATTGGGTTAGTCTGCTATATATACTTTTAATAGTTTTTAATCTCCTGGAAATCAGTTTGAATCTGTTTCATATATTCCAGTTCTTTCTTATGTTGGGCCTTCATGGTTTCCATTTCTTTCCTATGGTGAGCATTCATGGCTTCAATCATGGTCCTGAATTCATCTATTTTTTTTTTATCTGTTTCTTTTCTAGAGTCTCTAATTATGTATTTTATCGGGGTAATTGTTTCTGTTTTGAAGATTTCTAGAGCCTTGTTCATCTGTTTTTTTACTTCCTGTGTTATCAGTTCAGATTGTTCAGGTGGTTGATTATCAGACTTTTCCATCTTGTTTTCCCCAGAATTTGCCTTTGGTAAGCTGAAAGACTGTCTTGTTTAAATGTCTTTTCATTTCTATCATTGTTGCTGGTATAGTCCTTAGTTTAATTCCTGGGTTGATAGTCAGATTTACTTATTGTAAGTATCTTTGTTGCTAGTATTTAGAAACCTGGAGGAATGATTGCTCCTCAGAGGTGTCTTCCTGCTGTGCCTGGTTTTTAGGATTTGAGACTCTAGTAACTCTGGGGCAATCTCATTTTCATTGTACTAGGAAAGATAACAGATTAGATCAATCACAACATTAGCCCAAATCATAAAATCAGCAACAACAGTAGAATCAAACACAGCTTAGAAAATGACAATTTGTGGTACTTATTAATCTATCACCTTTAACCTTGTGAAATAAAACAAAATCAAAGACTAGCCCAAAATATATTTATAATGAATAAACTGATCAATATAGTAACTTTACCTGTTGGGATGGGGACTTAGGAGTAAGGCCTTCTTATTATTCTTCACTACTGCTCTAACTCAGGGCAATGACCATTAAAACACCCTGTGCCTCTGCAGTTTAGATGAGGAACAGGGGTAGCCAGGAAGCCAGAGGAGAGGGGGAGGTTTGCTTGAAGCAAAACCCAGTCCTCACTGGGTCCACCTGGTGGCAGGGAGGCTGGTCCACTGGTCTATTATTCTATGTTTTTAGAAATCTGGCAAGTAGTTAAAAAACATCTCTTCTAAAACATCTTTGTAAGTAGGATGGTTGGTAAGAATGACTCACTTTGGCAGGTAAGGAGACATGCACAGATGTTATAGAAATTTGCCTAACTAAAGTCCATTAGTTGGACTGATGGGACCAATCCTTCGTACCTCATAGTCATGAAATAACTAATGACTCAAGCACAAGGAAGCCAAGGACAGAGACCCAGGCTCTGTTTGCACCTTCTGAGGCCACACTTTCTAGAAGATATTTGTCAGGAAGGGATGGAAGAATAGAGAGACAGAATGACCAGAAATCTCAAAGCAGAAAACATTTTCAAATTGCAACCAAAACAGGGGGAATAAAAGGGATAGTGATTAATGAAAGTGTGCCCAGAACATTACCTAACCCCATCTTGCGTGTCCTCCTGATAGAATGCTGAAAGCCTATGTGCTTAGAAAAGCCCCATCTGGATGCTATGGAGATGCTCTTCGCTGACCTCATTCTTTGGACAGCTTTGTGGATAAGCAAATCGTGTTTGATGCATTTCTTTTAATATCTGCTTTTGTTTTCTTCTCTTGGCATCATCTCCTGATTATGAATTTTATCCAAGATTTCCCTGAAAGAAGTTTCCAGGGTTCTCTCATTTTGTCATGCTGATTGTTTATCAATCAGTATTCTCTGCAGATGTCACTCCTTTTGGCAACTTTTGCCCCTCCCAGCTGTGATGAATACTCACTGGTCACCCCATTGTTTCCCCCTTTCCTCTGAGCACCCAACTAGCCTCCCTTAATGTCAGTTTCACCCTAAATTCTAGGGCAAGACCGAGTGCTAGCCAAAAGAATGTGGGCAGAATGATGCCCTCCATTTACAGGCTTGCCCATCAAATTCTACCATGGGGCAATGGGTTTGGTTTTAGTCATGTTGTTTGAAGTACAAATGAGGCAACCAAGTGGGCTTGAAAGCAGTCTGAATTTGAGATGGAATCATAGGCAGAGATATGGTTGTCTAGAGAGTACATAATGAGAAAAGTACCAAGGCAAGGTTTGGAAAAACCATGAGCACTAAATAAGTAAGTTTATCTCAAGAAGCATAAGATAGAACTGAAAAAGGAACAAGTAAAAGGAAAGCAGGATGAAAGTTCATGAAAACTAAAGGAGAAGAGAGTTCCCAAGAGGCAACTATCCATCATGACAACCATTACTACAAATTCTATACAATGAGGGATGAGAAGTAGAAAAAGCTGCTGGATTTGTCGGTACCAGTCCCGCTCACAGCACTTACCAGCTTCTACTGGGGCAGAGGGCTCAGGTGTGGAGCACCATGTTCAAGTTTAATGACTGGTTAAGAGAATGGAAGAACCCAGGAATGCAGATTTCTGTTGTTTATGAGGGGAAAAAATACTACAAAGACAGAAGAGCCATAAAAAATTGTGATAAAAATATGTTGAACATTTAAATTTCTAAAAAGGATTATTATAGCAAAGGACACTTGCCATTTATTCTGCTCCAAATATTTTTTCTCACTTCAAACACACTTATTTCATTGTTATTGTCACTTCCTGAAGCAGTTCTGGAAATCCCCTTCTGTGAGTGTCTGCACTTTCATAGCTGCCTCCATGTCCTGAATCATTTCAGGGTTTATGATTCATGGTCATTTTGGTATTAGGAAAGAACCAGAAGGTGCATGGTACCAGATCCAGTGAACCAAGTGGTTGAGGACATGCAGTAACGTTCTTCTAAGAACCCATATTTCAGTTGCTTGGCACATGGCATGTGCATTCACTATATTTTTTATCACACCTCAGACTCTGACAAAAGAGGACTTCCAGAACTGCTTCAGGAAGTAGCAAGAAGCACAGTATAAGAGTGTGGGGGAGGTGTGCTTAGAGGGGGATTTAGGACAATGTGTTGTTTACTATAATAAAATTTGTAAAATGTTAACATTCACTATATAGTTTTATCATTATAGTAAGAGGGGAAGGAGTTTCAAAAGGAAAGACAAAGCAAATTAGAAACTAGATCAACATCATCTTTCCAACTTGGGGATGACGGGAAAAGAGGTGAATAGAAATGAGAGAGAAGGCATACAAAACAAAATCCAAAGAGTAATATACAAAGATGGTAAAGGTGATTTTATTTTTCTACCTTGTAATTTTCTTTCTTCCCAAAGTTTCTATAGTGAACTTTGTATTACATTTATAACAGTAGAAGGGTTTTGCTTTTGTTTTGTCTTTGTTTTTTGTGGTGCTGGTGTTGAACTCAGCATCTCCTAAATGCTAAGTACTTTGCCATTAAGCTACATCCTCAGCATTAAAAAAAAAAAAAAAAAAAAAAAAAAAAAACAGTCTTGATAAATTTCCCAGGCTGGACTCAAACTTACAATTCTCTTGCTAAGTAGCTGGGGTTACAGGCTTATACCATGCCTGTCTTGCTTTTTTTAAAGTGGTGCTTAGATTATTCACAAGCAAAAGCAGAAAGAGCTAAAAAGAGAATGAGGAGCAGATCCCAAAGGTGGTGGAGAACACGCTATCACCCAACACTTGACTTTTCCCTGTTATTCTTGGGCAAGGACACCAGCTGAGGAAGGAGAGGGAAGATAGGGTATGTGCGGGTCAGTTTGGAAGCTGAGGAAAATGAATGAAGAACTATAGATCGGTGTTCCACACCCTACCTACCCATTATAAGCACCAACCACCAAGCCCCGGTGTGGTTTCACCAGCAACTTCTTGGCTACATTATCCCATCTTGGTCCTTCAGTCTGGACAGACTGACTTGCAGTTTAGAATCTGTCCTGATTCCTTCCTCTTATAAAAATTAAATTTCTACAAAATGAAAAAAAAAAATTTTTCCTGTTGGTCCCTATGTGAGTTCGCTGCAAACTGCCATCCTTATGCAGCCGGGAAATGGAGAACATCCATGAATTCACTCACCACACAATGAATAAGAACTAATTCTGTTCTTTCTGCTAGTGAAAGGGGCATTTTAGGATTTCTACGACTATGTGCTTTAGAGTTGGGCATTCCTAGCTCTGAAACACTTGGGTAAGTGAGTGGTTTAGCAATAGAAGGGGAGGGATTGCTCCAGATTTATTGAAAGCCACCATCGATGTTGTGTCCAGCTGGTCTCCAGATGAGGACAGCCATGGAAATAGGTGGAGTTTAAATACCCATTGGCTATAGACAATTTAAAGTAACAGAAAGATAAATAATGGCATAAGAAAAGATTGTATCCAACAAAAGAGTCTTTTGATGATTGGGAGAAAAAGAAATTCTTTTAAGAAACCCAACATTGAGTTCGTTGGTAGCAGATCTTTACTAAAGGAAGTCATCTCACAGGAAAGGATTGAAAAACCAAAAAATCTAAAGCAAAGAATGGGAAAGATGCTGATACATCTAGAAACACACACATATAAAATGAAAAGAATGAAATAATATAAATAATATAAAAAGAATGAAATAATATAAATATTTTTGGAGAATCATAAAAATCAAGATATACAATAATAGTAGCATGGAGTTAGATTGGAGTACTGGAAACTGAAGCACTTTTATCCTATTGTGTTAAATAAGAGTGAGAAGTAATTCCTCCTCTCTGTTTTAGTGTCCCTTTTTGAACTCCTTTCTGCCCCTCCCCAATCCTTCCCAGTCTCTAGTTACCATGATTCCATTCTGAGAGTGACTTTTGGTTTCCACAAATGGGTGAGAATATGAGTGTCTGTCTTATTTTACTCAACATAATGACCTCCATTTCCATAACTGTTGCTGCAAATGACCTGATTTGTTCTTTGTACACCAAATAGTATTCAATTGTCTAAGCATGCCACCTTTTCTTTATTCACTCATCACCTGAAGAAGATCTGGGTTGATTCCATAATTTGGATATAGTGAATAGTTCTAAACTAAGTGTTTTTGTATGGTATCATAATTTTATTTCCATTAGAAATATATTCCATATATTCAACAATGAAATTATTTGACCATATGGTAGTTATCTTTGTAGTTTTTTGAGGAATCTCCATATTGTATCTTCCATAATGGCTATACTAATTTACATTCCAACTAATAATATAGAGAAGCTGCTTTTTTTCCAAATCTATACCAGCATTTATTTTTTGTGTTTTGATGAAAGCCATTCTAACTGGAGTGAGTGATATTTTATTTAACTTGTTTTATCTGAGGATCACTGAAATTGAGCATTTTTTCTTGTATTTGTTAGCTGTACATTCTTTTAAGAAGTGTCTGTTTAGTTGTTTAGTTGATTTTTTTTAATCAGATTCAATTCCTTATATGTTCTGGATATTATTCCCTTTAAAGATGAGTAGTTTGCAAATATTTTCTCTCATTCTGTAAGGTATTTCTTAATTGTGTTTGTTCTTTCATTTTCCATGCAGAAGATTCTTAAATTGATATAATTCTATTTGTCTATTTTTACTTTCATTGCCTGTAGTGTTGGGGTGCTATCTAAAATTTTATAACCTATACCAATGTCTTAAAATGCCTTCTTGGGCCAGGGATTTAGCTCAGTGGTTCTTCCTTTTAAGCACAAGGTCCTGAGTTTTATCCCTGGTACCAAATAAATAAATAAATAAAATGTCATCTCTGTTTTATTATAGTAATTTCATCGATTTATATTTAAAATTTAGATCTTTGATCCAACTTGAGTTGATTTTTGTGAATGGTGGTAAGAAAGGATCTAGTTTCTTTTGCATATTCATACACTGTTTTGTAAGCACCATTTAATGAAGAAACTCTTCTTCACTGTATGTTCATGGCATCTTTGATTCATTGTCTGTGTATAAATATACTATTTTTAATATGCCAAACTTTTGTACTTGAACTTGTTTACAAGTTCTAAAATTCTCTTGGTGGAGTGTTTGAAATCATATAATTTCTTTGCCAGCCATTTCAGTTCAATGAAATTCCCTTACCTGATTTTGCTTCAGTTATCTGTGCCTTTTTGCTGTCACGATTAATAAGTTGTTGTCAAGAAGAACGTCAAAGGCTTATGTTTTCTTCTCTTAGTTTTAGGTCTTACATTTAAGTATTTAATCCATTTTCTTTTAATCCACTTTTGTATATAATGTGAGATAAATGTCCAAGTTTCATTTTTATGCATGTGGATATTTAGTTCCCCAAATACCAAACAAACAAATATATATATTTGTTTTGCTACTAAGGATCAAGCTCAGGAACTTGTGCTTACAAAGCAGGTGGAGGAACCACTTAGCTAAATCCCTGACCCCCCAAACACCATTTATTGAAGAGACTCTTAGTTCTTTTGTTGGCCATAATTATGTGGCGAGGATATGGATTAAAAAAAAAAAACTTGTGCACTGTTGATGGAACTATAAATTAAGACAGCCATTGGAAAATAGTATGAAGTGTTTTCAAAAATTTAAACATAAAACTACCGCACAATTCAACAAACTCTGTTATGGATACTTAATCAAAGAGGTGAAATCTGAATCTCCGAAAGATAGCTATAGTTCTTGATTATTCATAATAACCAAGGCATGGAAATATGGATCCAACCTAAATGTCCATCAGTTGATGAATGGAGAAAGTTTGGTATGTGTATGTGTTTGGACATTTAGGGTACACACAAACACACACACACACACACACACACACACACACACACACACACACCACATAGAGTGGAATATAATTCGGCCTTAAAAGAAAAAGGAAATCCTGCCATTTGGGATGATGTGAGTGGATCTAAAGGACATTGCGCTTAATGAAATAAACTGGTCACAGAAAGGCAAATGCAGTGTGATCTCATTTATTGTAAAATTTAAAATAAATAAAATCCTAGAAATAGAGAGTGAATGGTGGTGTCAGAGAATGGGAGCTGAGAAATGAGAGATATTAGTCAAATGGTACAATATTTCAGTTATGCAGGATGAATTAGTTCTGTAAATCTAATCATGTACAGCCTTGTAATAACTCATTATGATACTGCATTGTATACTGTAAATTTATGAAAAGGATAAAACTTAACTGTTCTCACCACAGAAAAAGAAAGAAAGCTATAACTATATGAGATGATGTATGTGTTAATTAGTTTAACTGTACTGATCATTTCACAATATTTAAATATATCAGTATATCATTTTATACATTTTAAATATATACAATTCCTATTTGTCAATTACAAGTCAGTAAAGTTGAAAAAAGAATGAACCTGGAGCTGACCCACATTTAAATCTTACTTCTGTTCATTTATAAGCTAATCAAAAGGCAAATTACTTAACTTTAGTTTTCTTTTTTTTGAGACAGGGTCTTACTATGTGGTTGAGATTGACCTGGAATTCATATGTAGCCCCAGCTGGTCTCAATTTACAGTGATCCTCCTGCCTCAGCCTCCTGAGTTCTGGGATTACAGGTGTGTGCCACCACTCCTGGCCAACTTTACTTTTCTTATGAATAAAATATGTATTGAAGATCAAACTACATCATAAATTTATTTGTAAAATTAAATGTACTGAGAAAGGATTTAGAAAAATAGATAATTGATAATATTACTATTAAAACTATTAGGTATTAATATCAAGACATGAGTAGTAATATATGGCAAAAGGAAAATTATAGATCAGTCTCATTAAGTTGATGCAAATAATCTCAACTAAACACTAGCAAAAGTAAAATAGATATGCATAAATTATATCATGATCTAACTAGATTTGTTCTGAAAATTCAAAGTTGATTTGACATTAGTGTATCAGTTAATGAAACTAATTATTTAACAGTTTAAAGGAAATAATCACACATTTATCTTTATAAATATGCAAAAATTCTCTGTCAGCAATCAACATCCTTCCCCCCCATTGGGATCTTGTAACTTTACATGATATATCTTTTTTTAAAATTTAATTTAATTTATTGGTACATTCTAGGTAGACAGTGCAGCTTTCATGATGTAGAAAAGTTCTCAGTACATTTTGAACAGAGGGCTTCTGATAAGGAGCACCCAGATATGGCACTGGGGGTATAACTCAGTGGTAGAGCATGTCCTTAGCATGCGCAAGACCCTAAGTTCAATCACAGCACCAAAAGAAAAATAAGTACCCAAACAAAACAATCAAAATTTATTTTTGTTTTTGTTTGTTTTTGTGCCAGGCATCGAACTCTGGCACTTGCTCTTGCAAGGAAGGCAGCAGAACCACTAAGCCAAATCCGCCCCCCGCCAAAAAAAACCCTTGTTTTTAATGGAGAAAAACTGGAATTTCTTAAAAATCAAAAATCCTGATTCTACTGGGAAAATACTACTTTTGGAAAATTCTGTACTGACTCACCCCAAGTAGCAGGCTTACACATAGAGAGTCCACCACACCTCTTTGCACTGAAGAGCCAGAGGATCCAGCAGCTGCTCAGCACAAGAAGATGGATGTCAAAGAACAAGAGGGATTAAGGATGCAGGCCTGGTCCCTGGTAGAGAGCCTGGAAACTCACTGTAGAGCAACTGTTGCAAGGCTTTGTTGGAAGACCATGGCTATAGGAAACAGACATCTGAAGACTGAAGTCCAAAAGTAATGGAAGCATGGGCACACCTGTTAAGGAAGACTGGAGATCTTTAAAAAGTGCACACTTCCTTGTTTTCCTTTCTGTCCATCCAGTCTGTAAGTCTATTGGTTGGTGTCACACACATGCAGGTGAATCTTCTTCCCTCAATTTACTGGCCTAAAAGTCAGTCATCCCCTGACACACCCAGAATTGTGTACTAATGTATTGGGCATTTCTTAGTCCATTCAAGGTGACATATCATGCTTAATGGTCATACCATTATCAGTATATGACTATTAATGGTCATAGCAGTCTCTTGTACCCAAATGGCAGGGTGGGTGAGCTGCAGCAATGATTTCAGTAAATGGGCTTCTGAAAGTGATAATCCTTAACCTAAAGCTGAGTGCATTCTGAGGAGGGTGCATGGAATCCTGTCTTCCATGAGTGAGCAGCTTCCTGTACCATATCCTCTCCCATTATGATATACCACAGCAACACAGGGCCAAAGGCAAGGGAGCCATGGTCTTGGAAAGTGCCTCGATTCCATACAAATTGTCTCTAAGACATTTGTTCCTCTCCTTATGACCTTTCTACTCTTTAGAGTCACAGTTGGACTTAGTAATTTTTTGAATAGGGCTCAGAATTCTTTCCCATTTGTACCCCACACCATGCCTTCTGGAGTTTTGTCATCTTCTCAGGGAGCTTCCTCCCCTCTCCTCCCCACATTTCACTCCAGGATAATGTTTACTTTTGTTTTATAAAAATAAACTGCTTCTTCCCAAAGGTTTTTTTTTTTTTTCAATTTTGTTCTTGCTGAAGTGGATATTCATAGCCAGTAACATCTGGAATCTTGATCATTATGTACAAAAAAAAAGTTTTCTTACCTGAAAGAGCAAAGACAATTTTCTTTCTTAAATACCATATGAAGTATGGAGAAATAACTTGCATTCCATTCTTCTAGTGCATCAAAGAATGAATAGATAACAAAATTGTTTCATTTCCAATTAAAACAGTGTGAGCATTCATTTATCACACAACAGTCATGCGTAGTTAGTTAACATGCCAAAGTGTATGTTGGGTGTCATGGGGCTACTGTCTCCTCTTTCTCCCCTGTGGTGGAATGACCTTTGGAAGGATATGGTGACCCATGGCTTGAGGTCTAAATTCCTCCATCCTCTGATTATTTTTCTGACAAGCAAAGCATAGGAAAGGCGGGTGGGCAAAGGGAAGATTCTTATGAAGATAATACTGCAATTTAAAAAAAAATAACTTAAAATTATTTTCTTAATATTTTCTCATCATGAAATAAAATTCAACATTATTTTTAAACACTTCCCATTAATGTATAGATTTATATAAGCTCATTGCTTCTCAGCCTCTTGGCTAAGATCAAATGTAAAATTCCTTTCTTATCAAGTATTTCTGTTGTGTTTTATTTCTGGTCATTATATGTTGCCTTAGTCCATTTTCTGTTGTTATAACTGAAAGCCACAGACCGGATACTTTACAGAGATTAAAGATTTATTTAGCTCATTGTTCTGGAGGCTGGGAAGCCTTCTTGCTGCAGCATGACACCAAGGAAGGCATCACATGATGAGACAGAGAGAGTGCGCCAGCTTGGGCCTCTCAGTCTTCTTCTAGAGCCACCACCCCTGGCATCAAGGAGCATTGCCCTCATGACCTCATCAATCCTCATTACCTCTTCCAGGCCCACTCCAAATACCATGAACATGCAAATTCAGAGATTACATACACGCGTTTAGGGACACCTTAAAACCATAGCCTGTTTAATACCTCAACGATCGTCTTTGTAAATAAACATGGTTTCCCTCCAGGATTATTTTGTATGAATGTGTTCCTAGAAGTAAAATTGTCAGGCCATAGAATGCAGCTTTAAAAAAAAAAATCCCTGATAATCATTACCAAATGCTCTTCAAAGTGTTTTGCCAACTTACATTCCCACTGTCAAGAGAGGATGCTGCCATCCCAGAAAAGTAATATCTTATCGCTTGGGAACTCAGTCTGCAGGCTAACAGAATATTTCTCATAAACATCTTTTAGTTGGGTTTGATTATAGCCTTTTGTGCTTTTAAATGCTATTGTTTTCTTCTTTTTCAAATTAAAAGTACTCTGCTTGCACAACTTGGAAATTTTTGATACGTGCTAATAAACTAATAAATTTTACACATTTTCATTCAAACGAGTAATGACAGCTCACCTTTAAGTGTCAAGTATTTTATGTCAGGCCAGATTCTAAGCACTACGTTTACTAAATGCTCACAACTCAATCAAATAGGTGGGGTTGCTTTTTATAGATAAAGAACCTGAAACAAAAGAGAATAAATGGCTGAGATTAAAATTGAAGCATTCTGGCTTCAGAATCCCTGCAGCTAATCACAATATTCTAATGTCTCTGAAACCAAAATTAGCTGGAAATTTGCTTCTTAGAAATAGCATAAATAACTGTTTTGACTGCTTGTTTTCCAGATATCAAAGGTACAAAAAGTTTTCCCAAAGTTTACTATTAAAAATTAAGCTAAATATTAATATGTGTGTTTGTCAGTTTTCTGATAGCATTCCAAATGCCCTATAAGTGATAAAAATAAACTTATAAAGAGAAAAGATATATTTTGGCTCACAGAGGTGTCATTCCATCCCCTTGGCCTTCTGCCTTTGGGCCTTTGGTGGCATAGTACATCATGACAGGGAGCACAGAGTAAAGGAAGCTGCCTACTTCATGGAAGCTAGGAGTTAAACAGAGGGCAATGAAAGGGCCAGAGCCCCTTCAAGGCCCCCTCATAATGACCTAACTTCCTCTTACTAGGCTCTCCTTCTTAATGATTCCACCATGTCTCATTAGTGACACAACCTGGGGACTAGGTTGGGCCTTTAGGAGACGTTCTAAATCCAAACTATAGCAATATGCCACCTGGCTATCTGGAGTTCAAAAGTTCTTTCAGTCAGTGCCTCCCTTCTGTCCAGAGCAAATTGTTCTAAATATTAGACTTTTATTTAAATATATGCTCTGTCCATATTCACTTAAATATGGCTCTAAACCTTATTAGCTGCAAATGTCCTTTCCCCAGATGTACCATCAGTGACTTCCAGTTAAATTACGAAGTTGAAAACTTCTATATGCTCTAGAGCATAGTTGGCCTTGTCCCTACTACATTCAAGAAAGACCATTCCCTGCATCTCTGAAACAAGGATATACCTGGAAAGGAGAAAAGTCACTCTTTTCCGTAGTATATATTATGGAGGAAGCATAAATAATCACCATATGGTAAAGTACATTGGTCAGGACCAAGAAGATTTAGAAAGCATGGTAGGGGACTACTCAGTGTTAGGTAGGATATATACTGGGATGGTCCTTAGGGCATCTAAGATGGAAGCTAGCTGAAGGAAGGGATGTGCTTCACAATAATCAGCAGGTAATCTTAAGGCACAGTGCTCAGTACTGGAAAGGTAGACCTGTGGCCAGAGTTCATTTACTTCTAAAAGTAGCAGCAGAGGCAGAGAGCTTCAGAGATGCTGATGTGCACACTATTACCAGGGCTGTGATCCTTCCCAGAAGGTCGACTAACCATCCTTCAAAAGGGACCAAGAAAGTTTAATATGGAACGGCCTCTGACCTCACTCTGAATATTATACAATTTCCAAATGGTGGTTCCATAGTGGTGACCGGGAGAAGAAAGAAGACTGCATACCACTTGGTACAGTCAGACCCCTGAAACTGTGGATGAAAGTGACAAATGATTCTTACTTGAGATTAGTCAGGGAGAAAGACTATAGATCTCCTATTCTGCTTTGTACCCATGTCTCAGGCTTCCTGACTGTCAGCACGCTGTTTTGTAGACTTTTGATTCCAGTCAAGTAGTCACATTCCTTGCTGGTCTTCCTTCTTACAACTCAAAAAATCTGAACACTGTACAACAAACAAACATAGGAAAACTGAATGGCAGAAGAAAGAGAACTGTCTGGAACTTCAAGACTAGAGGAACAACACAGAGGAGGAGTTCTCTGGGTTTCTATTAGATTCTCCTTTGTGGCAGAAAAGAAGCCTGTAGTCTGGAACTGTGAACAAGTACAGGTAAAGAAGTCTGCCCCCAAAAGGAGCAGAAGACCTTTTGATAATATCCATTGACCCAAAACACTGAAGGGAAAATTATCCATGTCCCCACCTCAACAGGTTCTCAATAGGACTAAACGAAGAGTTGAGTTTCTACCTGGATGTGATGACAATACATTGGGGTGGGCTGGCCAGGAGTTGGCATCTGCTTTTGCAGGGATGGTGTTGGCAGGGTCCATTGGGGAACTACACTTTCACTATCACAAAACAGCAAGGCCAGATGAGGCAGCTCAAGATGCTGTTAGTCAGCATTTCACATCCCCTCAGTTCTGATATCAACTGGTGTTGATCTAATGACCCAGAGTTAGTGTGGATTCCACAACTTCAAGTACATGGTCCCTGTCAAGTTAGCTGTCACTTCAGATGCCGGCTGCACCATGGGTGTCCCTAGGCCATTCACACTTGTGATCAACTGTCAATAAATTCAAGAAGTCCCTCCATCTTTACAGGTTTGAAAACTCAGTAAAATGACTCACTATTGTTTGGAAAGCACCATACAATTACAGTTTTATTATACAGGATAAAAATCAGGAGCAGGCAAATGAAATGACACAAGAGTGAGTCTGGAGGATCCCAAATACACAGTTCCCATGACACCTCCCCAAGCAATCAGGGGGACATTATACCCTGTAGCATATCAATATGTTCCCCAACTAGGAAGCTCTATTGAATCTATACAAAATTTGGGAGGAGGGGTCTGGCCTCAAGTTTCAACTCCGTGGGCATCCCCTATGTCATCCCTTCAGAGATCCAGCTGGCTTAAAACCCCAACCTCTAGTCCCAAGGTTGTTCCTACTGATGATCAGGTACCCTCCTGAGCCACCTTATCTCTTAGGATAGAATAGAGTGGGATCAAAGAAGCTCATGAAGGTCTCCCTACCAAGAATGAGACAAAGGTCATTTCAAATCTTTATTGTAAAATACTCTTTCATTTCCATCACCTACCCTTGACATTGCCAGGAACACACTGGCAGCTCTAGTTCTACCCTCACACATCAGCTCAGGGGAGGGTGAGGTGAAGGGAGATGGAGCTGGTGGATGCACTGCTGTCACTAGAGTGATAATGGCAGAGCTCGGCAGGGAACTGA
Organism: Fukomys damarensis; assembly: GCF_012274545.1. Lineage (NCBI taxonomy): Eukaryota > Metazoa > Chordata > Mammalia > Rodentia > Bathyergidae > Fukomys > Fukomys damarensis. Next base: position 24,933,344 of record NW_022900926.1, on the reverse strand, counting down.
ATGTCCATTCCCTGTGAATCTGCACAATGTACTTTAACAGGGGCCGTGCCTGCAAAAAGATTAAATAAAATTGTGAATCTCATAACTTGATACTCAAAGTGTCTGGGATATGATTGAAAACCATTCCTCAGACCAAAAAACCAGAAAACTTGCTTGAGTGAGAAAAGCCCATCACAAAGATGATACAGCACAAAGATGATACAAATGTTGGAAGTGTGTAAAATTGTATGGTTTCCCTAATTACAAGAATAATGCAGATCATTGTCATGATGGAGGAAAGCTCAGTAACAGAAGCAAGATCATTGTGAGGCATGGCTTTTAAGAAATGCCAGTGCCAGTGTGAGAATGTTCTAGGTTCAGGGGAAAGTTGAGGATGGAAATAAGTAGAAAGCAAACAGTTGAGACAAAGCTAAGATCACTTCTCAGACCAAGGAGAGACCAACAGTTATCAAATAGTTGGAGGGCTAGAGCCCCTGATTGTGGAAACACTGGAAAGCACTGGGGCCTCACCTATGTGAAAAATGGCTTTCTGATCTGTCTTCTGTTTGCTAATGGCCCTCAAAGGGGCAGACCTATCCATCTTCTCAAGAGATCTTCAAAGTGGAAAGGTCACAAGGTTAGGAGGATTTGTTTTTCCCTTCCACAGGCTGTCAAATTATAAGGGAAAACCTAAGAAAAGCACAACTTTAACTTCCCCTTGACTTCTCAAGTTTGAGCACGCATTCCTCCCAGGGAAACTGCTGTTCCTTGTCTCCACACCTCCCTCCCATATGCCTGAGGACACACAGTGTGGCAGGCTTTCTGTTGAAGAGCTGTGTATTATGATAAAGCCAGTCATCTCAGCCACAGGAAGTCACTGGGGCCTGTGCACAGGAGGGACCTACGCAGGGGAGGCAATGGCTTGGAAGGCCATGTCATTTCTCAAGCTATGGAATATTATTTTGGCAAGAAGCGAGTGACTGTATGTCCTCACTGTCAGGAAAGCATCCAACACCTCTCCAATCTAGTTCCTTGTGAGCTCACCCTCCTCCTCATAAACATGCAGTTCCCTTTCTGTAGGTGTTCTCTGTGAGCCCGCTTTGCTGCTGGGGAGCCTGTCTCCTCTTCACTGGCAAAGTGGTGTCAAGGCGACTTAACCCTGGTGAAAAAGCCACCAGTTCTGGAGAGAGGTGCAGTGGAGACTACAGCCCCAGCTTGCATGGCCTCAGAGGAGCTGGTGCCCAAGCGATGAATATGAAGCGTTCCTGGGAAGGCCTAGATACTAAAATCCACCGAGGGGCCCAAGTGCATCCTGCCAACATATGCTTTTTCAGCTAACTGTTTGTGAGAGCAAACGTCAGAGAAAATGGAAAAATACATCTTAGAAAGAAATCCAAGTTTCTGTCTTGATTATTTGCTGCATGGTCTGCCCTCTTGTGTGTTGCAAGGGCCAGCTGCTTTGTGCTCTTCTATGTTGTAGAGAATTAATTTTTCATCTGGGTGATCTGTAAAATAGGCCCTTTTTAGGAATTTATAAGATTTATAACAATTCATAAGATTATAAGCTGGAAGGGAGCTTAGTGATCAACTACTCTAACACTCTATTTTTAATGATAGAAACATCGGGTCCAGAGAGCTTAAGTAACTTGCACAAGTTTGCACAGAAATCCAGTTGCAGAGCCAGCAATGGTGCTGAGGTTTTCAGAGGATGCAGGACTCTTAATACCTGTATAGTTTTTGGTTGAGTCTGATTTCAAAATTGATTCCAAGTATTTTGATTTTAAAAATAATTAAAATCTCTGGGTACTTCTCTAAATGTTTCTCCTTCCTCAGATCAAATAATTCAGTATTTTAGAAATCAAGCCATCAAAATTTAAAGAACACCTTCCTGATATAACCTTATTTAACTGGGTTGAAGGAATTTAGACTTTGAGATATTAGAATGGTGTTTCAAGTTGATTTGGGGCTTGAGTTTGGTGCTCTAAGTAAACATCCCACCTCCTTTTATTTATTTGGGGCCTAGGGTTATAACCTATCTACCCAGCACCATACCCTCATAGAAGAAATCAATCAAATAATCATGGTAAAAATGGGAGTGGGGTGTTAGACCTCCTATTCACATTTTAGGTCAATAACACAAAGCTGAGAAAGCAGTCGACAGATAGAACATATGTCACCTAATGGCATAGAACATGCGCAAGCAATTTTGGGTTGTGGATTTTCTCTAAAGCAGTAATCGGTGAATACGTGTACTAATGGGCAATGTTTCACAACTCCCAGAAAATATGCTAGAGAATGAGCAATATTTCAAAAGTCTGAAGTCCTTCACCTCAGATGAATAGGGTTACATTAGGTAAGTGTTCTGTAAATTTTGATGGCTTTCTTTCTAAAATAGCAAATTATGTGGTCAGAGGAAAGAGAAATGTTTAGAGAAGTATCCCCTTCACTTTGAACACACTTATCCAATCATGCTTGCCACTTTAAAAAACGTTTTAGAAGTTATCTTTTGTGTGAGTCTTTAGTTGTGTTTTCCTGGCTGCCTTGATACCTGAATCGATTCAAAATGTTTATCTTTCATGATCGTTTTGACTTTGGGGAACAACCAGAGGTTGAATGGTGCCAATTCCTATAAATAAGGAGGATGAGGACATACTGTAATGTTTTTGACAGAAACTGCCATAAAAGTTAAATCAGCACATGTCTAGGAGAGTTTCTGTGTCGCCAGGATGTGTCTGCCTCCCAGCATGTTGATGTATGGCTCCTGGGGTTTTTATTGAGTTTTCATTATGTAGGTATGATTGACCGAGTCACTGGCCACATTGTAGAACTCAGTCTCTCAGGAGGTCTAGCTGATATCACCTGGCTCAGGGTCCCAAGTATCTAATGGTTGGTCTTTCCTTTCAGTTCTGGGCACTTGCTACCCTGAAACTATGTAAGGGTCGACCATGAGTCGCCTTCCTGGTATAAACTCAGGTGTGGTCCAAGCAGTCCATGATGAATAACAAAAACACTTTAGCACTAGGGAAATTGTAAGAATTTAAAAGCTTCCGCCCTTGGAACCAGGAACACAGTACAGCCAAGTTCATCACATAACAGCTGAGATGACAAAGTCTATAGATTGTGCTACCAGGAACACCCACCCTCATCACAGACCAAACAGAGGAGCCCACTTGTAATCAGAGAGAATAAATCCAAATGAAAGAGGAGTTGAGATGAGAAAGGAGGGCAAAAAGCCAGAGCAACACAGCTGGATTTTTCCAGGCAGCCCTTACAGAGTTCCCAAGTCCCAGCGGGAGTTGAATTCCTGTCACTTGAAGCCCAGAGAAATGAACAGCCTTACCCTCTAGGAGCAGGCCACTGGGCTGCAAGGTGAGAAATGCAAAAGAGATAACAGTTACCAGGAAGTGATCTAGGATTTACAGCACATCATTTTATGTGTAGGTTCCAAAAGAGGATAAAACTATTGTCCCATGTGAAGTTCAACAGCTATGAAACTCACTTTTATTCCAACTCTCACTTCTTCAACAATATGTCAGAGATACAATGAGAGGGTGAATTCTCTAGGAAACCAATGTAAAGCAAGGGGAAACAGAACACAAGGCAAAGTAGGATCTTATCCTTACTTCCTGGTGGTTTTTATTATCTTTAAGGGAGGAAGAGTTAGTTGGAAGTACAAGCAGAGTTACAAAATTCTAAATGTTGATTTTAATGCTAAATCAACATTCCTTCATTTACTTTTTTAAAACATTAATTTTCATGCCCCTAACTAATTGGAAGGTTCATTTCAATGGGTAAAATGTGGAGGACCCTAATGGCAAGTCACATAAGAGGCAACATTTTCTTCTTTTAATTTTTTTGGTACTGGGGATAGAACTCAGGTCCTTGTTCTCGTGAGGCAGGCGGCAGAACCACTGAATTAAATCTCCAGCCAAGAGACAACATTTTCTACTTTCCAAAACTTTAGAATTCACTATTTTACACTCATACTCAGGTATGTTTCTGAGACTCTGAGACATCCACGATTCAAGTTTTAGTTTATCACTGGTTCCCAGAGTTATGTCAGATCTGTGGTCTGCTTGATCTCCCTGGCTCAGCTATATTTCATCATACTCCTATTGCACCTGTAAGTGAAAAAAAAGCAAGTACTGAACAAAGCACTGTTTTTCTGGAAAGTACAAGTTCTGTGACAAGAGTTAAGCAGAGCTTAGCAGAGCTACTTAGCCCCAGAGTGGGCAGGTTTCATAAAAGCCTTGTGGATATGTCCTATGAAGCCAGTTGTCAACTTCACTAGGAGCTGAGCGGTCCCCTGAGAGAGTGTCAGTTCTTAAAATTTGAGCAAGTAGTTTTGCTCCTAAGGTTGACTTTAAAACTGAGAAAGTGGGATGGGATCTGAAAGCCCTGGAGGGCTGGTAAAACTGAGTTAATCAACAGTCAATAGGCACCTGCAGATCATCTCTGGTAAATCTGTCTTCTGAGTGAGAGCTCCCCAATCTGCATTGGGGTAGTCTTTTGGAGACACAAGGCAGGGCAGGTTTGAAGCAGAGGAGAAATCGAAAGCTTGGTTTTGGTGTCTTAAATTGAAGACACAAATTAACACTAATCTTGATAAATTCTGATTCCTGGGATGATGGACTATATACCTCACATTTACCCAGCTGATGATCCAGTGCACCAGAAAAGAGTTTCTATCATTATCAAATGCTTCCAAGTCTGTGGTTTAGAAAGCAAAAGTTTAGAAATTCCAATGGAAACTGGAAAGACCAGCCAAGGATAGGCTGCTTGCAGTGGACCCAGCTGACCCCTGGGAAATGAGGATAGTAACTACTGTTTTTCTGTGCCTTGTATGTACCAGGTATTATGTTAAGAATTGTGCAAATATTACTTCATTAATTCTTACAATAACCCTACATGGTAGACAGTGTTGTCCCCATTTTGCAGATGAGGAAACAAAGGCCTAGAAGTGTCACTCACTGAAAAGTGGTGGGACCAGTATGCAAAGGCCTGTCTGGCATAAAAACCTACACTCCAAACACCTGCTCTCGTGATAAACACCCAAGTGCCATCCCCAATTTTATACTAGCAAATACCCTCTTTCCTAAGGACCCATCAGAATATTATGGGTCTAGGCCAACTGTGTCCAAGAGAAATTGAAGAAGAGCCACAAATGCAAGTGACAAATGTGATTTAAAATTTTGTAGTGGGAACATTGAAAAACAGAAATACAGTAAATATTTAAATTTTTTAAAATTTTATTACAGTAAAAGACACATTATCAAGAATGGTGGGATAAGTGTGTTCAAAAGAAGAGGGAGAGTATTTGAGGAGGATTAATGTCAATGTGTCTTTTACTGTAATAAAAGTCTTAATTTAAGTAGAAAATGTATTTTTAATCACCCAGATAGCCAAAATATTATCATTCCAACATATAATTCTTTTTTCTATTTTAAAGAAAGTAATATGGAATTAGAAATATAAGAACAATAAAGGAGATAGAGCAAAGAACATGTATAAGGGTTGATGGCATGAGGAAGATATTATTTTGTTTGATCAGTCAGTGCAAGCTAAGCAGACACAAGAAAGAAATAAATGGAAATAAAGGAAGGAAAAGTTGTAAGGGCAGAAAAATCAGAGAAGCAGAAATCTAAATCAGGTAGGGCTGCATATAATCTACTGTAAGAAATTTGGCTTTTCATTTGAGCAAGATGAGAGGCTACTACAGAGTATTGCGGGGACAAAAATAACGTGATCTGTAACATGCTTTAACGTCATTACTGAAGTAGGGCAAGATCAAAGGGGCAAGCATAGAAACCCGGAGGTTGTTAAGGAAGTTACACTAATATTCCAGGTGAGGCAAAATCATGGCTGAAAACAGAGCAGTAAGAAGCTGTTAAATCTGGATATAATTTGAAGGTTTGCTTTGGTTTGGGAGATATCAGAGAAAGAGTTGAGAGTAGCTCCAAGATTTTGGAGTGGAGGAAGTGAAGGAATAAAGTTGCCTTTTACTGGAGTTATTTGATGGAGATATCTGAAGGAAGAGCAGGTTTTGGGCAGACAAGACATTGAGAGCACCTTTAGGTGCCCTAAATTTAAGATACTAATTATGTATGTCTTAGTCAAGTTGGGTTTGCAGATTTTAAAGGTGGAGTCATGAGTCTGAAGTTTAGTAGAAAGGTTCAAATTGGAGGTCTAGATTTCAGAGTCACCAAGTACATAAGTGATATTTAAACTATTTGATAGGATGAGAATGCCAAGAGAGAAAGGTAAATAGAGAAAAGAATACAAGGACTGGACCAAGGTTATCTCCATGTTTTAAGTCCAGAAAGTCAGAAGGATCCACAAAGAGAGGAAAAAAGAGCATCTGTTGGGTAGAAGGGGAGTAAGGGAGGCCAAGGCAAAAGCAGTGATCTACTGTGTCAAATATTGCTGGCTACTAATCATAAACTGGCTTTGTAAGCACATCTGTCACTTTGATGAGAATATTTTCTGTGTAGCAAAGGACATGGAAATTCAACTGGAGGAGATTAGGAACTTCAGGAACAAAAGGAAAGTCAATGAGTGAAGGAAACTTCTGGAGGAGTTCTGTTATAAAAGAAATAAGACATTCTTGGAGGCTAAAGCAGGAGGATCTCAAGTTTTAGCCCAACCTGAGCAACTTAGTTAGACCTTGTTTCAAAATAATACATGTAGCTCATGGAGAATGTCCTTGGTGCAACTCCCAGTAATACACATACACAGACATGAGACATTGTGGTCTTAGGTACAGTGAAATGTGACAGGTCAGAATTACAGGCAAATGTTACAGCTCAGTGTTACAGCCAAGTGTTACAGCTATCCAAAGGTCTCTAGAGGCAAAGAAACCAAGTAGCACTCAGAGAAATGGAGGGATGCTTTTGTTATGCTGGTGGGCCCAGAGGAGTTTGCACTTCAAAGTCTGAGCCCTTAACAGAAATAGAAGCAACTTTATATAGAGATCTATGGAGTAGGGGGTTTGGGTTCACATACCAGGTGCGCATGTTCACAGAAGTGGAAGGGTGAGGTCAACAGACTATCTTGAAACATTGGGTAGGAACATTTTTCAGCTTCCACAGTTTTATTTGCAGTTAGGACACTTGATCAATTGCATTGCTTGAACAGTTACATTCGCGGTACAGATGGCTTTAAGAAAACATCTTATGATTCCTGCAAAAGCGTTGTTGGGGGGGTACTTTGGAACAAAGGCCTGCCAGGTTGTCCATTATTTCCTTAACGGATTTAGAGATGTTTTGGGGGCCTTTATAGGTATTCTCTTGTGTATATATTGAATTTTGGAGACAGGGAAGGATGATAGTACTGTTACCAGTCACATAGGTCCATATGCTCAAGTTCTTTTGTTCATCTCCACCCAAATTAAAGGAAGTAATTTATTTTGGTAAAAAGAAAAAAGTATTTATTTAAGGCTAGCTCTGAAGAGATTGATGAGGCCTCATCACCCAACTCGCCATCTCACAATGTGCAGATGTGTTAGAGTCTTTTGTAGCAAGGAATAGTGGGGGAGAGAATACAATGAGACAATACACACATTCAGACTTGTTTCATTCTTTCCTAGACCCAGACCACTCCCTCTCTTGTTTGAAACTGGACTTGATCTCCCAGTGCCAAAGGATCTATATAGTCTGTCTATTCACTTAGGTTTAGGAGAGGTGAGAGAACTATTTATGTCCAGTCCTGAGTTAGTTTGGAGAAGCCATTTCTCTCTAAAGAAAAAAAAATCCAACTTTTAAAGTTCCATTTGTGTGTCCCATTTATAAAGCCACATATGAAATCCTTAGGTAGACAAGAAGGGAACAGAAAAGTGCACAATTTGGAGGTGATAAATCTCACTGTTCAAGTCTTTTTTGGTTTTCTGCTCTCTGCAGTCCAAATAGAATCCTAACAGAATTGCTTTAGTGGGAAACCCTAACGGATTTTAACAAGGGACCTGTGTGATCAGTCCTGGTATGGGCTTTGAAAACAAATAGGCCAGCAAGCAAAACAAATTCTTCACCTTCTGGACAAAGAGACTCTCAGTGGCTGTGTTATTCAACCAGATAGATGCCCTGTGTACTCATGAGGTAATGCTTACTTGTTTGTTCTTGTCTAATGAAACTCTCAAAGTAAACAAAAAGCTGACCCTCTCCCAGCACACCCATCCTTATTCTGAGGTCATTTCCTTGAATAAGAAGTTCTCCTTAAAGTACCTGTGTTGTTTATCAGGAGATAGCAAAAGGTATCTCTAAGTCAGGAGAAACGCTAGAACCTACTCAAGCTACTCCATAGGCTGGAGGGGCCTTCAACTTTACTGTGCCTTCATTTTAAGGACAGAGAAATGGGTGGTAGGAAGGAATTGGCAATCTGTTACATACAAGCTTCTAGCCACATATCCTTGTTAGACCATCCTAAGCATCAGTTAGTATGCTTGTGGGAAACTGTTTGGTATTGGAGGCAAAAGGCAGTGTCAGGGAAATTTATTGAAGGATGAGCCTTAGTCTGTACTGTCTTTCTACAGAAGTTAGAGTGAGTTATTGGCTTTGTTGAGTAATTGGCTGGTTTGTGGCTTGAAGGAGAATCTTCTTGCTAAAAGAAAGCAAACATTATTTGAATATACCTGTATTTTGGAAATTTGTGCAGAAAATAAAAAGTGATTTTGATGCATTCTGTTCCATACAAATAAAAGGTGGAAGCAAGAACTTACACATATAGGATGGAATTATTACTAATCTTCAAGTGGAAAGGAGAAAAATCATCTGATAGAAGGTGAAATTAAGTAAATTGATCTATTTTTGCCTTATTAATAATGAGTAATTCTCAAAGTTGACTTACTAAACATGTTTTTGTCTGATTCTGAATTAAGAATAACATTTTAAATAATAATTTGGATTAACAACATTTACACTGGTTCCACATATGGCTGCTCACTACTTGAAAGATGATATTTAGGAGCTAAGAGTTGGAGGGAAGGAAATCAGTTTTATTTAAGGACCAGCGTTCTGAGGAGATAGAGTGCACATTGTCCTAAAAATTCCACTTGGGAGATTCAAGTGTATGAGATGGCTTTTATGTAAGGAAGGAAAGGAGATATTGCAGAACAATGGACAGGAAGGATACCCATTTGTTGATCAGGGTCTTTCTTCATCAGTCTTCATGTGCCCCCTTTTGTACTTTTTCTATGACTGGAACATCAAGATGGATTTTAACCTCCTTGTGATAGTTCCTGTCATTCTTTAGAGGAGTTACTGTTCTTTATTACAATAATGTATATGCTTTATGTTAGCTGATGCACAGAATGAAAGAATATTATCTTAAGGTCACCAGATGTACTATATTGTTTAAATCTAAATAAAAATTACTTAGCATGTAAGTTCATCTTATTTTGAGAATTTGGAATGCTGGGCAAAGGGAGGTAAAACAATCCTGCAAAGGACAACCCACAAGAAAGTGGCCACACTCACGCAAAGCTAACAATGAAAATTTAAAGTATAGACCAAAATAGATTGTTGCTATTAAAAATAGGTTTGAGAGTAAAAGAGAGTTGATCATGGAAACTAAGTTTTTAGTTTTAAATGTTTTTTTTTCATATAGCATTTCAGTAATAATAGTAGGTAATTTCACTATTATAATTTTTCTGTGTATAATTTTAATAGTATATAACACCTGTAGCATGTAATATTATATGAATGCTCCATGCACCCATAGCTTAGCTTGAAAAATTACCAACACATGGAAATTTTATACTAGAGGCTTAGCCAACTTTACCCCACCCTAGGCACATTGATGCAAATCCCACAGACCCTTCATTTCAACCAAAATTTCAGCAAATATTTCAAAAAGTTTTGGTGTTATGAGGTTTTGTGGTTTAGCACAACCACAATACCATTGCTGCATCTGTAAGTTAACTATTCTTTAATACCACTGTCAATATTGTACTTCAAAATATTTTAAATTAAGATGAATATAAACATTATGCATAAGCCTGAATATATGGTGAAACAGAATGTAAAATTTGCATGCAGTTTTGGGTTGCCTTGATTTTTAAAATTCCTTTAGAGGCATACACACAGAATTTAAGATAAATATATAAATTACTTAGGTTGTGAGGAGAAATTTTTTTTATTCCAGACTCTTTTTACATATACATGGATAATTCCTCAGTTTAGTACCTGATTTTCTATTTTTTTTTCAATTTACATTGCTCTTCTTGGTCTTAAAGACACTAGGGGTGAACAAGAAACAGAGTCCCTGTTCTATTTGGGATTATGTTCTAATATTACATATACTATGCATATAAAATATACTATATAGAGAAAGAATTATAGTAATTGAACATATTTGACAGTTTTCCTAATATTGGTTTTCTTAACACCATCAAATCAAGTGGTTTAGTCTAACATCCTTTATAATTCTTCAATATATTCTATCATTTATTTAAATACTTTCCTGTAAAATATTCCCTTTGTCTACAGAGGGTTTTGGCACTATAAACATCCTTACTCCATATGTCATGTTTGATGTTTTTATTTCTATGGATTAAATTCCTTCAATCCCAATTGCCAGGTTGAAGGATATATGTTATGGTTTGCGTCTAGATGTCCCCCGAAAGCCTCATGTGGTCATAGGTTTGATCTAGAGTGTGTAAACCTGGAATTAATTCAGGATGCAATGCTAGGCTCAAGGGCACTAGGATAAAGAGTGTGAGTGCTATCTTTCTTAAGTAGTCTGGATAAAAGGGGCAGACAGTCACTGTTAACTCTCTTGTTGCCATTGCTGCCTTTGCTTACCATATTGTTTCTCCTCTGCAATACCTGCTTGCCATCCGGCCTTGGATCCAGCTGATTATGGAATGAAACTTCTACAAACTGTAAGCCAAATAAACCCTTTCCCTTCCAACTTTTGGTATCAAGTATTTTGTCTTAGCAATGAAAGAAAAGTGACTAACACAATATATGTATATATATATATTTAACGTATAAAATTTTGTTTAAAAAATTTTAAATCATGCCAAAGGAAGGATACTGAGAAAGACAGAGGCAGGAGCCAAGGGAAAGAATTTTCCGGGAGGAAAATCATCTTCATCATATGTAAAGTCAGGGACAGGATGATTCCTCTAATTCTTTCTGCTCTTGAAGTATTTGAGATTTTTCTGTTCTGACCACTATAAAAATAAATATGTGAAGTTATGTCTATGCTAATTAGCTCAATTAAGCCATTTCAGAATGCATCCATACTTTAAAATGGTATATTGTACAATAAATACATAGAATTTTAACTTACCTATTGAAAGAAAGGAAGAAGGAAAGGTAGGGAGGAAGGGAGGCAGGCAGGCAGGAAGGAAGGAAGGAAGGAAGGAGGATTTTTCTATTTATCCTTAGAGTTCTGTAATTTTATCAGAAAATACCTGGGTATATACATTTTTACATCAAATTGGCCCAATACCTAATTAAATCTTTTTTTTTAAAGGAAGGCGCTCACAAGATTTGAAGAGCAGCCACATATTGAAAGAAAACTTTGCAGCAAAACACTTAACTGTGAAAGGATTGTTACATAAAATATATTTTAAAAAGTCTTAAAACTCAACAATGAGAAAATAAACAATCCAATGAAGTCAAATATTTAAACAGATTATTCACCAAAGGAGATATGTAGACTGCAAACACATAGATCGACTTATGATCAATATGTGATAAGATGCTCCACATAATATATAGTTGGGGAATTGCAAATCAAAGTAATGAGATTCCACTGCATGCCTATTAGAATGGTAGAAATCCAAGACACTAAAAGCGTCAAATGCTGGCCAAGATGTGGAGCCACAGGAACTCTAACTCACTGCAGATGAGAATGCAAACTGGCGCACAGCTACTTTGGAAGATAGTTCTGCATTTTGTTACAAAATGAAACATATTCTCAACATACAACTCAGCAATTTCACTCCACCATATTTAACTAAATGAATTTAAAAATTATCTTCATCCAAATAGATGTTTGTAGCATCTCTGTTCATAATTGGCAAAACTTGGAAGCAATGAAATGCCCTTCAGTAGGTGATATGTTAAACTGTGATACTTCATACAATAGACTATTATGCAACACAAGAAAGAAGTTAGCTGTCAAGCCACAAAACACATAGAGAAGCCTAGACTGCAGAATATTGAATAAAGGAAGCATTTATCAATAACCTACATATTGTATGATTTCAACTACATGATATTCTGGGAAAGACAAAATTTATGGAACTCATTAGAAGATAAAAGTTTACTAGGGCATTGGGGGGGCATGAATGGGTAGAACACAGGGAATTTTAGGGCAGTGAACAATTCTGTATGATACTATACTGGTGGATACACATCATTATGCATTCCTTAAATCCCACAAAATACACAACACCAGAAATGAATCACAGTAGATTTTGGTGATGATGTGTCAGTGTAGATACAACACTTGTGACAATAAAGATCTGAGCTAAACATCATAGTTTCTTAATTAAATAACCAAATAATTCAGTAGATTAAGTGGAAAAGAGGAAGATCAGCATGGAAAGCTGAATTATTATCCTAGAGTCATGGGGGATAAAATAGCTTGATTCAGAGCAAAGTTCACAAAAGATGGAAAGCAAGAATAATAAGCTGAGACGGGGAGGGGAATATTCTGAAACTCTGACTTGTGAATGGCAGGTGCAGAAAGAGAAAAAGAACCGACAAAGATAGAAAAGCAATGCCTTCTCTAACTATAAGGAAAATTTCCCTCCACTAAAGCTAACCTTAGCCTGTCTTATTTTTTAAAATAAATGTTATTTTTTACCAATTCAGTTGCCTGTGTTATCCTCAAACTTATGATCTTTATTGCCTCATTCTACTGAGTTGCTGGGATTGCAGGTGTATCCCACCATGCTCATCTTTGAATAGATTATTTTTAAGCACAATTTTAGGTTCGCAGCAAAAAATTTTTTAAAGTAAAGAGTTCCCATGATCCTCCAATTCCTAATACAGCTGCCCCATACTCTGGCATTTGTCGCAAGTGTTGTATCTCCATGTTACTGGGTGTGTGGTGGTACATGACTGCAATCCTAGCACTCTGGGGGGTTAAAGCAGAAGGACCACACATTTTAATTCAGCCTGGGAAACTTAGCAAGAGCTTGTCTCAAAATTAAAAAATCATAAGAGGGCTGAGGAGTTAGCTCAGTGGAAGATTATTTCTCACTGAAAACCTGTTTGCAATGGGGTGTTCCCCATGCAGCTCTCCAGAGTCCACATCTGGCACAGCTTCTGCACTATTCCATAGCTGCTACTCAAGTTTATTTCTGGAGTCACCATTAAGTCAGCAGAAGTGAGGACAAATCAAGGTCCTTTGGCAGAAGATTTTTCTGTGCCAGTCCTGAAAGGTTTCCATTCGACTTGTATTGGCCAGAATTCAGTGATGCAGCCTTATCTAACCATAAGGGAGGCAGGGGAGGCAGGGAAATACAATTTAACTAGATTCCTAAAAAATAAGAGTCAAATTTGAGCACACCTTCTCAGAAACCTCTATTCATGAAGTTGTACTGTGCTTGTAACCCAGTGAGATTTCTTATTCTCAAATTGTATTACTTATCCAGATCGCTATAATTAACACATAATTATTGAGATGTTTTATGTTTCCTCATTGTCAACCTCAAGGTAAGTCTTGCATTTAACAAAGTAAGATAAAGAAAATCCTAATAGTAAATAATTTCAACAAAGAGAGTATTATTTATGGGAATGTTAAAAGTTTAATAATGTACCGTGGGCCTCTGGGCATATTGCATCAGTATTTTTTCAAGAAGGAAAATTAAAACAAGCTTAGCAACACTTAGAGCAGCCAACTTCTCCATTAAAGAGCAGCAGGTCAGTCCTCCCCAGAGGATGCCAGACCAGAGTCATGGGCTTTGTCATGGCTGGCCGATCAGCAGCCTCAGTGTCTTTTGACCCAAGAGTCAAAAGGAACAGTATTTCAGTGCACTTTTTTGGTAAATAAGCCAGTAGAACCTTATCCAAAGACTGCATCTCCAGGCAATATCCTTCAAATGATCTTTTCTGATTGGAACCAATGGGATATCCTAACCCACATCTTTGAGCCCTGAGGTAAGTGCTTATATTGTATCCTGGAAATAGCTCTGAAAGCTATTCACCTCTTGCCATGTGTACCTTCTTCGTCTTTTTTTTTTTTTTTTTTGGTACTAGGGATTGAACTTGGGTCCTCGCCCTTGTGAGGCAGGTGGCAGAACCACTGAGCTAAATCCCCAGCCCTCTCCTGGACCATGTAGTGACCTTCAAGTTAGTCTCCTCTTTCATTCTACTTTTTTCTAATTCATTCTGTTGCCTGTATTAAAATACCACAACACTTTTCCATTGCCCTTAAAAAGCAAGTATCTAAACATGGCTTGTAAAGATCGGCACTGCTCCTCCCTGTCCCTGCAGCCTCATTTCCCTGCACCCCAGCCCACTGTACTTAGCCGCACTGGCCTTTCTTCAGAACTTTACAGGGCATCTGCTCTTCTTTTTGCTGGGAACACTTCTCCCTCTGCTCTGCTTTCTGATCTCTTCTTGAACCTCATTCCCCAGTAGAATATTTCTAACATTCTCAAATAGGTTATATCCCATTATCCTATTGCTTTAGTTACTGGCACAGAATACCAAACACACACAACTCTAAGGAGGAAAGGTTTATTTTGTTTCATAGTATGTAGAGGTTTTGGTCCATAGTCAGCTGGCTCTAAGGCAAGGTGGCATGGAAGAGGATAGAGTACATGGCATGGCAGATAGGGATGAGAGAGAGAGAGAGAGAGAGAGAGAGAGAGAGAGAGAGAGAGAGAGAGAGAGAGAGAGA
>NW_022900926.1:24906921-24918443 GCF_012274545.1 Fukomys damarensis | reverse complement strand
AGAGAGAGAGAGAGAGAGAAAGACCCTTCCAGGCCATCTCCTCCATGACCCACCTCCTCTAACAGGCTTCAATTCCCCATCAGATTTTGCCACAAACCTCTCAGTAGAATAATCCACCAATGAATATCATTCCTCCATGATCTAGACACTTCCCCATACTGCCCATCAGACACTGCTTACCCAGGACAAACTCCTGTATATCCTTCACCGATTTGGATCATTCTTGGGTTGATGTCCATAGCCCCAACAGAAAGTACATTTTATGAAGCTCCACTGCCAGGCAAGTTTCCAGGTGCAGAATAGGTAATTAGCAAGTAAGTGTGCAATAAATGAAATTAAAATGGAGATGCATATGGATAATCTTCTGCAGGTGACACAGTGATTTTGCATGTGATCCTGACAGTTACTCTTTGAGGTCTATCCTAGCACACTAGTTGTGTGTGTGTGTGGAGGGGGTGTTTCTGGGAATGGAACAAAGGGCCTCATAAAGCTAGGTAAGTATGCTACCACTGAGCTATAGCCCTAGTTCTTTTTTTTTTTTTCCTATAGAAGAAGAAAGTTAGCGTGCTCAAATTTATCTTTGCTATACTCCACTATAGATTTTAACAATGCCATTTTATTTTTCCTACTCTTGTTTTTACTATTATTTTCCTTCTCTTTTGAGGGACTGCTCTATTGCTCTTCATCACTTTGTAAGTTGACCCTCAGCTCACTGTATTAAGCCTTTTGTAAATGTTCACTTTAAAGCCAAAAGTTTCTCTTTAGATATTGTTTTGGTTACATCACAAGATTTTTGAGTGATTTTCTTGTTAGATCAAAATAAATTCCCTCATGATATTTTATGAATTATTTAGAAATTTTTGCTTAACTTTTGAAATACTTAACAACATGTGAACTTTTTTGCTTATATTTTCAGTCTCTGCTTTCAAATATCTATGTATTTTAATCATACTTTGTATTGTTGGTGATAGGAATTCTTGGGTTTGTTCGGTTTCCTTTATGGCTGAGTATTGGATCAAGTATTTTTACATGTTCCTTGATGGCTTGATGATAAAAGTTGCCTTGGGTGTCCCCTTTTGGGTCTGCTGGGCTTACTATTACCTATATGAGTTTATGAAGTTTGCCTCTATGTGTGTGTGTTTGTGCATGTGTGCCTATCTGGGGATTGAACCTAGGGTCTTCTAACTGAGCTACAGAAATCTCCAGCTGTTTTTTAAAAAATTTTGTTTAATATGGGGACTCACTGAGTCATTATGAGATATCTAGTAATTTAAGAAAAAAAAGGAATCATGGTTGGTTCCGTAATTTGAAATAATTCAGAAAATATTACAAACTTATTCAACAAGAAAGACCTTTTTCTCCTAGAAGATGTCTGAAATCCCTCTGGCTAAGTGTTTCGTAAGTGCTCATTATTTCATCACCTTTGTTTAGACTTGCTGTTATTGTTCACTGATTTTGACTCTAAACTTCACCCAACACAGATATTATGCCAACCCATGTGGGAATAATATTGGTTTACAGATCACTAAGAAACTCAAAATGAAGCAACTCTGAGCCACTGCTGCATAATGCAGGGTAGTGATTAAAAATACGAGCTTTGTAGTCAGAAATATCTGAATTGTGGGAATGGGGATGTAGATCAGTGGTAGAGCTCTTGCCTAGCATGCATAAGGTTGTAGGTCCTCTCCTCATTACTGTCCCAAAATTTGAATTGTTATTAATAGTAAATACAGCTCAAAAGTTACCATGGGGTCTGGCAGATTGTTCTCAATAAACCATTATAATAACTAGGCAGCTTTCATTCGCCCTTGGAATGCCGTAACACGAGTTATAATACATCCATCTCACTGTCTGTGTCACATCATAGGGCTGAGCATATGCTAGACTTCCTGGGTGTAAGTGTTGGTGCAGCTGTATACCCTTGGGCATATTCCCTAACCTGTGTGGGCCTCACATAAAAATGATGATAATAAAGGCACCTATTTCATAAGACTACTGTGATAATTAAATAAGTTTATGTATCAGGGTACCACTTTCTGCTTTGTAAGGGCTAGGTAAAATTAGCTACCGGACATAGAAGAAAAACTAGGCCAATGAAGGAAGTATATCCCTGCTATAAATATTTGGGGAGCCCATTCCCAAGGGGAAAAGAGTCAGGAACTGAAGTGAGAAACTGAATAATATTTGGTTTTTCTTTGGAGTTTTGTGGTAGGCCAAGTAAGATATTCATATTCCAGATGTTGAGAGTTTGTATTCTGTAGCTGAAACTACTATTTCCATATTTCAATAGTTTTTTAAGGCAAATTTGGAGTCCTATGTGAACACACAGAATTGTTTCAGTCATTCATTAACAGGGACTTACTGTGGTTTTGTGGAAATGATCATCCATTTTCTTTTCCAAATCATTTACCTGCCAGTTTCATCTGGAAACTGGCTGGTAGGATAACTCTCACATGATTAGTGGGTAAATCAAGAATTAGTGGACTCCTTTACTAGTACGAGCCCACTTACTTTGGAGACCACAAAAGTATAATACAATCTTCAAAAAGTTTTTAAAAAATCTTTCTGATGGGGCCAGGATTTAGCTCAGTGGCACTGCAACTGCCTTGTAAGTGCAGGGTCCTGAGTTTGAGCCCCAGTACCAAAAAAATTAAAAATAAATAAATACATAAATAAAAATCTTTCAGACACTATTTTTCCTTCTGTATAATTGAAACAATCATTTCTTCCTTGCAGGGCTATTTGCCTGATGAAATGAGATGGCCCAGGGGTAAGATGTTCCTAGCCTAGTACCTGTTAACTTGGACACCTGTCAACCAGGTTTCTCACCTCTTTCCTTTCCTGAGAGGACGTGGCCTGCAAATGTAGCCTTGATCCTTTTGCTTATTTTCACAGGTCAAAGCTGTGGTTCAGGGCAGGCGTTCAGAGAGCTCAGAACCCTGCGTACCTGAGCAGAGCAGCAGGTAGGCAGGCAGCCTTTCGAGTGAGTTTGTGGAGATTTCAAAGCCTCAAGTTGACAGAGCAAGGACAGCAACTGTCTGATCAAGGTGAAGGGGCATCTGGGCCACTCCCTGTGAACATGAGGGACTTCAGGCTTGCAGCTGCAGGTAGAGGAATAGGGCAGGCATGAGGTATCAGGAGACCTTTGGAGGTTCTCTGAAATCTTGTCCAGAGACTAAAAATGATGCATCTTTATTATTGTTACTAGTTAATTCCATGAACCAGCCGAGGTCACTGAGGTTCTTGGGAAAGAAGCATTCACGAAGTGGGAGGTTTTCTCCTTTCATTGTCGGGTGGCTAATAAAATAATCTTGTTTTGTTTTCTGGCACGAGATTCTGTATTTTCAGAAAGAATCGAAAGTTTGCATACAAGCCTAAGCCTGTTTTTAAACTCCTCAGGAAGTCTTGGAAGGAAAGCACCTTCCCGCTGTCTTTTCCACTCAAGTAAGAAGAGCGCAGTAAAGAAGAGTGTCCATGTAACACTGCTACTGAATCCATCCATGGCTTTTAATGAATTAGTCCGTGAAAAGCTCTCCTGAAACAGAGCAAATGGTCTTTGTGTTTCTCCTCAGTCTTTGGGTAAAAACAGAAAGGGAACATTCTTTAGTGAGATAAAAATACTCAGGGTGGACACTTTGCTGTATTGGGAATACCCCCTGTGGTGGGAGCCTCAGTGGGAGCTGCAGAAGAACATCACCTATGTCAATAGAAGAAAACACCAGGCAGGGAGCCATTCTAAGAGCCAAGCAGTAAGTGGGTCCCCAGATTTTGTACACCCTTGGGGCTGAGGTTACAAAACATAATTTGCGGATCTGGAAGGAGATACATACTCACGTCACAGGGACAATGAAGTTTAGTCATTCAGAGCTACTGAGCCTGAGGGATTGTCGAAAACAGGGTTCAAACTGAGTGACTCCACCGTTATATACACAACACTGTCTTTTGATTGAAAGATTCTTTTTTTTAACTGTTGGTTTCTAACTTTTCATTATATCTTCCAAAAACCACTTGAATTGAATGATTTTAAACTATCAGTAACTTCCATTTTTATTTGTTTCAAACTTTTGTTTTATTTTTTTGTTGTTGGGTTTTGGTTTTAGTATTCTGGAGACGTCCTCTGAACACATTGCTCAGGGTGGCCTTGATATTGCAATCTTTCTCTCTTACTCTCCTGAGTAGCTGCCAATCCATAATTTCTAAAGAAAATGTGGCCTTGGTCCTTTGCTTATTTTCCAAAAATGCTATGACACACTCTGTGTGTCAATCAACACATATTTTTGCCTGCAGCTAGTGAATCCCAGCGACTGAGCCAAGAAGACAGTAATGTAAACAAATGATAAATTCAAGAAAAATTAAATATCAATGCCAAACAACCAACACTGAAGGAACAATAAAAACATTTGTTTACTTTGCAAATAATACTCGGAAAAATACAGCACTAAGTTCCACAAAGAGAGTCAGCGCTGTGGTCCTTGTGGGCTAGAAGTCTCATTGGACAGACAGATGAGTCTTAACAGACTCCTTAAAAATTAAGTAGAAGTTGAAACATCAGAGAGCCGCAAAAGAGATGTGGATAAAGACAAGAAATCTGAACAGTGTTGGATCAAGTTTCTTACTGGAAAGTTTTATCGCCTGATTCCAGGGCTGAGTAACAGAGAAAACAATAGCCAGAAAGTTGATTAGGAGCCTACCTCCTCCTCTCTTGTGGATTACTATCTATCTAGGCTTAGATTCCTGTTAGTTCTGCAGGACCAGACACAGGCTTTTCAATGTGATGTAAAATGAAAATGGAGGGACACATTAGGGCTTGGGAAGATCATCTGCCACAACACCTGAGAAATAGGAGGCCCTCAAGGAACTGTGATTTTGACTCTGGGAAGAGACAGGCCAGAGGCCCTGAGGTCTTTCAACAAATACACCATGGCACTGTAAGCCCAGGTCAGGTGCTCAGTCCCACTCTCTTGCACAGAGAATCATAAGCCTCCAAACCAACACCCTCAGGCAGAGGGAGCAGGGTTCATGAAGGGGCTGCTGGCACCTTGTGTGGGCCTGACCTGTCATCTCTCTATCATAGAAGTTTGTTTAACTCTGTTAAGTCAAACTTTTAGACATAGAGAGACCTCTGAATTAAAAAGTTTTATTGAGCTGCAACAGATGATAACCAGAATATTCATCCTGGGACAAACTCCCTAAGCCTCTCACCTTGATAGAAGTTAAAAAACATGCCCACTAGGTCAAAGAAACCAGAGGATTTTATAATAAAAATTTTTTGGAAAAAGTATAATTTGTTTACATCACACATACATTGGCTCTAGGTTAGAAGGATGGGACAACATGAAGTAGGCAGTACCGGCAAGGGACGGTCATCCATAAGGAGCAGCACTTATCACCTCTAGATTGTTGGTTTTGCACATAGCATGTGATGGCCCCATGATGAGTGGCCCCCTGGGTTAGAGACTCAGGGCTCCAACATAAGGAAAGAAATTTGGAGTGATTCTTAAAATTGGAATATGCTTATAAGGCATAAAACTTACATTTGTTTTGAGGAATTGGTACACAGATACCATATCATGATCATTTTTAATCTGTTCCTCTCCTCCTCCTTCCCCTGATCCCTACTCCATTTCCAAAAATTCTGCCTACTGGTTTGCTACAATCTGTCCTTTATTTTACTTTATTTCTGTTTTTGCATGTCATGTATAAGAGAAACCATGTGATATTTAACTTCCTGTGTCTAAAGATCCATCCATTTTCTTATGAATGACTCTAATTCATTCTTCTTAATGACTGGATAGAATCCTGTTGTGTATATATGCCACATTCTCCATCCATTTGTCTGATGATGGGCATGTAGGCTCATTCCAGAGCTGAGCTATTATGAATTACACTGTTATAAACATAGGTATACATGTATCAGTATAACAGGATGACTTTAACTCTTTTGAGGATATACCCAGGAGAGGTATGAGTCAAATGGAATTTCTATTTTAGTTTTTAAGGAATTGCCACAATGATTCCTTTAGTGATTGTACTTGTATAAATTTCCACCAGCAATGTAGAGGTTTCCTTTTCCCCCACATCCTTGCCATCATTTTTTGTGTTGCATGTATTTCTGTCTTTTATTCTTTTCTTTCATTTCTTGTTGATTGAACCTAATGCTGTTAAGTTTAACAACTCCTATCATTTCTTCCCTTCTTCTATTCTAGGCTTAAAACTAAATTTAGGATATTTCATACCTCTCTCCTTAACACCTCCCATGCAAGTGTACTTTACTATAAGCTAATCTGAAAATCCACCTGGGTTTAGCATGAATTTGATATGTCCTCATGTATCCTCAGCACTGGAAAGCAACAATGGCCATGATTCTTCCTGTAAGAAAATGAGAAACTGCTAGGAATATTCCCAAGGAGGTCAGGTGGGTTTATCATCATTGTATAGACCCAAGGAGAGAGATCTTGGGAATCCTCTGGCCTCCCTACATTGCCTCACACATCAAGGCCTCAACTATCAGTGGAGGCTGATGGCTTATTGTTGTGCAAGCAGGTGTGGACCTTGAAGATTCTAAGAAATAGCTGGAGACTGTATTAGTCAACTTTCCATTAACGTAACAAATGCAGAGCATCAACTTTTAAAAAAGGAAAGATTTACTTTGGTTCAGTTTTAGTCCATGGTCACTTGTCTTCATTGCCTTTGGACTTGTGGTGAGGTAACACATCATGACAGAGAACACTGTATGGTCCCCAGAAAGAAAGACAGAAAAAGGAGAAGGCACAAAATCTCAATATCTTTTTCAAGGGCGTGTCCTCAGTGACCTTTCCTCCACTAGGCCCCTTCTTCTAAAGGTTTCACCATCTCCCAATAGTATCATTAGGATTTAATTTTCTACATATAGTTGTTTTGGGAACATTCATGATCCAAAGTATAACATTCCACCCCCGGCCTGCAAAGGCTAATGCTTATCTCATCATGCAAAATGCATAAAGTCCATCTTTAAGTGTCCCCAAAGTCTTGACATTTCCCAGCATTGTCCAAAAGTCTAGATCCAAATTCTCCTTCAAGATTCAAGGCAAGCTCAGCTGTGAGCACCTGTTTAAAAAAAAAAAAAAAAAAAAGTTGTGTACTTCTGAGATACAAGGTGGGACAGATAGATATTGGGCAAACATTTCCATTCCAAAAGGGAAAATAAGAAAACAGCAAAGAACAACTGAACTAAAACCTAGCAGAGCAAACATTGAGTTGCAAATGTCCAAGCCCAGCATCCAGGGAAGATAGTGGAAGAATATGAGCTCCAGAGGGCTTGGGCAATCCAAGCACTATGACTTTGCTGACTGTGGCCTGTATGACTCCTCTCTTGGGCTGGCTTCACTCGTAGCCTACAGCTTCCTTCACCAGGTGTTCCATGTTCCTGACATCTCTAATGCCCTTGGGTCACTGCAGTAGGTTCGGATTCCCTCTCTCATGGCAGCCTGACAGAGTGACAGGATGTAAGGAGCCAGGCTCCAAGACTCATTGTTCCAGCTGTCTCTGGAATGATGGAGAATAAACAGAAGCCATTTTTGAAATTCCTTCTCTTATATCCAGGAGACACAGAAAGTGCACTTAGATTATGATATTTCATATGATATCACTGCTCCTGGAATTGTCATATGGCATCGATATTCCTGGAATTTGAGACTGCTATCATTTGATAGAATATAAAGGCCTATTTAATAAGTAATTCCTTTTAAACTAAAATGTACAATGCTTCAAGTTTCTGCATATACTCACCATTTGTGTTGAGAACGTATGCCTCTATGAGTCCATTATTAAATGGCAAATATGTTATGTACAAGAATCCAGATATATAAACCCAAAGAATTAGAATAAGGTCTATATTTCATTGTACATCTTATCTTTCTGACTCTGGTAATCCAACTGAATTATTGAAACTCAAAAATTCCCCAGTTATTTGGACAAGATAAGTGCTCTGCAGTGGATCAAGTGCAGTGATTGGTGATTCTTTGGGATACAGGAACAGCAAGCAAAAAGATCCAAGTCAGCAAATATTCCAGAAATAGACAAAAGAGACAAACAGGAGAAGGGACAAATGAGAAAAAGAATGTGGTCAAACCAGATAACATTTAAGATATGAAATTTCTATTGGAGTGTAATTCACCTTCTCTGCATTGAAGTCATTAGCCTTAAACATTAGAACCGAGGCAGAAAGAGGATGTGGCCAGATGTAATTTTTTTCCACTACACCCTCCCTCTCTCCCTCCTCCTCCCTCCCTCCCTCCCTTCATTCCTTCCCTCATTTTTTCCTTTCTCCCCACTCTCTCCCTCCTGGTCTGTGAGTCCACTTGAACAAAGTTACAAGTCTGGACCCTTGTAAGTTCCCCAGGCTAATCTGAGCCTCAGTGCAGGTGCCAATTTCTGATCTCTGCCTCGCACCTTTTTTTACATCACCTGGTCATGAGCCAACTGGAAAAATCACTCAATCCTTTCAGCTCCTGTGAACAAGTTACACAGGGTTTCTCAGCTACAGCTGCCAAAAATGCCCAGACCCTTCCCGCAGAAGCAAGAGGCCACCCTGCAGAGGGGAGGGAGACTAAACAGCCACAAGGCAGCTGGCCAGAGCTCCTGGTCTGTGTGCACTGAAGCCCAAAAGAGTGTACCAAGAAGAGGCTGGTTCCCTCCCAGTTTTTAAGGCACTAGAGAAACTACTGTGAACTGAGAAGCAAAACTGTGAATGCCTTCAAGGATGTATACATGAATTTTTTTTATATTACACTGCTGGCCAGCAACTGGGCAGAACATTTGTTTCCAGCCAGGAGTCTGCACTGGGAAAACACACTGCAAATATCCCACTCTGGCCAGCTCTTTCACAGAGGACCCAGGAAAATGAGAACTAAGGGACATGCTGGTCTGGGTGTCATGGCCCTGCCCGTTGCAGGTGTGCCTGGCTGATCATGGTGACCAAAGCATTTCCATGAGTCCTAGGCTGCCCAGAGCAGCACCAGCCAGAAGCACAGTGGTGCTTCATGGAAGGCTCCCTAGCCTCCTGTGAGCTACCCTCTGTGGCCTCCCTCTCTCAAGGTGCCAGGCCCTGGCCATCTCCACATCCAGCTGCTCTGTGATTTCCAGAGCCCAGCCCTAACTGCTCCAAGTCTTGGAAATCTCAATGGAAGACCCAAGGAACAAGGAGAGGCAGCCATCTTTGGCCTGACTCAGAGCTAAGTTCTACTGACGAAATTTAAGACTGCAAATGTTGCTACTACTTCATATATCTAAACAGTACCATGTTACACCAGGAAATCAGGTTCATTATGTTTTGCTTCCTTAGCACTATGGAGCTTTCCATACTGTTTTAATTTTTATCTAATATTTGCCTCACTGAACTGTATCTTTCCTTTGTGCAAATATACACACTAAATCCCAGCTCTGATCTTCTTTTCCCTAGTACTGGGTATGATGTTCTGAAATCTGCTTCTTCTCCCTCCTCTGCACACTTAAAGATTTTTCTCCCAGATGCATAAGTCCTTTCACCCTCCTTTTGCCTATGAAGATCTCTATTCACACGATTAAGCATAAGTCCAGGAGGCAGAGGACTTATAACTGGCCAAAGGAGAAATGACACTTTCACTTCAAAATTGAAAAATACACCCAGAAAATTAGTATTTTTTGCTTGACATTTGCATAATCCTATGAAACAATCTTTTGGAAAGAGCACCCAGACTTGAGGTCTTCAACATGAGAGAGGTCTCTGGTCATAGGAGCCCATGGATAGCAGGCCAGCTACCTGAAGTGTTTCTTGGTTTCATACTTAATCTGTTTCATGTTAGCACCATCTCGTTCTACACCCTTCTTCATCCCACTTTTCTCAGAATTCTCAGGCCTTGTGTCATGGCTCTGTGTATACATATGTATGTGTATGCCATGCCTGTGTAATGGTGTTAATGTGTGTTCATATGTGCAGTTTTGTGGTAAGGGGTGGTGGTGTGTATAAGTGTGGTATATGGTATGGGCATGTGGTTTGAGTGGTTGGGTGGTGTGGCCAATATGAGGGGTGTGTGTTGCTCTGTGTGTGGTGTATGTGGTGTGGGTGTATGTTGTATGTGATGGTGTGTGCAGTATGTGGTGTGCATGTGTGTGGAGTATGTGGGTGGGGTAAGTGTGTGTGGTATGTATAGCTTGTGGTGTGCATGTGTTTGTGATGTGGGTCTAGCACAATATGGGAATATGTATTGTGATATGTGGTATTCATGTGTGTGAGATTGGGTGGGATATGTATGTGTTATGTGCTATGCATGTGTGTGCGGTATACATGTGTAATGTGTGTGTATGTGTGTGTTGGGTTGATGGAAAAGTTGACTCTGGTCCTCTAGCTACCATACTGATCTCTTGTTCACAGAGCTCTGTCTTGGGGGTCAACTGCTGCCTCTACTAGCAGGTTCCTCAGAATTTCAGATGCTCTGATGTGCATCACAAACCCAGCTCACTAGGAAGGCACTAACTGATCTGCATTCCTTCTCACCCTGTTACCCTTTCTTTACCAGGCTAACAAATCTCTTTGGAAGAAGCTTTAGAATTTCACCTTCACAATCACTAAGGAACACACAGCTAGTGAAAAAGAACTAAATAGTAACCTCCGGCAAAATGAACTGAATACTTTCCTACTGCTATGTGCAGTACAGCAGCCTCGTGGCCAAGGAGAAGACAATCACCTAGAAAGGGCTATGACCTATGGGTAAGCCCAGGAGAAAAAGAGAGGCTTTCTGTCTGAACATTTTTGTAAATAATTTTTTTTCTTTTTATTGAGTTTATTGGTACAATCTAGGTATACAATACAGTTACATTCATCATTGGGATTCTGTACCTTTACATAATAGGTCTTGATTCTCATTTTTTCCCCTTGTCCCTGCCCTCCCTTCACCCTCTCCTCCCCTCCGCATTTACACAAATTTTATTTCCATTTTTTCAGTTTCTCATATTTTTTTCCTCTCCCTTATTACCTTTCCCCCACCTTTCCCACTTTCCCTACACCTTTAGCCCTTTACTTCCTATTTCACATTATTAATTATCTCATTAGGATTCTGTGTACTATTATAGTTTTTCACACCAAAGTAACTATTCAGTATTTCAGCTAAAGAAATCTCTGTATGAGCATTAAAAATAGGGAATCCTAAAATAAAACTAAAAGGAAAGTAAAAGAGAAAAGGCAATGATGTAACATTAAAATAATCCTTAATTCTGAGATAAAAATGGTCCCTAAACATATTTGAATTGCTTCTTGCTCTTATAGTCTTATCCTTTTTTTCATTATTTAGAGAATACTTTATTAGTTTCTGTAATCAAACCCATGTAAATGTGATCTTACATATTTAGTAAGATGTGTTACGCCTGTACACATGGAAAAAAAATTAAAAAATAAAAATTAAAAATTAACATTTCTAGACCAATATGGCTGCCCATTTCTGTACAATGCTAACTCAACACAGTAAATTGGGATGACTTTTTCCAAAGTTGGCAGCACCACTAAAGTT
>NW_022900926.1:24894735-24906175 GCF_012274545.1 Fukomys damarensis | reverse complement strand
GCCTCATGGTGTTGTTGCCTTCATTGTATTTTTCTAGGATCTTGTTTAAAATTGCTTGCAGTGCTGGTTTGGTATTCATGTAGTTTCTCAGGTGTTCTTTGTCATGAAAGTGTCTTATTCCCCCATCCATTTTGAAAAAGAGTTTTGCAGGATGTATCAGTCTAGGTTGGAGGTTGTTCTCTTTTAGTACTTGAAATACCTCACTCCAGGCTCTCCTTGACCTGAGGGTTTGTATTGAAAAGTCTGCTTTGATTCTGATGGGCTTTCCTTTTTATATGATTTGTTTCTTTTCTCTTTCTGCTTGTAGTATTTTGTTCTTCTGTTGGGTTTCTGGGATCTTGATTATTATATGTCTAGGTGTAGATTTTTTTTTTTTTTGATTGTAGCTCTTTGGGGTCCTATATGCCTCAGTTATCTGAATGTCAAATTTTTCCCCTCTGTTTGGGAAGTTTTCTGTCATTAATTCTGCAAACAGCTTTTTAAAGTCCTTTGTATTTTTTCCTGCTACTTCATGGATTCCTATCAGTCGTATGTTATTCTTCTTTGCATCATCTAGGAGTTGTTGGATCAATTTCGCATGATCCCTTACTGTTTTTAAGAGACCTCTCTTTTCATGGTCACTGACTACAATCTTATCTTCTATAAGTGAGAGTCTATCTTCACATTCTTTTATTCTGTTGCGTACACTTTCTATGGAGTGTTTAATCTCCTGGATATCTGTTTGAATCTGTTTTATGGATTCCATTTCTTTCCTCTGTTGGGCATTTATTTTTTCCATTTCTTTCTTATACTGGTCCTTCATGGCTTCTATCATGATCCTGAGCTCATCTATTTTTTTGTCAGTTTCTGATCTAGAGTCTTGAATCATGACTTCCATTTTGCTCACCATCTCTATGGTTATTTGGGAAATTATTTGAGTTTTGAATTTTTCTAGAGCCTGATTGATCTGTTTTGTTACTTCCTGTGCTTTGAGTTCAGGGTGTCCTGGTCGTTCACTATTGACCTTTTCAACCTCATTTGCCCTACTGTTTGTCATTGGTGAACTGGAAGTCTGTCCTTGTGCTTTGCTTAAGTGTTTTCTCATTTTTATTTTTGTTGTTGGACTGTCCTTGGTTTAATCTCTGGGTTATCACTCAAATCTTCCTGATACAGTTGTGCCTTAGCTTCTGTGCCTCTAATGACCCACAGATATTTTCATCTTCATAACATCAGAGAAAACAGCTCATCAAAACAACCGCAATGCTTTATCCCAACTGATACAATCAGCAGCACATTAAGGTCAAGCACAACTTGGAAACTGACCACCTGTGGTAGTCACTAGTCTATCACCCTTAAATCATTTGCATTGAAATCAAGAAGCAGTCTAGAACATGTCTGCAGTGAACAAAATTTCAACATAGTGTATTTACCATTTAATGGCTCAGACAGAGCGAGGATGCTAGACCCCTGGTCTCAGTTAGCTGATGGCTGAACCCCATGATGCTGACTGATCTCAGGCTGCAAGGCCCAGATTGAGTTCCCCAACCTTCTGAATGGTTGAACTCCACAATGCTCTATTACAGTTTCCCACACCCTTCCTTTAAAGATGTTCAAAGTTGGGAACTCAGAAAAATACCCTTGATGACCACCTCTGCCTCTGCAGAGTGGGTAGGCGGCTTCCCGAGGCTACCTTCCCAGCACTCAAGTGATGGCAGCTGGGGTGGGAGAAGGTGTGGCTCTCCTTCCCATGGTGGATAGGGGCCCAGGCTACCTCTGGGCCCTGGAGCCATGGCTGCCGGCTGGGAGAAGGCGTGGCTCTTCTGTCTGAACATTTTGAAACTTGGAACTTGTGCTCACTTAAGTTATGCAAGTTCTTGTCTTGCAGGGTTATCACTCTCTTTGTTCTACACAGAAACAATCTTAGCTAGAAATCTGAGCTTGGACACTCTTTTATCTGTGTTGACAGGACAAGAGGCTATTGCCAAAAGTTGTGCCGGGTTTTCAAAGGAGACCTCACTTGAAGACTAGGGATGTCTTGTCTTCCTCTGTCTTGTGACCTCTTCTCTATTGCATTCGAATGGATCCTTCTAAAATGATGAAATGCGAACCCCTGTAACACACTGGAGCAAACCTGCCATCTGCAATAAATATTTACAGCTAATAAAGATACAGAAAATAAATACATGAAAAAAATTCAACATCACTGGTTGTTCTAGAGATGCAAATGCAAACAACACTGACATTCCATCTCACCCTAGAAAGAATGGCTGCTATCAAAAAGTCAACCAATAACAAATGCTGGAGGGGCTGTGGGGAGAAAGGAACCCTTCTCCATTGTTGGTGGGAGTACAGACTGGTGCTGCCATTGTGGAAATCAATACGGAGACACCTCAGAGAACTAGGATTAGAGATCCAATTTGACCCAGCTATTCCTCTGCTGGGTATCTTCCCAAAGATAATTAAAAGAATCATAGTACAGTGATATATGTGCACTCATTTTATAGCGACACAGTTTGTAATAGCTAAAACTTGGAAACAATTGACCATTACCTGGAGAATGGATAAAGAATATGTGGGGTTTTTTTTATATAAAATTGAGTACTACTCAGCCATAAAGAATGAGAAACTAGAGATATTCATAGCTAAGTGGATGCACATTGAGGTCATATTCTTAAGTGAAATTAATAGGACACACATGTGTGAATACCAAATAGTTTCTCTGGTATGATAAACTAAAACTGTAATTAAGGGTAAAAATGTATAATTTATATTGTATAATAGAAAGAAAAAGTCTAAAGGTGTTGGGGAAATGGGAGGGATCCGGGAAAGGTAAAAGAGAAAAAATAAGAGAAAAGAAAAAAAAATGGAAACAAAGTCTTTGTAAATAGGGAAGTATGGAGGGGGGAAGTGAGGTAGGGGAATGGGGAAAAATATGAACCAAGATATGTCATGTAGAGGTACAAGATCCCAATGATGAATGTAACTGTATTGTATACGTAAAACGTACCAATCAAAATATATTTTAAAAGATATAGAAAGATTCCATCCTGAATCAGTCTCACTCTCATCAGAACCAGGTAAAGGAAAAAGGGGCAGGAGCACTTATTTCATTGTGTTTAAGCAGTTCAAGGCAGCAACACAGGACAACTTGTTTGTACCACATATGGTTTCATAAAGTTGTCTTTATTATTTGTGTTTCACAAATGGAAACTTCAAGTTCAGAGAGGTAATTTAATTTACATAACTGTTGCAGTGGAAAGGCTGTAATTTGAACTCAAATATTTCTGAGCTAGGACTTCTGCTACTTCCACTATCAATATCTGCTATGCAATAGTTTGGATCTCAAGTGTGCTCTGAAGATTCATGTGTTAAAGTCCTGGTCACTAGGGTGATACCATTGGGAGGTGATGGAACCTTTAAGACATAGGGTCTAGTGGGAGGTCTTCAGGTCACTGGGGTTATGCACTCACAGAGATCATAGATCCTGAATACATTTCTTTCTCTCTTTGGCTTCCTGGCTTCTGAACAGCTGAGCAACTTTGCACTGCCACATTCTCCTGCCATGATGTTCTGTCTCACCCCAGGCACGAAAGGACAGGTCAATCAGTCATGGACTGGAACCAGCAAGACTGTGAGCCAAAGTAAAGCTTTTCTTCTTATAAGCGATGATCTCAGGTATCAGCTGCAGTAACAAAAAGATGACTAACAATATTCATTGTGCTGGGTAGCACTTGAATACAAGGCAAATATGAACAAAGAAGGTTTTTTATAGACACTATTATCAGGTTGAAGAAGTTGCCTAGTACTCCTAGTTAAATGGGAGATTTTATTGTAAGAGAATGCTAAATTGGCAATGCCATCTTGGTACCACGATGAATATAAGTTTTGGAGGTTTTGGTGTTACTGTTATTACTGTTGTAGCAGCTTGTTAATATTGTGAATTACACAGCTTGATTTTCAAATTTTAAACCAACTTTGCTTTCCTGGGAAAAAACCCAGCTGACCATAGCATATTATCCTTCTAATGTATTGCTGAATATGGTTTGCAGAAAATTTTAAAGAACTTTTGCAATGATGGTCATGATGACACTAATCTGTAACTTCCCTTTAATATCTTTGTCTGGTTTATTAGCATTTATCATTTGTTATAAAATATCAGCTTCCTAATGTGACACACAAAATATCCTCTTTTGCTTAGTTGTCTGGAAGTGTTTGGGTAGAATTGGTCTACTTTTTTCCAGAATATTTGGTATGAATCATAAGTGAAACCAGTGGGGCCTGAAGTTTTCTTTGTGAAGAGATTTATGACTGCAAATTCAATGCTTTTAGTAGACATAGGATCTTTTAAGCCATCTATGTCTCTTTTGAATAAGCTTTGGTTGTTCATATCTCTCAAAGAATGAGTTCATTTCATCTAAGTTGTCATATTTATATTCATAAAATTACCCATGAGTCCTTTATTGTCTGTTAGTAACTGTAGAATCTGCAATGACATTATGTCTCAATAGTTATATAAGCAATTTATGTATTCAGTATGGCTAAGGTTTATCAATTTTACATTCTCAAAGAAGCTGCTTTTAAATTATTAAGATTATTGTTTTTAAGGTTTTATTTATTTATTTTTTGTACCAGGGATCAAACTCAGGATCTTGTGCTTTAGAGGCAGATGTGGTGCCACTGAGCTAAATCCCCAGCCCTAAGGTTTTATTTCATTAATTCCTTTATTGTTTCCTTCTGTTATGTTGAGTTGAATTTGCAGTTTAAATTGTTTTTTTCTTGAATTGGAAGCTAATGTCTCTAATTTGAGAAATTTCTTCTTTTTTATTATAATTTAGTGCCCTAAATTTCCCACTAAGTACCACTTTAATGGCAAGTCATTATATGTTGTATTTTCATTTTAATTCAATTGAAAACACTTTCTAATTTCTCCTTTGAATTCTTGGTTGATCCATGACTTTTTAAAAAATCATTTGTTTAACTTCCTGAGACATGGGAATATTCTAGGGATCTTGCTGTTATTGGTACCTAATTTAATTTCATTAGGTTGGATAACATATATAACCAGAATTATTTGCAATGTATTACAATGTTCTATGTGCACTTGAGAAGAATGTATGCACTGCTACTGTTAAGTGTTGTATAAATGTCAATTAAGCCGAGTTAATTATTAATGTTGTTCAGGTCAGCTTAAGTATCTTTGTCAATTGTTTTACACTTGATCTTAGCCAAAAGGCAGAGAAACAATGCCAATTTTTTAAATCTAGTGCTTCTGTCCATTACTAAGAGAGGGAAACTGTAGTCCTTGACATTGTGGCACGGCTATTCCTCCTTAGATTTTATTTATTTTTGTGCTATATATTTTGAAACTGTTATAAGATACATAAATTATTATGATTATTATAACTTCTTGATAAATCAAATCTACTAAAATTATGAAAAGACCTTATTTATTTCTGTTAATTTACTGTGTTCTGAAATCTGCTTTGTCTTATTGCAATGTAACGATTATAATCTTCATTTGATTAGTGTTGTCATGATACATGCTTTTCAGTATTTTTCTCCTATTTGACCAGATTCAGAAGTCTTCTGAACTTGCTTTGCTTCCTTCCTTCCTTCCTTCCTTCCTTCCTTCCTTCCTCTTCCTTCCTTCCTTCCTTCTTCCTTCCTTCCTTCCTTTCTCTCTCTCTCTCTCTCTCTCTTTCTTTCCTAGACTTTCATCCTAAAAGATAAATTCACATTCACCTTCCTTGACTCAGCCCCATGGGATCCAATGATGACCGGAAGCTTTCTCAAGCTCTCCCCAGTCTTGTGAAGCTTCTTGCTTGTGTGTGCTTACCTCAGGGGACATAGAGACCACGCTAAACCTACTGCCCATCTCCCCTACCCTATCCCAGTGTGTCTTGATGAATACATGTCCCATCCTATTGCAAGGCCAATGGGTCCCTACAGCTCTCTATAACTTCTAAGGCCCACATCACATCCAGTGAAGCAGAGTATCCTCTGGCCAGGCCTGACCTCCAGAGGAAATTGTTGGATAATATGATATATTCACATGTTTAATTTCAAAACCTTTAAAAGCAGGAAATTTTAAAGTAAAATACTAGTTTATCCTGAAAACATAGAACCTTCAGCAACAGTGGACCAACCTCTCTAAATGACACCTCTTCAAAGGGGCACTTGCTATCCAAGGAGCAGACATACTTCACCCGTAGTCTCCTGTAGGCATTTAGTGTTCTACTTTTGCAATGGGAACTGGTGCAGGATAAATATGGGAATATGGACAGACATTCTTTTCCTCTTTATTGGATGACACAAATATAATGTCCAGATGTAGGAATCATTTCCAAAGGAGCAAGGGCATAAAACATTGGTACTAATTATAAACTGTAGTGACAAAGCTCGTGATTTTTGCAGTGAGAAATGTTATTTGAAGTCATTTTCTTCATGCTCCTCACCTGCCTCAATTCTCTGTTCATTCTTTACAATTTTCTATGTTTTAAAAGATTTGTGTTAAAACGCTTGTATACTGACATATAAGAGATTTTTGGCCTCAGCATTTTAAATAAATATGGGAAAATATCTCACAAGGAAATTTTGAATGTTAAAAATGCATATTTTAGCACATGTTTTCAATTATTTTGGAATGAACTTGAAGCTAGAGAAACTAACTTGGCACTCTGAATGATTGTCTTGGTGACCCTCCCTGAAGCTTTACATCAATAACACAAACCTGGCTTCCCAACAGTCTTCTGAGACCAGCTTACAAGTGTCATCTGGCCTAAGCCAGACCCTTTACAAAAAGAGGAAAATATGTATTATCTCCCCCTTAAGTTCAGGCTCCAGTGAATAAATCAGGACATGAAATTCAGATGCTTCATTTTTCCTGCACATTACATCTCAGGGGTGCCAGCTGTCTTCCTACCATCTTCCAGATTTCATTCTTCACTGGAAACAGAGAGTCAACTTGAGTAAAACTTCATGCTCTTAGACATGCTGTCTTTGAGGAGTGGTTTACTTTGAATACCTACCTAAGCTGAGTGAAAGTCTTTCCTGAGTCAGTGGCACATTATTGTCTTGTGGCCAAGTACAATGTTACTTGGGATGTCATAGAACAGGAGGTTCCAGGCTCCTTCCCCGGGCACTTGAGTGGCCCAGGAGGAGTTGAATTAGCATTGCCAGACAGACTCCCAGAATCAATCCTTTAGACGAGCGGCAATGCAGCCATTACTCAGAAGCCTTGCTGTTCCAAGGAAGTGTTCGTGGCTGCAACGTGAAAACTGAGCTCCACCTGGCCTCAACTAGAGCAGCTCTGATTTTATCAGTTCTAATGTTTTCTTGTAATGTTTCGTTAGAAGGAAAATTTGATGGGCAAAAGTTTGAGCCCTTCTCTTTAAGGATATATAATAGTTGGGTATCCTAAATAACCACCCCTAAAAAATACATACTTCTCACAATTGTAGTATATATGATGTCATATCACTATCCACAGCTATTTGCCTCTTGAATTTAACAGTATGATTGTTTCTATATCATCGTTTCCATTGACGTTTCAATTAATCATATATTTTAGAGTTTTTGTGTTAATCACTTTGATCATGAAACAGGATCATAAAGTGTGATAAAAATATGGTGAATGTCTAAACTTTAAAAATGTATTTTCTGTTCAACTTTATATGACATTCACTGTACATGGAACAGTACAGACAATAAAATTAGGGGTATAACAGTTTCATCATTTAAGTTTAACATATTAAAGTTAGAAAAAATTTTACTTTTTAATTTTGCTAAATAAAATCCTTCTTCAACCAGTGATGTTATTTACTTTATTTCCTTTTTTCCTATGAATATTTCAGTTCTCTGCATTGGTGCTATGAAATCAAATCAGCATGTATATTGAATGTCAGAAAATGTTAAATATTATTAATCTATCTGTAAATATTTATTATAATTTATAACTATCCATTGTCTTTATAAATATTTGTTCATTTATACATTATTACAATGGTATCACTTTTACTAATTAATCACATTTATAATACCAAACTCAATGTTTATAAATATTTATGTCTTTATAAATATTAGGGTGCTAATTTTTAAATATGAGCGGCAAAGAAAGAGAATAGTATGGCTGATGGGACATGAGAAGCTTCCCCCAGTTCCAGAGGGGAATACTTCAGAGCAATAAGGATGAAGAAGGAGAGTGACAGACAGTTGGGCAGAGAGAAGTGAGCTCTTGGTCTTTTCCTTCTCTTGCCTGTCCCCAGCCAGTGGCCGCAGCCAGCCACCATTCAGGGTAATCCGCTGTCTGCCACACAGAGCCAATGCCTTCCCTCTAGAGGGGCTTCTTCTCTAGGGAACTTTTAATATTCCAATGCAAACAACAACAAAAACTGTTTATCTTAAAATATAAACAAAGAGCTGGGGATTTAGCTTAGGGGCGCCACTGCCTGTCTCACAAGCACAAGGACCCAAGTTCAATCCCCGGTACCAAGAAAAAAAAATATTTATATATATATATATATATACATATACATATAAGGATGGAGACTTTATAACTGAAAGTCAGATTGCAACATAAGATGACATTATCTCCATATTATGTACTAATGATTACTTGACTCTCAGTATTATTTCCATACTTAAAATTATAGCAGTCCCCTTGAGCTATCAGAGATGTGAGCCTCTGTCCCAGTGGGCTATGAAGTATTACCTTCAGGCCAAAAATCTCCATGTCTGAAGGCTACACAGACCACTGCTTCAAATCTATGTAAATGTTTTATTAACAATAAACTATGTAGGAGCATTACTAAATTCATATCAGTTTTTATCTTTATTTTTTTTCTCAAAGATGCAATGTAAAAGATGCAGGTAAAATGTCATATTTACTTTCTTTAATTGAAGTCATTTCTGATTTTGAGTTCCCATATGGCCAAATAGGCAGAAAATTCAAGGTGTTCTTCCCTGGGCTCCCCTTACCTAGATGTAGGGCTACAGTTTAGTGATCAGTTCATTTCAGAATCTGAATCACCAGTTCTGGTACACAGTTTCCTTGAATGAGACTCACAGCTTCTAAAGATTAAGACTACAGAGCTGAATTCTCTTCCCAAGATCTTTGTATTATAGGTTTCAAATAGAAAGAAAACAACATATAAGGAAGAAAATTAAAAATTTCTATCACAAAATTTCTATGCACTATCATCTTGTATCAGTTACAATCTAATTAACAGAACAAAAAAAAAACCCCAATAATTTTAACAGGGAAAATTTAATATAAAGATTTTAATATAAAGTTTAATATAATGAATTATTAACAATACCAGGGGGTTAACTATAAAGGGTAAGATAGAACTCTAAAGAATATCCAAGGGATAAAGGGATATATACAATGAAAAAAACAAATTACTGGGTTTAACTCTCTTTAGATTCACTGTTGCTGCCCCCTGGATTGTGGTGAAAGGCACCATGTTACCCAGAGCCAGAGATGTTCACAAGGGTGGGCAGAGAAATATTGGTTGCATCTGGTGAGCCAGGAGTTTCTGCTGGATCAAGGTGTAGACAAGGAAATTGGCTGGAAGTACAAGCAGGAAACACTCCAACAGAACAGGGGGGCTCAAGGATAGCACTTGGGTTCTGTTAGACTCATTAAGAATCTACCTGAGAATAACCCCTGAAGCCCAATAGAGCAAAACTGAGTATCCTGAACCTATGCATTGGCTCTCTCAGTAGAATAAAAACAATAACAAACCAACAAGGCAAAACTATATGAACTACAGGGAACCAGGAAGTGAGGTCCATCCTCCTTCACTCTGTCAGTCTAGTTCCCTCCACTGATAGAGCTTAACAGTATGTTTACTGCATGGGAGGAATGCTTATAAGGCCAGCTCCAATGGAGTAGAGCAGGCCATGAAGCGGGTATGTAGAGCACAGCACCAACTAGTTGGCAGCAGACAGTTGTATAAAAGAACAAAAATGTTTGCTACAACCGTGTTTTATGTTTGAAATATTTCAGAATTCATCATCAGCATTCAATAACTGTCACTTTCTATACTGTTAGCCATTTCCAAGGTCTGGTATCCCTTCTCTTGTGCACACTATCTCTAGAGACCATGGTTCCCACTTTTCCAGAAAGACTTTTGGCCAGAGACTTCTGTTTGTTCTTCCAGATCTCAGACATTTCCCACCCTTCTCCCACCGACCAGCCTTGTGAAATGAACCAGGGGCCTAAGAACTGACACACTTAACAAATCTCCAGTGTAAGAATTAAACTTGCTGTAATATCTGTTTGAGGATTGAGAAGCAAAGACTGGAAAAATTCATGCATATTCATCAAATTTTCTGTGAAAAATTTGTGTGGGCTTTTCTGGTATGGTTGTATATAAATATAACTTCCAAAAGACGCTTACATACTGGAATATATGTTTTTCCAAAAGGAAATATAATTGAATTATTTTAAACAACTGCAGCCATCCACAAAGAACATACTTCATCATCATATAACTATATATCCAAATGTGTCAAGTTAATTCTAATGGAAATAAAGTAAATTTTAGTACTTTTATAATTTGAATTGGAAGTCTCCACTGAGTTATAAAATTTATTCAGAGAAATTATAATAGAGAGGCAAAATTCTGCAGGTGATATAATCTAATACCACAAACAACAGAAATTTTCTTTTTTCTTTTCTTTCTTTCTTTTTTTTTAATTTTTGGCACCTGGGATCAAACTAGGGACCCTGTGCTTGCAAGGCCAGTGACAGCAGAAATTGATATTTTAAAATTACAGTTAATGAAAGTTTTCATGAATTGATTGCAAGTGAAAAGAAATATTTAAATGTTTTTCCAATAAACTGGAAAAATATTAAAATATGTTAGAAAAAGTGTCAACAATGGTTAAGTATTTAGTATTAAATCCATATGTGTAGAAAGAATAGCTAGCACTCAATGGATATTTGAAAGGTGGCAGTGCTTAGCTCTGTGTTTGGTACAGAGTAGGTTCTCAAAAGTATTTACCAAATTGGCCAGAATTGAAAACTTAATAAATTTTGGCAAATTGACTTTAATTTATCCAGTCACCTTTGAAGACAACCAAGCTGACCTTTAGCATGTTGAGTCTGCAAAGTCCAGGAAGGTCTGTGTTTGACAACTTTGCTGAGGGCTGCTTTGCTAAGAATAACTGCTCTTGGTCTGGGCTGAAATACAGGGTTTGAGAGAATGCAAGAAGAACCACCCCACCACCACCTCCCATACTCTTGTTCCTTCCCACACACCATTGCTAAGGTGAACTGTGCATGGAGAACTTTATCAGAATAAAGAACTGGAGAACATAATGAACATTAAAAGATATATATTTTGGCTGGGGATTTAGCTCAGTGGTTCGGTGGCCTGCCTTGCAAGAACGAAGACCAGGGTTCAATCCCTGGTACCAAAAAAAAAAAAAAAAAAAAAAAAAAAAAAAAAAAAAA
>NW_022900926.1:24865688-24894610 GCF_012274545.1 Fukomys damarensis | reverse complement strand
TGGTTTGGTATATTAAGAGATGCACCTTATATTTAGAGTGGGAGGAATAAAGGAAAAAAGGGATTTTTGGTTTAGAGTCAAATGGATCCTCAGCCTGGTGTGGTACATGCCTGTAACCTCAGCTCTGAGAGGCTGAGGCCAGAGGATCTCTTAGTTTGAGCCCATAAGTCTACCATTCACTTTTTTTCCCTTACAGTATCAGGGATCAAACTCAGGACCTTGTGTTTTTGAGGCAAGCATGGTGCCACTGAGCTCAATCCCCAGCCCTGAGCCCATAAGTCTAGCTTGTACAACTTAGCAGTAAGCCTATCTCAAAATAAATAATAAGAATAGTAATAAAAAGACAGAATGTAACTCAGTGCAAAGTCCCTGGATTCAATTCCCAGTACTGGAAAGGAATAAGTGATGGATAGATAGATAGATAGATAGATAGATAGATAGATAGATAGACAGACAGACAGGGAGGCAGGCAGACCTGAGTCACTAGGAGAGGGTTTTTTTTTTTTTTTTGGTTGTTGTTATATTTAAGATTTTTGGTTTCATTTTCATTTAGGGAGGAGGAAGGTTTGTTGGTTGGTTGACTGATGGAAATTAATTTGGTTTTGATGGATCAAGCTTGCCCATAGGTGGTAGCTTTCAAACAAACAAATAAAAACAAAAAACTTAGTGACACAGGACTCAGGGACTGTGAGAGAATTTAAATATCTCCCTCTACCTCTCAGACTTTTAGTGCAAATAAAGGGATTATTTTCTCTGGAATTTTTCTCAACAAATAAGAAAGGAAAGAAAGGAAGAGAAAAAGAGAAGGGAGGAGAAAGAAGAAAAGGAAAAGAAAAAAGAAAAAAGAAATTTATGAGTTTTGAAAACAAACAACAACAACAGCAAAAATAGGAGTCAGGGAGACTTTCTCCAAAAATTATAAAGCACAATGGGGCCAGGGATTTAGCTCAGTGGTTCGGTGGCCTGCCTTGCAAGTGCAAGGACCTGAGTTCTATCCCTAGTGCCACATAAAGCACCAGTAGACATCAGAAGAGGATTAAAAACTTGGCAACATGCTTTTAAAAAATTTGATCCAGGTAGAGATAGTTCCTTAAAGATATACATGGAATTAGATCTAAATTTGGAATGGCCAGAACTTTAAAGTAAAGGTAAATTTTTTTCCCTAAACACAGGG
This sequence comes from Fukomys damarensis, assembly GCF_012274545.1. NCBI lineage: Eukaryota > Metazoa > Chordata > Mammalia > Rodentia > Bathyergidae > Fukomys > Fukomys damarensis. The sequence continues at coordinate 24,893,436 of NW_022900926.1, read as the reverse complement.
AAAATGTTTAGAATAATAAAATTATATTCAGGAAAAGAAAAGCACAGTTGTTACACATTCACATTTCAAACCCATTACTGCTTTGGAAGATACTTTTTAATTGGACTTTGTAAATTGCTAAAACCAGGACTTATTGTCATTCTACCTGACAATGACTTTCTTCTTTTGTTAAAGTATGAGATTTTGACCATGAAGAAATGTTCAACAGAATCTCTGACACCTGGAGGTTGGGAAGAGCCACACCGGCTTCCAGTACCATCAGGGCGTGAAGCACTTGACCAAGAAAGCATATGTCTTTGTCCAGGTTTTTCCCCTGGTGTGGAGTAAAATGAGATGCAATACTTTGCCCCTCCTGAGCTTGCTGTGAGAATTACATGGGTTAACATTTGTAAGCAAGTGCTCTGTGCCTGACACAGAGTTAATTCTCACTTTCACTCACCCTTGCCCACTAAGTAGCCACTCCACGGTATTCTAAAATTCTTCCAGACCATTCATGGCATTTTCTGATACTTCTCACAAATGTAGGAAGACAAAGGTTGGGTGGCTTTGCCCCAAAAGAAAATAACTTTTAAAAATTTAAACCTCATATTAAAAGTCTGAAAGTCTGCCATTTTAGTTTTCAACAAAAAAGAAATGCAGTAAGCTGTTCTTTTTTTTTTCAGCTTTAATTGAGTTTATTGGTACATTTTAGGGATACAGTACAGTTACATTCATTGTTGGGATCTTGTAACTCTACATGACAAGTCTTGATTCTCATTTTTTCCCCTTACCTCTGCCCTCCCTTCACCCCCCTCCCCTCCCCATCTACAAACACTTTATTTTCATCTTTTCATTCTCTCACATTTTTTTCTTTTCCCTTTTTACTCTTCCCCTACCCATCCCACCTTCCCTATACCTTTAAATCCTTTCTTCCCATTTCTAAATGTCAGTAATCTTATTAGAATCTTATGCATTGTTGCAGATTATTTACACCAGGGAAACTATTCGGTATTTACACATGTGTGACTTATTTATTTCACTTAGGAGTGTATCTTCAATATTCGTTGAAAAAAGTAAAACATCTGACGTAATCTGTTTGGGGCTAGTTATTGAATATCACAGGCTGGATAATTTATAGAGAAAATAAGAGTTCTAGAGAGCTGGGAAATCCAGTGTCCAGGCACAAGCATCAGGCAGGACCCCTTTTTCTGTGTCATCCCATAGAAAGCACGACATGGGGTGTGTGTGCATGTGTGTGTGTGCATGTACACGTGTGTGTGTGTGTTTGTGTGTGTAAAGGACTCATCCCTTTATGAAGAACTTCTTCCCCTAACAGTAGTATGAACCACTCGTGGGAGCAGTACCCCATGACCCAGACACCTCCCCATTAGGTGCGCTGCCTTCCAAAATCATCTCATAGGGACTAAATTTCCAACACACAAACTTTTGGGACACAGTCGAACCATAGCAAATACAGTGACATTTCTTTTGTGTTTGCACAGATCTTTTCTACCTATTTGCCCACAGGACATTAACATGTGTTGAGAAGATAAAAGAGAAAAGAAAACAACCGTACAAGATGAAACAAGATGTGTAGTTTGAAAATGCAAATATTTGATACTTGGTTTCATGAAAAAGCAATATCATATGTGCTTGGAGGTTTTTCTTTACTGCACCTCCTCCTCATCAACCAGAATTGTGAAGCAATCTTTTCCATTCAAGGTTTACAGAGCAATTTATCACCAGATTGTCAAGTCTTTCAGCAACTTGCCAGGGGGAGTTTACGACTGTGCATGCGCAACAACTCAAAGGAACTCTGAAAACAGTTGATAGAAACTCTGCAGAGCATTGCATAGACAGGAAAGCAGCTTAGACACCCAGTCTCGGCTCCTTGGAGCCCCTGCCACCTGGGGCTCTTCACATGGTCCTGAATGCTTTCCCTCTATGGCATTTTCATCCTAACTAAGCTAAAATATTTTAAAAGGTGATACTTCCAGCTTTTATAATATTTATAATAGGAAAAATGAAACTACCTGACAGCAGTTGTCCCTCAGTATACGGGGAGGATTCATTCCCAGGCCACTGCAGTCCCTTATATAAAATGGCATGTTACTTACATATAACCTATGCCCATCCTCCTGTGAACTTTAAGTCATCTCTAGATTGTTTTTAATGTCTAATACAAATGAAACACTGTGTAAATAGTTGTTGTCATATTGCTTAAGGAATATTGACCAGAAAAAATTCTGTACATGTTTGGTATAGACTATTTTTCCAGGGTTTGAGCCATGGCTTGTTGAATCTAAAGATACAGCGGATGACGATCTTTATTCAATATTTACCGATATTGAATAATAGGTCAGTTATTACACACTAGTCCAGTGGAGCATGGAAATGATGGTGATGAAAGCTACAGGCAGTGGGGAAATCAGAGTACCCCACAGTTTGAGCTATGTGATGGCGAGTCTGGTAACATGGACGAGTGCACGTAAGAAAGGAGACACTGTGTCATATTCACATTTATGACACGTGAAAGGATAGCACATGGCAGGTACCATGTGTTTCCTGTCACCAGGGTGCACATAAGTCACAGTGACCCAGTGAGAAGCAGCCTTTCTGTCTGTGTCTGCAGTGGCATGCGTCACCTCCAACAAGTCAGATCTCTGACTCCCATTGATGAAATGTGTGCTTATAGCACATCTTAGAAAGAGTCATAGAGGGTTCAGATTCTTCAAGCATCTTCCCTCTCCCCTTAGTCACAGAATCCGCTCCAGTTTGGGAAATGAATAATCTCAGTGCTCTTCCATGATGGGTTGCATGTTCTCTTGTGGAAACCATTCCAAGGGACTTCCCCTAGTCCTGTCAGAGCAGACATCAACTGGGCACTTAAAATTATTAAGGATGCCAAGTGGTTGCCTTGGTTACCAGACTTTGTGGACCTAAGATTCTGACCTATCTCAGCTTGACTGGGACACTCAAAGTTCCAACTGATCTCCTGGGAAAGAATTGCATTTCAAGAGGGATTCAGTGTTCAGGATTGGGCCCAAGAGAAACTCCTTAGCATTAGAAAGAGGCATCACTACAAGCCCAGTGCACAATGGGATTGTCTTCAGAAGAGATTCCTTAGAGACCTGTGTGTGGCTTAGTGGTAGAATACTTGCCTACCATGAACTAAGCCTTGGGCACAATAATAAAGGCTCCCCAAGAACAGAACTTCCTAAGTCCTAGAAAGACCAGGACTGGGAAGAGAATTGGGTCTTCATAAAAACTTAGGAAGATGTGGACATATTGCCAGGCAGCCTTAAGATTTTCACAGAAGCCCTGGAATCCTTGGGTAATTAGCATTAAGAAAGACAAAGCCATCTAGCTGGCAAAACCTTAAGAGAATCACGTTATGAGAGTGAAGAAATATTTGAGTGTTTTGTAGAATTTATGAATTCTGAGATAACAACAGCTTCCGTCAAGGCATGCCATCTTCATCTCAATAAAAGCTGTGATTAAGGTGGAAGAGGATGAAATCTTACACAGAAGCCAGCAATGTCATTTATCACATGGGCCAGAGAATTTAAAGAAGCACAACTGAAAATTGGGGCAGCAGGTGCAAACCACATCTGACACAGGCAATGAGGTACAAGGGTTCACCATGGGAATCTGCCAGTTTTCTCTCAGTGGAAGAGGAGGCTTTAATCTTAAACTTCAGCCTTGAATTCTAATTAGTTTTTATCTCATCTCATGTTCTTGCTCTTTTATGTATATATCCAGTCAAAGCAAGATACCCAGCCTTTCCTAGATACCCTGATGAGATCTACCAAAATGAGGAATTCTGAAATAATATTTCTATAGACATATGTTCTTGATCTTTCCTCCCTACATCTTCCTTTATAGAGATTCAGGGTAGACCTATTTTCTAACAAAATGGATGCAAGAGATTAGCTATCCAAAGTTATCCCACCTTAGGAAGGGCTTCTAGTTTTTTTTTTTTTTAAGGTCCTTAAATGTCAGGCTCTGCTCTGGGTGTTAGGTAATAGTCGTTCATCTCCTGGACTTTGCACTCCTTGTGAAAGGCTAACCATTGAGAAGTGAGTAGATGGATCAATGAGGAGGCTCTTGAGTAAGGTGTCACTTCTGATAGTGCAGGGAGAATCCACTTTAGAAAGGGTGATTTCTGGGAAGGTGATGTTGGGTCTGATCATTGGACAGTACTTACCATTTGACATGCATTTTCACTGGCCAAAATCTTGTTTCTGGCCTTCCACCAGCCTTCCGACTTTTCCTTGTTTCCTTACATCTCAGGTAGTAATGGCACTGGAAGAAGCCCCTCAATGGTTTTCTCATGAGACAGAATGATACAGAGAAAAGTACAGAGGTTTCCACTGCACATCTGGGAAACCATGGGGAATGGAATTTTCACCATTGGTCAGATGAGATGACTGTAGTCTTTTGAAGTAATGTTCCTGAGTTTACTTTTATTTTATTTTATTTATGTATTTATTTATTCTTTGGTACCGGGGATTGAACTCAGGACCTTGAGCTTGTGAGGCAGGCAGCAGAACCACTGAGCTAAATCCCCAGCCCCTGGGTTTGGTTGTAATCACCTACAAACTAGTTGTGATCTTCTAGCAGTTCGTGGCTTTGGGATCAGTAAATGAGATCTATACCCAGAGAAGTGAGGACAGAGGGATGGACTGGTCTGAGCTAGGCTTAACTAGTACACTACTTTTTTTTTTTCATTACTGGGGATCTGCAGGCAGCAGAACCACTGTGATAAATCCCCAGCCCCAAGGCACACTACTTCTGCAAGGCAACTTTGAGCTCATTTTTAATGCCCTAACCAGCTGGGTGCTGTTGTCCCCCCACAAGTTTCCCAGAACTACTGTAGCCCCTCTTTGGCCACTGTCCCACAGGTTTGCCCTATGGTAAGTTATTTTGGTATTCACGTTAGATGCCAACACCATCACCACCGAGCCCCGCCTTTAGGCACTTTAGGTTGTGGTCTCTTTCCAGTCTCTGGGCTAGCTGGAGTAACAGGGACCCCTCTCTTCAAAACCTTAGCTACATGCCCTCAATCCAGATTTGAGCAGATCTGGGTGCCTATCCTAAACTTTCTGTCCTTTTTTGAATTTCCAAACTCCAAGTCAGGATTGCTATATTCCTTTTAACTTTCTCCAATGTGTGAGTTTTGGAAATGCAACAAGAAGAAAGTCTGAATGCCTTTTTAACCGAGGCCCAGCAAGAGCCAGAGGAAATGGAACAACGCAGCATGTTCTGCTGTTCCGCACGAGCGAGTTACCTTGTCCAAATGTGGCTTTGGCCTTTTTTAGCATTTAGGTCATACTATTGGCTCATGTTCTGTAAGAACCAATTTATCTATAATGGCCTGTTTGGTTCTTCCTTTTCTTCCCATTCACTCTCTCTCCTTTTTTCCCTGTGAATGAACATACTACCCAAAGTCAGTGTTTTTATAATAAGCCATTGTTCAAAGATAATTTACTCCATGGTTTTTAATTAACTCCTTTTTGATTGCTTTCAGATGTTTTCTCTTACCTGTCAAGATAGGTGATATTTCTTTATTCCTCTTCTGCATGTTAAATATTATTATTTGTCATATTATTTGGGTCTCAGTAGCTTTATTTTCAGGTAACCATGTGAAATCCAAGTTGTACCCCCAAAATAACAGTAAATTCTTATATAGCACCTATATTCCAGGCACTGTTCTAGACTTCTGCATATTTTAGTTTATGTGCTGCCAAAGCAAGCACACTTCTGCATATTTTACAAAAAAATGTTTGTTAAATGGATTGGAATTATATTTTTTGAGAGTTACAGAAAGGGAAGGGAAGGGAACAGCAGTAAGGGAGTAGACAGATATACAGAATACTGAAAAATCTAAAAAGAACTATGCCAAGTAAAATAAATTATGTGGAAAAAAAAGAAAGCCTACCACATGATTTCACTGAAGTTCGAGATCAGTGACAATGAACCTATGGTGTGTGTGAGCTGCAGCAGGCTGTTTGTATCACTGGGAGCTCTAAAATGTTCACCATCACTGTAATCCAAGAAACTCTATAGCAGTGAAGAAAACTGGCAGTTGGCTGGGGAAGAGGGAATAGGAGGGCTGGAAGAATGCGATTGCCTAGGGGCATGAAGAAACTACAGGGTGGATGGCATGCTCATTGCCTTCTCTATAATGACGGCTTCATGGACGTGGTAGTCAAAACTTGTGACACTATGTAGCCAAATGTGTATAGCATATAGTATAATAAGTAGTAATAAAATATAATTACAAATTGTATCATATATGTAATGCATCATTAACAAAATACATCTCAATAAACCTGATTAAATAAGAATTTAATGTCGGTGCAAGGATTAATAAAGAAGATCAATGAATGAGAACACTGAGCCTAAAAAATGTGTGTGTATAAATTTGGTACAGTACATGAAAGACCTTACAACCAGTGAAAAGTGGATGTACAATTCAATAAGCACCATTAAGCCACGTAACATTTCATTTTGAAAAATTATGGATAGATATATGATTCTAAAATAAACGCCAAGTTGATCAAAAAACAAATGTAGAAAGAAGAAAAACATTAAAACTATTAGTAAAAAATACAAAAGACTACATTTATGACTTTAGACTAGACAAGGATTTCTTAAATAAGACACAGGAAATAGAAATGATAAAGGAAATTATTGATAAATTTGACTATCATATGTAAAAATCTTCAACTTTTCAAAAGGTGTCATAAGCAGAATCAAAAGAAGCCATGGCTGGGAAAAGATCTTTGTTTTACATAGAACAAATTATGGATTAATATCTAAGTATATATATTTTCGAAAACTTACAAGTTAAATGAGGCACAGAGGCTTGTACACTGAAAGGCTGAGGCAGAAGGAATGCAAATTCAAGTTTAATGTGAGGCACTTAGTGGCTTAGTGAGAGCCTTTCTTTAACATTTTTTAAAAAATCCTCGGGATATATTTTAGTCCCTGCATGCAAACCCAATACCACCAAAACAAAGCCTTTATAAATCACTATGACAATGACAAACACCCTACAGAATTATGCAAAGGCAATAAATAAGTTTAGTTCTCTGGAGGAATCAAAATACTCAATACAAAAAAAAAAAAAAAAAAAAAAAGAGGCTCCATTTCCCTGGTAAATGGGAGCACACAAAAATCACCCATGAGAATAGGAGGAATTTAAGATGTGAAACCATCACAGTTGGAAATTAGGGCATGAGAATTCTCATACATTTCTGGGTGTAAGTTATGAACACCTGCATTACAGTGCAATTTGGTACTGTCTAGTAGTGCTGACAATGTTTATCTCACAATTTAGCAAGTTTATTTGGAGGTGGGGAGTTTTGGTGGCCCCATGGCTTCCAAACACAGGAGAAGTAATGACTGTCAAGTGACATTGCAGCGTCTGTGGTCCCCAATGGTCTAGACTGGTGTCTTCGCATCCAAATCACAGGAGTGCAGCTTCCTACTGTGCTAAGAGAGGAGGCAGGTCAGGGTTGGGGTGCAGGAGCAAACAGACATGGAAAGGTCATTTTTCCATTATTCTGATTTCTGCTGATAGCTTACCTTCGTTTCCCCCAGAATCATGACCTTCCTAGGCCCTTCTCTTTTCCTGCCATTTTCTGCCCCCTGGTGGCTGCACACCGTTCTGCCCTGCCAACCATAGGGCACAGACTGAGCCCGAGGGGTATAAATCACGAGCCCAAGCACCATGTCTAATTGGGTAAATATATGAGAGATAGTTTCTGTCCTCACAGGCAGAGCTAAACACCCTTCCCACAAAAAAATAAACAATCCAATCTTTTCCATTTGTGGAAAGCAGCGAAAGACAATTTTGTCAGTGTGTGGTATCAAACATGCTGGTCTCATGTGAAGCTGATGTCACTGACCCACCCTCATTACAGTGAGAGTGTGGCCTCGCTTCCCTGTCAGGCACACCCACATCTTCACGTGGTGGCCTTAATATGTGTGTGTGAGACAGAGCCGGATTGAAGGGCCAGGCCTTGGAGCCCACAGCTCTGACCTCAACCCGTGCTGTACCACGGCCCCCAGCCACCAGCAAGGGGCCATACACTGCCAAGGAGCCTCGTCCACGTGCTTACCATGCTGTAATTTGCAACATAGAATTACCAATTTTACACCTCACACATCATGAGCAATAGACTGCTCTTAAATACTTGTTTGATATATACAAGGGGTGATCAAAAAGTATAGTGAATGTTTATGGTTTTTAAAAAATTTATTACAGGAAAAGACTCATCAACATTAGACCCCCTTAGAAGAATTCCCCTCTCTTGGAACACAGTTATCCCATCATTCTTGCCACTTTGTGAAGCAATTTTAGAAGCCTGTTTTATGAGTGTCTCTATAAGATGTGATCAGAAGTGATTCTATGTACTAGTTCACCAAGATAAAAGTCATCATTATATATCAAAAACATATTAATAAAAAAAGAAATAAAAAGGGTCGGGGATTTAGCTCAGTGGTTCAGTGGCCTGCCTTTCAAGTGCAAGGACCTGAGTTCAATCCCTGGTACCAAAAAAAAAAAAAAAAAAAAAAAAGAAAAGAAAAAAGAAAAGAAAAAAAAGAAAAAAAGAAAGGGTAAAAAAAGGAAGAAATAAGGTGAATGCTTGTGCTGAGTAATGAAAAGGCAGTCTTTTAAAAATGTGACATGCATCTTCATCCACCTTACTTACCAGATCTGGCACTGTGAAACCTCTGGATAGTTTCCCAAATCACAATGACCAGGAAAGACAAATGTTTTGAACTGATTCAGAATATTGTGGCATGCAGGGGGTGGTGGCACACACCTGTAATCCCAGCACTTGGGAGGCTGAGGCAGGAGGATCACTCCTAGTTCAAGACCAGCCTGGGCTACATAGTGAGTTCCAGGTCAGTCACAACTACATAGTGAGACCCTGTCTCAAAAAAACAGAACAAAACAAAACAAAACAAAAAAGAATATCGTGGCAGCTACAACAGCACAACTAAATGACTAAAAACATTAGACTGAGATTCTAATAATAGACATGCACATATAAACGTGCATTATTAATTCATTTCCACAGGCCATGGCAGAGTCAGTGTGTGAGGACCAAAATAAATTGGCAAATTTCCCACTTTTTGTTTCTTTGTTTTGAGATGGGGTCTTGACTATGTTGCTCATGTTGGCCTGGAACTCCCAAGCTTGAGGGTTCTCCTGGCTCAGCCTCCCAGGTACCAGGAGTTACAATTATATACCACATCCATCCAGCAAGTTCTCTACTTTCCTACAGTTTTTTTTTTTCCCACTGTATTCAGTTTTCCTGCAGGCTTTCAGAATTAGATGATTCCAGGAGGCAAACAAAAGAATTGTGACTGAGGATACTAGAACTAATTAGGACAAGGTTGGGCATCAGAGCATCAACTGGTATTGACTTTCAGTTGCTAATCTCCAGCCCGCTTCACACAACAAAACATAGGGAAGGGTTGGTGTTGTGTTACATACCACTCCCACAAACCAAGTGTTATAGAACCAGGTCCATTTTGCCCAGAGTGTAGGATGCGAACCACTGAAACCACTAAGTTCTGCAAAACAGAGTTTATTCACAAAGTAGCCAAGCAAGGGGACGCACAACCCAGCCTCAGATCTGCATCCTGAGGGCTTTGAGGTATTTATGGGATAAAGAAATACCTGGATGGAGATGACATTATCAGTGGTCTGCCCACACACAAGGAATCTTCATGGCTCTCCACAGGATATATGCTCAGAAAATGATCTGAGGGTGGAGTTTTTGGTCTCCTGACGTCTAAAGGTCACCTGGCACCAAGAATAAGTGATTTCAATAAAAGTAGACTTCAAGCCAAGGACAAGTGATCTAGGCAACTGTTATTGTGAGGATTTACATGTCAGAAGTGACATCTACAGCAAAGTGGGAGACTAATACTGTTACTCAGCTGTGTGACCTCCAGAATGAGGAATTTTAAAGCTAACTATTTTAAAGCATGGGAGGCAGGCATGTTTCACAAGGGGCTTCCTGCAGCTGGGCAAGCTAGATCACTGTATCTGCAGGGATAGGACTCATGTGCCCTGAGGCCACACTGCTTGTACCAAGTGGTGCCCTCTGAATCAGGTACCTGCCATGCTGGCCTGTCCATAATCAAACTTCAATATGAACTAAATTCCACTCACAGAGAATCTCATCGTCTTTGAATGCTTAATGACTAAGCATCATAAGCAAATTCTCCCACTGATTTACTGCCTCATTTCACCAGTCAGTAACATAGGAGAGGGCCATGTGCTAGGCAGCAAGCTTTAGTAGCCACAGGACAGCCAGGATGAGGCCTCTACGGGCAATGTGGCTGCTACGTGCAAAATGCAAAAGGCCTCTGGAGGGCGGATACCATGAAAGGCAAGGCCACATGGGTCACAGAGCTGCTGATCTCAGCTTCCCGCCTTCCTAGCCAGGAGCCACTGGGACATGCAGAGGTTTCATTTTCCAGGATAATCCTGGCCAGAATCCCTTTTCTTTGCTTCCAGACCATCTATTACCCCTGTCTTTCTCAACCTTATGATTGCCACCATTTTCCCCAGAAATCTGTTTAGACATTTTTTTTCCTAGTCACTCCCTCCGATAGAATTTTAATACACAGAAGCACATGTCTGTTCTTGGGCTGAGGCCCTTTGGAGAGCCATAAACCATGATCATGTCTAAGATTTTTTTGCTTTCCAGAACAGATTTTTCCCTCATTTTGTGAGATGAGATCACCCCCACTGAGAGTACATACATTAGCTACAAGATATTACATGCAGAGCCTGTCCTCAATCATCAAAGGAACCCACCCATACTCAGGGAGATGGGAGCCTCACATCAGTGGCAATGAAATGACCAGATGTTCCCTGCCAGGGACAAGCACCCAGCTTTGGAAGTACAAGACACCCTTGCAGGTGGCACCGGACTGCCAGGCACTCTCTTCTTCCTGTGCCTACTTTCTTGGCATCTTTGACTCATGATAACTTCCAGGTACACCTGATATTTCAGGAGAGATTGTTCTCACTGGGAATCTCATCATCTTTACATGTGCAGACACTAAGTAAGGTAAGTCTATAAGTTTGTCAACTGATAAAGTAGCAAATTCATCTATTTTTTTACTGTCACATTTAATTGGTAGACAACAGAAGGAGAAGGTCAGGTACCTGGCACAGCTGCAGTCCTGTCTGAAATTTCTCACTTTCCTTTGGTGGACAATGACCTCTTGGACTCACATGTATCTTTTAAGAAGATTCTAGGTTAACTCCTTTGGCAGGTTCCAAATCTGGGTTTCTGAAAACACATACCTTTTACCTCCTCTTGATTGAGGAACAGCACTCACCTCAGTGCTGCTAATTTGCATGAGTATATGCCACATTCTTTCATCTTTAGACTTCTCTTAGAAAGAATCAGACACTGTGTCAAATGCCCTCGTGCTCCAAGGATGCATATCAAATTCTCCAAGAGATTTTCTCAAAGCCCTTTGTTGTGGTTTGGACTGAATCCCTCAAAAAGATATATTCAAATCCTAATCCTCAATACCCATGAATGTGACTTAATTTGGAAACAGGGTCTGTGAGGGCATAATCCAATTAAGGTGAGGGTCATATGGGAGAGGAATAGGGCCCAAATTCAGCGTAGTTTATAGATGTTTTTCAGAAGAAGAGAATGAACAAGACAGACACACAGGGAGAAAAACATGCAAAACAGAAGCAGAGCATAGAACAATGTACCTACTATGTCCTTATGGTTTAGATGTAGAATCCCCAACAAAGCCTGTGTGTTCACAGATGGGTCTTTTGAAAGGTGACTGAATCATGGAGGTGGGGGACAAATCAGTGGATTAATCCACCGATGAGTTTAGCTGAACATGCCTTTGAGTGGTTTGTCCTGGAAGGAAGAGGTGGATCACTGACAGGATAACTCTGGACGGTATATCTCCCTCTCTGACTCCTCCCACTTTCTGACTGTCCTCCACTCAGACTGTTCCACCAGGCAATTTCTGCCTTGGAGGCACCCAGCCATAGACTAATGAGGCTTTAAACAGAAATTGAGCACTTTTTATCTGGACAGTAGAAAAGATACTTAAGGATATCTCGGGAAGCAGGCAGACCCCCATCCTTCACAGGTTGGAGTTTTTACTGGCATGCAGAGTACAAGAGTTATCTGGGGTCATGGAGACTGCCATTAAGATTTCAAAGAAGACCGGGAGGCTTGGCAGTGAGCCCCTGAAATTTCAGTCTCAGTCTCACAAGTGGGAGAAGAGAGGCCACAAGTGCTGCAATTGGCAATGCCATAGGGCCAGGGCCCTTTGAGACAGACCTTTGGAGCTCACATCTTGCCTAACTTCCCTTGGGTATTGAACACAGAGCTATAGAATATAAGGTCTGCCTTGCTGGTTTTCAGTCTCACTTTGGCCCCATTTCTTCCTATCCCCCTTTTCTCCCATTTGGAGTGGCCATGTATACCCTGTGCCATGGAGTGTTGGAAGCACTTAACTTTCTTTTTGGTATTTACAGGGCTTCACAGTTAAGAGTTTGCCTTGAGTCTCAGAGGAGACTTTCTACTTGAACTTTTCATCAATGCTGGAGCTGTAACAATTTTTGCAAAAAAAAATTTTACAGATGGACTAAATGCATTTTGCATAATAAAATTGACATGAGTCTTGGGGGAGAGGGACAGAAGGTTCTGGTGTAGATGTAGAATATTCCCCCAAAGTCTTGTGTGTTCAGAGGTATGTGCTTGACAGGTTATGAGATCATGATGGGGTGTACACTCCTCAGTGGATTCATCCATTGATGAGCTAATAGTTTGCATATTTTGGGGAAGTGGGGCCTGGTTGAAGGAGGTGGATCACTGGGGGTATAACTTTGGAGGACATTTCTCCCTCTCCATCTCCTTCCTTCTCTCTCTGCTTCCTGGCTGCCATAGATGAGCAGCTGTCCTCTGCCCAGCTTTTTCTACCACGCTGTTCCTGCCTTAAATTCAGCCAACTGTGAATTAAACCATGAACCAAAATAAAACTCTTCTAAGTTGTGTTGTTAGGTATTTTGCCCCAGTGATGAGAAAGTGACCAGTACAAACCCCAAACATTTCTGGCAACTAGAAGCTAAAAAGAGTCAAGGAAGAATGCTCCTCTAAAACACTTAGAAAGAAGCTGGCTCTGCTGATACCTTAACTTCAGATTTATACCCTCTATAACAGTGTCACAATGAATTTGCTGTTTTGAGCCTTCAGTTTGTGGAATATTGTTATGGCAGCCCTAGGAATATCATAAACTCTATCATCCAATACGGTGAGTAGACATTATCTCCATAGAGGAAGGGAAAATGTCCCGATATGCCAGGTGTGGACCACAAAAAGAGTCTCATTTTCATTTGCACCTCAGCCGTGATCTAGGCTGTAGCTGTGTGATGGGCCAATAGAGACCTGATTTGGGGTCACTTCCTCTGCAAGCCCAACATGTACATTTTGCACCTCACTTCTAAAGATGGGTGGCCAGGCAGGCTAAAGGGATAGTGAATGATGTTGTTAGGGTGAAACTGAAAGTTTAGTGGAGACTAGGAAGTCAGAGATTTACATAGAACCTCTATTTTGGTTTTGGTTCTTGGAAGTTCTGCTGACGTGAGATTAAAAGTTTTCTTTAACATCTTCCTGTACATACTAGTTTCTATCTACTGCACATATTATATTCAATTCAACCTATCCCATTAACTGACTTTCATCACCTCTTATTTAATCAGCATATTCAAGTCACAATAACCTCCCTACCAAGCCACATATTTCTGACACTTCTTTCTTGCTTTTATAGTTAGGCCATGTAACTCCATCAGTATCATCAGCCCTACTCTGGAAACATTCTAGAACTCAGCAGGAAGATAGGAAGGACCAATTCCATCACTCCATTATTAAATCAGTCTTCTTGCTGATTCTCAGCATTCTCGGTTTTCTGAAATTGAAAGCCTTCCTTTTTTGGTCTTCCTATCTCAGACAGCCTGTGATTCACCAACTTTTCCCTGCTTTCTAGAATAAAATTCCTCTCCTCGCACTGTGGTTCTCTCAGCCACAGTGACTAGGTTGTTGCCTCTGGAACTCAGCTCACGATCAGGCTTTTCACATATTTGCTCAAACCTTGCCTCAACTTCAGGAAAAAAAAAAATCCCGAGTCTTGGATTAGGTTTGTATCTTTTGCTAAGGAGTAGAATTCTAATTTTTCTTTTTTCCTTCTTCATCCTGTAGCAAATACTAATGATTGGCATCTTGTTATGTTTCAAAATCATAGTTTGGTGTGGTTGATACCAACTCCAGGGATGAACTCTGCACCCAACAATTATAATCTGACCTTCTTAGTAGAGACTGCTTTTAAGAACCTAGGACTAAGCCAATTAGAGAACAGACTGCTTCAGAAATGGGCATGTGGATCAATTTAAACCATGCAAAGAAGAAATTTAGGATTCTGGATTTTGGCTTGCTATTGTTTGAATATGGCTTGTCCTTGTCAAAACTCATGTTGAGTCTTGGTCTGTAATGCAGGGTTAGGAGAAATGGCCTAGGGATAAGTGTTTGATTCATGGGGATTTAGTCTTTCACAATTAGATTTTACAGAAGTTCAGGATTTCTTTTTTTCTCTGCCATTCACATCTTCTGCCATGGTAGAAAACAGTGCAGTGCTAAACCCTCATCAGAAGCCAAGAAGATGTTGGCACCATGGCTTTTTACTTCACAGCATCTGGAATAATGAGCCAAAATAAATCTCTATCCTTTATAAATAAACTAGGTAGATTTCTCTGGTATTTCAACATAGGAATGGAAAATAGAGTAAGCTTTTGCTTTTCAGAAAACCACAAGATACAAAACCTCTCATCTACTGGATATAGAGAAGTTGCAGCAAAGCCACAAAGACTCAGGAAACTAGCCTTTGGATATAACTGACATTGCAGATGTCAGAGAAGAAAGACTGAAGATACCTGGATCTTCAAAAACCACAGAGTCACTGGACCACCCAGTTTTGGAGTCTGTCACATCCCTATGTGAGCCATTCAGTTTTCTCAGTTAAGCAGCTTGAGTTGAGGTTGTTTTTCTTTGAAATTAAAATACCTTGACCGATGATCCACTGTCAATTTGGACCAAACTTCAGTTTCATGGGTCAGCAAGTTTGTCACAAAATGTTCAGCTGAGTGTGAGTGCTTGTTGGTACTCATATGTAAACACTGGGAAAAAGGAAAATTGAAATTTCCAATTTGCTGTAAAATTAAATTTGTAATGTTTCAACAAGTTAAAAACTTATGTATGCAATAATATTTGGACATCTGTTTGCAAGTGAATGCATATGCACAATAGTTCATTTTCTCTCCCAAACATTGATTTTTCTTTCCTCCTAAAGATTAAACTAAGTAGGCAATGGAATCCTAATACAAATAATGAGGAAAACTTGAGGTACTAGGCATGATACCATGGATATCACACTGGCAAATATTCCACAGGAGTAAATATATCTATTAGCCAGGCTGTTTTATGGTCAGGTCTACTTAATGCCAAACATCGGTTTGAAAATTTTAAAAAATCAAGTAATAATGGGTATTTCCAAATAGTAATGGATTTGGAATATGGAATAGAATTGTACATGTTAAATTATCATTTAATGACCTAACTAATACAGTTTTATTCTTTATCAATCTTAGATTTAATTTTTTGGTTTTTGGTACTAGGAAATAAACCCAGGACTTTTGTCCTGCACTATTTAGCCAGCCACTTTTTTATTTTAAGACAAGGTCTAAGTTGCTAAATTGACCAACCTTGGCTCCAACTTGGATTCCTCCTGACTCAGCCTTGCAGAGTGCTGAAATTATAGGTGTATGCCACCACATCTGATAAGAATTAAATTTTTAAAACTAAAATTTAACATGCACATGTTTTGCTAATGAAGGGCTAATATATTCTATTTGTACACCACACTATACAATTGAACTAGAAAAGGAAACATGAATTTGAAGAACTTTTAAAATGGCCATCTAAATATTTAGGCTCTTGTACATTTTTAAGATGAGAATTCCACATTAATATCATTATCTAATTTTGAAAAAAATATTTTAAATTTTCTCAAATATTAAAGTGTAAAAACTCAAATTTAAGAAATATTCATTCCCTGGCAGTAGGAAATTTATACTGTATTTTAAAATTTTTTTTAGAATTCACAGAACACTTCAGAAAATGTTTATGTAAGGTCAAGGGAAAGAGTAACTTGGCATTTTAACTGAAGTCTATCTCATGGCAATGATGCAATAAAATCAGATAATTAACCTGTTTATTAAAATTTAAATGAACACTAGTAAGTTTCAAATAATCTATGTCATGAAGAGTCGAGAATACAGCAAAATGGTAAACACCATCTCCAAACAAAAATTTCAAGTATTTAACTTGTAGCAAATAAAAAGCAATAGTCTTGGCATTTTCCCCACATGTCTATTCATAAATTCCTGTATTTATTTACTACATCTACATAGAAACTTTCACCTTAAGAATTTCAACTTAGCTGGGGATTTAGCTCAGTGGTTCCGCTGCCTGCCTCTCAAGCACAAGGACTTGAGTTAGATCCCCAGTACAAAAAAAAAAAAAAAAACTTCAACTTAATGGTGGAAATAACCAAAGGCTAACACACTCCCTGATCCTCCTCAAAAATTTCTGCAAGGGATTATCTATCCATCAAAGTGTAAGAATCAGTTTAAACAATTTTAATTAATTAATTATTTATGTATTTATTTAATTTTTTGGTATTGGGGATTGAACTCAGGTCCTTGCCCTTGTGAGGCAGGCAGTGGCACTGCTGAGCTAAATCCCCATCTCTCTAAACAATTATATTTAAAGAAGGACTCTTTATTCCTTCTCTATCCTTCATCTCTGTCTCTCTTCTGCTTGTGCGCAAACACACACACATATACACACCTGCACAAATGCACACACATAACATTTAAGCACATACATAAAGACAAAAATTGATTACTTGGAATTTGGTTCTTAATAAGTAGGCAGTAAGCAATACTCAGCATAATATTTTAAGCTATATATCTGTGGTATATTTTGAGGAAATGTCAATCTTTGCTACTCTATTAAATTTTCATTTCAACAGTTATCTGAAAATTTTTAGTGTCAGCAATTTCTGAGAAACTTGGATGTTTCCTTTGTATCTGAGGATCCTTTGTGGTTATTGTCCATGTGGTCATCAAGTAATACTTCTTTAGATTTGGTGGGCTAAGCATGAGTGGGCTTAGCCAATGAAGGGTTGTTTTTAACCCAGTGGAGGTAAATTGCCTTTCAGGGCACAGAAGAAATATATATTTTGCAATATTGTGAGCATAGGAAAGTACTAGAAGACTGTTGTTCCCTCAAGGGACAGAGTGGGGAAATCTACCCCCCAAAAACCTGCAAGGAGGAGGGTGGGTGGGAGAAAAACTGATTAGGCCCAATTCAGTTTCAACGTTGTCTCTTTGAGTTATATCAGTTTCATAATTTTGTTTGTATTACATATTAGTTGTGTTTTATAGTCTTATAAGTTACAGGTTTCATATAGGTTAATATATTCATATTAAATATAACGAAAAGCATTTAAAGTTAAGTTATCTGAGTCTCCTGAATCCTCTGTCTTACATATACAAACACATGCAAACACACAACTACACACACACACAATTGGGTTTTCTCATTGGAAGTTAACATTCCTCTGAAATCTTTGACTTTAAAAAATATTGGTAGATGAGAACATTTCAGATAACTGCTAAATCATAACAAAAACTGGGCCCCATGATCCACCTTTTCTTGTCACAGAATGCAGTCTTAAAACATATTACATAAATTTTCATCCAATAATGTGTTTCCCTATGATGCTCTGAAGAGAGGCTTCATTATGGATAGCTTTGGCATTATGACAGTAATGAAGATCAAAAGAGTGACACTTATTTAATCACTAATTTATCAATGTACAGGAAGCTGTAATAGGTTATGGGAGTACCGTGCTGATTTTCAAGACAAGAACGTGTCTTCCGCCTTCACTGAGTTTATGGCCAAGGGGACAAAATGACTATTAACCAAACAATCGTGTAACAAAGACCACAACACCTAGCTGTAGTGAGTATTTTGAAGTCACCTGCTGTTTTAAGAAAGTTATACAAATACCGAGTCAGGTTCCATCAGCCTCATATTGTCAAAAAAGTGCCCTTGCTTTGATCTGCAGTTGAAGTGATTGAGAAATATAATGAATGCTTAAATTTAAGACAATTTATTTTAGTGTCTTTAGTTGTGCTGTCATGGCTGCTTTGATGTCCTGAATCTATTAAAATGTTTATGTTTTATGATGCTTTGATTTTAGAAAAGAGCCAGAAGTGTATGTGCCAGGTTCAGTGAGTAAAGTGAATGAGGACAATCCATAATGGTTTTTCTAGCCTGTGTTTCCATTCGATGGCACTCAGAAGCAGCATTCACAGTATTTTTACCCACATTTCTTCAAAGACACTCACAAAACTTGACTTTAGAACTGCTTCAGAAAGTGACAGGAATGATGGGTTAGTGTATTTGAAATGAGAAAACATTTTGAGAAGGATTAATGAGAAAGTATCTTTTAATATAATAAAATTTTAATTTAGACATTCACCTTATATATATATTTTTTTCTTTTTATTGAGTTTATTGGTACAATCTAGGTATACAATACAATTACATTCATCATTGGGATTCTGTACCTTTACATAATAGGTCTTGATTCTCATTTTTTCCTCTTATCCCTGCTCTCCCTTCACCCCCCTTTCTCCTCCCCATTTACAAACACTTTATTTCCATTTTTTCAATTTCTCATATTTTTTTCCTCTCCCTTATTACCTTTCCCTCACCCTTCCCACTTTCCATGCACCTTTAGCCCTTTACTTCCTATTTCACATTATTATCTCATTAGGATCCTGTGTACTGTTATAGTTTTTCACACCAAAGAAACTATTCGGTATTTCAGTTAAAGAAATCTCTGTATGAACATTAAAAATAGGGAATCCTAAAATAAAACTAAAAAGGAAAGTAAAAGAGAAAAGGCAATGATGTAACATTAAAATAATCCTTAATTCTGGAGATGAAAATGGTCCCTGAACATATTTAAATTGCTTCTTGCTCTTATAGTCTTATCTTATTATTTTTTCATTATTTAGAGAATACTTTATTAGTTACTGTAATCAAACCCACGTAGATATGACCTTACATATTTAGTACTTTCCAGATGATGATTAAGAGGCTAATAGAAAAAATGTTCAGCAGTACCACAACAGCAACAGAACTTTGCTGTTGTCTGGATATTATTCTTTTCTTTGTTTTTTTTTTGTTTGTTTTGTTTTGTTTTTAATGGAATGTGCTGAATGTCTATAATTTTGTTCAGATGACTGCAGAATCTGGAAAAGCTGTTGCTGCTATCGATGCATAACATACTATTATTAGTCTTTTTATATAAATATATATATAAATACATATACATATATATATATAAATTGAATTTTGGGAAACTTTAACAGTGCTGCCAACTTTGGAAAAAGTCACCCCAATTTACTGTGTTGAGTTGGCATTGTACAGAAATGGACAACCATATTGGTCTAGAAATGTTAATTTATTTTTATTTTTATTTTTTATTTTTTTCCATGTGTACAGGGGTAACACATCGTGCTAAATATGTAAGGTCATTCATCTCATATTTTAACCAAAAAGCCTAGTTTTCGCATGACACAATAAATAAAACTTTGGAATAAATGTGTCACAACTGTCATGATCTTATGTGAAAATCAACCATCTCTCAGAAACATAACTGACCTTACACTGTGAATGCAGAAAATTTTCCTGTTGATTTATCAGGAGAAGGACTACAAAAAACCAAGAGGGGAAGGTAGAGTAAAAGGGAGAAGAAGAAGGAACAATGGAAAGGAGGAAGGAAGGAAAAGAAGAAAGAAAGAGGAAAGAAAGAAGAAAAGAAAGAAAGAAAGAAAGAGAAAGAAAGAAAGAGGGGGGAGGGAGGGAGGGGAGGAAAAAAGAAAGATGCAAGATGCAGAAAAATGAAAGAAAGGGAAGGAGGCAGAGAGGGAGGAGAAAAGATGGAAGGAAGGAGAGAAAAGAAGAAAACTGTAATGTACTGACACACATCCCTGCAGTTGTTCCTGTGTTAGTCTATTTTCCATTACCACAATGAAATAACTGAGGCTGGGTGCTTCATTTTTTATTTATTTTTCCCATTGAGTTTATTGGTACATTTTAGGTATACAGTACAGTTACATTCATCATTGGGATCTTGTACCTTTACTTGACAGGTCTTGGTTCTCATTTTTTCCCATTCCCCTGCCCTCCCTTCACCTGCTCCACCCTTCCTATTTAAAGAATGTTCCATTTATTTCCTTTTTGCATACTTTTTTCTTTTTTCTTCTTACCTTTCCCTTACCCTTCCCAATTCCCCTACTCTTTTAGATCTTTTCTCCCTATTACACAATATAAATTATACATTTTGATCCTTATTTATATTTTCAGTTTGCACACCAGAGAAACTACTTGGTATTTACATATGTGTGTCCTAGTAATTTCACTCGAGTATGGCCTCAGTGTGCACCCACTTCACTATAAATGTCTCTAGTTTTTAATTATTTATGACTGAGTAGCACTTCATTTTATAAAAAAAAAAAGCAACAAACCCACATCTTTATGCTGTCTCCAAGTGACGGGCAATTGGGCTGTTTCCAAGTTTTAGCTATTACAGACTGTGCTGCTATAAACATGGGTGCACATATATCACTGTGGTATGATTCTCTTAATTCTTTTTGGGAAGATACCCAGCAGTGGAATAGCTGGGGCTAATGGTACTTCTAATCCTATTAGATCAGTGATGTGGAACATTTTTTCACATGTTTATTTGCTGCTCTTACTTCTTTGTCTGAGAAATGTCTGTTCATTTCAGATGCCCATTTTTGAATACGGTCTTTATATTTGAGGTTGTCTGATATTTTTGAGTTCTTTATATATTCTAGACAGTAGACCTTTGTCTAAGGAGCAGCTGATAAAAGTTTTTCCCACATTGTAGATTGTCTCTTAGCTCTGTTGGTGGTTTCTCTTCCAGTGCAGAAGCTTTTTAAAAAGATGAGATCCCAGTTGTTGATTCTTTGTGCTAGTTCCCATGCTTCTGAGGATTTGTTCACAAAGTCTTTTCCTATGCCAATGTCTTTGAGAGTTTTACCTAACTTATCTTCCAGCAAGATAGTGTTTCTTTTTTAATATTTATATTTTTAAACCACTTCGATTTGAGTTTAGTGCATGGTGAAATATAGGGGTCTAGTTTTAATCTTTGGCAAGTTAAAATCCAATTTTTCCAACACCATTTATTAAAGAGGCCATCTTTCCTCCAGTGAGGATGGCTGGCTTCTTTGTCAAAGATAACGTAGCTGAATATGTCAGGAGTTGTTTCTTCTAATCTATTCCACTGATCCTTGTGCCTGTTTCTTTGGCAGTACCATGCTGTTTTTATCACAGTGGCTTTATAGTATACTTTCAAGTTGGGGATTGTGATACTCCCTGACATGTCTCTGTTTCCTAGAATTTCTTTTGCTATTCTAGGTCTCTTCTAGTTCCAAATGAATTTTTGGATTGTTTTTTCTAGTTCTGTGAAATATATTGTTGGGATTTCAATAGGGATTGCATTGAATCTGTGTAGCAGTTTTGGAAGTATGGCCATTTTCACTATATTGATTTTTCCTACCCAGGAATGAGGGATGTCTTTCCATTTTCTTATATTCTCTTCAATCTCTTTTTCAGAGTGTTGTGGTTCTCACTGTAGAACTTCCTTCGTTAGACTGATTCCTAGATATTTCATTTTTCTTGTATGCTATTGTGAAAGGGGTTGTTTCCCTAATTTCTCTTTCAGTGAGTCTTTTATTTGTGTACATATAGGCTATTGACTTTTGGGTGTTTACCTTGTATCCAGCTACTCTATTAAATCTGTCAAATTAAATGTATAAGTCTTTCAGTGGAGTTTTTTGGGGGGTGTTCTATGTAGAGTATCATATCGTCAGCAAATATTGACAGTTTCACTTCTTCCTTTCCTATCTTTATTGCTTTGATTTCTTTCTCTTGTCTATTTGCTGTGGCTAATGCTTCAGAACTATATTGAAAAGGAGTGGTGATAGTGGGCATCCTTTCTTGTTCTTGATTTTAGTGTGAAGCTTTTCAGTCTTTGACCATTTAGTATGATGTTGACTATTGGTTTTTCATATATAATATTTATCAAGTTGAGATAAAGACCATCTATTCCAATTTTTGCAGTGTTTTTATCATGAATGGGTGAATTTTGTCCGATGCTTTTTCTACATCTATTGAGATGATCATATGTTTTTTGTCTTTGACTCTGTTAATATAGTGTATTACATTCATTGATTTACTTATGTTGAACCATCATTGCATCCCTGGGATAAATCTGACTTGGTCAGGATGTATGATCTTCTTGATGACCCTCTGTATTCTGTTTGCCACTATCTTATTGAGGATTTTTGCATCTATGTTCCTTAGGGAAATTGGCCTGTATTTTTCTTTTTTGGCTGGTTCTTTCCCTGGTTTTGAAGCAAAGTAACACTTGCTTCCAGAAATGAATTAAGAAGTATTTCTCCTTTCAATTTCATTGAAAATTTTAAAGAGTAGTGACAGTCGTTCTTCTCTAAATGTCTTGTAGAATTTAGCAGTGAAGCCATCCAGACCTGGGCTTTTCTTTGTTGGTAAACTTTTAATTACATTTTCAATATCACTGATTGTAATTGGGGTGTTTAGAACTTTTATATCTTCTTTCAACTTTGGTAATTCATATATATCTAGAAATCTATATATTTCTTCTGTGTTCTCCATTTTATTACAATACAGATTTTCAAAGTAGGTATTGATGGTCCTCTGGATTTCTGCTGGATCTGTTGTGACTTCACCTTTTTTATTCCTAATCACATGGATTTGAGCCTTTTCTTTCCTTTTTTTGATTAGGTTGACTAAAGGTTTATCAATTTTATTCATTCTTTTGAATAACTAACTCTTCAATTTATGGATTTTTTGTATCATTCTCTTAGTTTCCATTGAATTGATTTCTGCTCTGATCTTTATAATTTCCTCCCTTGTATGAGCTTTTGGTTTCTCTTGCTCTTCTTTTTCTAGGAGCTTAAGATTAACCATTAGGTTGTTTATTTGAACTCACTCTGTTTTGCTAGTGTGGATATTCACTGCTATGAATTTCCCACATAGAACTGCTTGTGTCCCATAAATTCCTGTATGTTGTACTGGCATTATGAAATTGTAAAAATTGTCTAACTTCTTCAATTTCCTCTGTGATCCATGACTTAGTTCATGGTTCTAGAGATTCAAAGGCACAGCACCAGAATTGGATCTGGTGGGAACATGTGTAAGAGGGCATAATCACTTGGTAAGACAAGAAGACAGAGAGAAGACACGTGGAGAGGTACAAGGCTTGATCTTTTATGCCCCAACTATTTCTTGATAACTAACCAGGGAGAACAACATCAATTCCTTCTAAGAGCAATGTTCTCAGTGATAAAAGGTTCTTATATTAGGCCTTGCCTCTAAAGGTTCCATGCCACCTTCCATGTCTGGCATGACAAGGACTAAGGTTCTAACTCATGTATCCTCAAGCCTTATCTAAACCACTGCAGTGCCCATGTCATTCAAATCAAAGGCCTTCCAAAGACTAACAAGGTATTGACTCCCTTTTCTCTACCCAACACCATACACATGTCCCTAGGTCCCTGGTATCATATTCATATATAGTGTTTGAGACGCCCAAGAACACAGAATCCCCATGAGCCCATGATGTGTGGCAGTCAGAGAGGCTCAAGCAAACATGAGACACATGAGTTACATCTGCCACAGAGTAACAGACGCAGACAACTCTGACAGCCACACTTTCCCCTTGAACTAGAACTTGCTTCCAATGTAAAGAAAGAAACATAAAAGACCAAGGAACCCTATTCTAGTCTTTTGTAACCCATATTAGTCAGCCAGTTATATACAAAATTTGACACAGAAGGACAGATAAAGAGAAAGCAGCTCACTTTTCCTTCTCCTTATTTGTCAGTTTTCCAAAGGCACAACAGTGGCTGCATGTGTGCCTAGGAGGAGGTGAAGGAGAAACAGTTGTTAAGTCTGTGCAGTGTTCACACCACTCTGGTAACTTAATATGTATGGTTTAAAACTTTATTCTTATTTTAGCATAGGGTTTAAAAAAAGGAAAGCACTGAGGCAAGTTGAGAGAGAATGTGAAAGATAGGAAAAAGCTTATATATCTGTGCCTTAATCTGCATTTTTTCTTTGATTTTTTTTTAATTAAGGGACAACTCATTTTCAATTTATGTTGATATCCATAAGTTATGTAGTTGTCTCTAGTGTGGACTCGTGGTTTTCAGTATATAGAGGTACAGAAGGACATATCTATACCTATTATTATTTGATATATGTATCTATATATGTAGATATGTACACACACACACTATTCATGAGAAATGTCTGGGATCAGTGATGCACCAGTGACAATGCACTCATGGGCTCCCAGCTGTTGGTCTCTAGATACCATTCTACACTACAAGCACCCTGGGCTCTGAGGTAAAGTGGTTGATGTTGGGACAAGAAAAATGCAATCTGAACTTCGAATATATGGTGCCCAAAACGGTTGATAGAACATATCAAAAGGACATAGAAGATGTCTTCAAGAGGATGTCACTGATTAAGCCCAATATCATTTGAGCATCAAAATAAATAGCCCATTACTACAAAATAAGGAACCCATTGCTATCATGTAATTATGGATCAGTTATGTACCTCAGTTCACATGACTAAAGGCTTGGTCCTTAGGTTGGCAGGGCCTCACATAAGAGCCTTGGGAGAATACCCTTGTAAAGGAATATTAGTCTCCTGGGGTTGGTTCTCAGTAGAGTGAGTTGTTACCTAAGCCTGAGCCTGGCCCCAACATGTTCTCTCTGCTCTTTGTATCTAGAAGTGACCCCTGCTGGCTCCTATATGCCCTCCCATCATTGCCATCTGCCATGATGTCATGCCACCAAGGAACGCCCCGTGCTGCGTCTATGCTGTGCTGTTTGGACTCCCAGACTCCAAAACCATCACCAAAATAAACCTCTTTTCCTTCATATGTATCCATTTTCAGGTATTTTATTATAGAGATAAAAAGCTGACTAATGTATCCACTAAATAAGACAGCACAATGCACTAATAATGAATGAATAGTTTAAAAGTTTGATAATATGTATGGTAAAAAAGTATTCAATGCCTACAATTTAAAGGAAGAGTAATTTATTTTGGCTCACAGTTTCTGTAGTTTCAGTCGACTGGTGGCTGAATCCAAGGCAGAAATGGCAGAGAAGAAGGACCTGGTGAAGGATAACTGCTTATCACATGGCAACCAGGAAGCAGACAGGGAAGGAAGAGCCAGGACAAGGAGAAACCCTTCCAGGTCACACTTTCAGTGACCCTCTCCTTCTGACCAGGCCTCACCTCTGGACATATGAGAGTTTTGGGGGACATATTAGATTTAAACTGTAACACTTGTCTATTCTCAAAGCAGCTCCTTACAAAAGTCTCCTTAGTTTACAAAGGAGAAATGAATACCTTTTAATGGAGGGGGTGGCCAACAGCACTGTGATCAGGTGATCAAAGTCGTCTGCTAGTAATGAGACAACTTGAAATCTTGTGCCACCTGAGAGAGGGCAGTGATATTCCTTCCAAGCATTCATAACTTTAGTCTAATACAAGAAAACTTGGACAGTCTCAGATGGAGACACATTTTATAAAATCAGAATGATGTGTGATCCCAAAAGTATAAAGGTCATGGAAACCAAGTGTTCAACCTGGAGGTTATAAGAGATGTGATAACCAAACACCCTGGATGATTCTGAACTGGAACCTTTGGCTATAAAGAGCATTATGAGACAATTGGTGTGACTTGAATGATACCTTGATTACGGGATTACGAGGTAGTATTGTCAACATCAATTTCCTGATGTTGATTTCCTATATGGTGGCTCTGTAGGAGAATATCCTTGCTAAAAAATACACATAAAATATTTGGTGGCAATGAAGATCACATCAGGAACTAACTACCAAGCAACTTTTAAAAAATAAGGTTCTTATATTGTAATTAAAACTTTTATGCAAATTTGAGATTGTCTCAAAATAAAAGTGAATAAGTTTAATAACAAAAAAGGTTACTAGCTCTCAATGAACTAAAATAAATACTGTTCATTTTAGGTGTTCCCTTGATACTGTTCCAACCCTGCCCCCCAGTCCACTCTGTTGATCTCATTCCAAGAATTTGCAAGAGAAAAGCATAGAAATACTGCCACCTACTGGTCACAGATCAAATATATTTAGTAAATAGGGAAGAAAATTCTGTGGACAAAACAGATCGTGTAAGGAACACTGTTGGAAAACAAGGGAAACAAATGCCGTTTAGCCGTGAGCCATGCCTACGAATTAAATCTGAGACTCAGAAGATGGCATACTGCTCTTTGATTTTCAGATGAGCATTATGGTATCCTCCTGAGTGGGGAATTTAAGAGAAGGGACACATTTAGTAGGACAGTATTATTATTATTATTATTATTTTATTTTTATTTCCATTTCCTACCTCAACAGCAAAATTCTTGAAGAAGATGATATTTTTTAGAAAAGAGAGAATGGGAAAAAGAGATAGCAGACCAAGATTCAAGGAGAGAAGACTGCACTCGAGATCTAAGCCAACTGACAGGGTAATTTGGAGGAAATCATAAGGGAAACAACGTCATCTTCTGCCTAGCAGGTGCAATTCCACGTCAGGGTGAGAGGAAGGCTGGATTCAGCCCAGCATTCCCGCTTCTGGACCGACACCCTTATGTAAGGCACAATTCTCCAGCCCTACTGTCTAGACACTTTCCTGTTACTGACACAAAATACCTGACTGCCACAACTTAGAGAAGGAGAGGTTTATTTTGGTTCATGGTTTCAGCCCATAGCCAGCTGGCTCCAAGGCAGAAACAGCATCTAAAGGGGTATGGCAGAGGAAAAGGTGCTCAAGCCACAGCATTCAGGGAGTGGAGAGAGAAGAGAGAAACCTCGGACAAGGATGTACCCTTGCAGTTATACCCGCAGTGACCAGCTTCAACCAGGCCCCGCCTCCTAACGGCGCATTCAGCTACTGAACTCCTCAGTGGAGCGGATGAACCTGCTGAGGAGGACAGCACCCCCGCCATTTAATCACCTTCGGCACACATGAGACTTTGGGCGAACGTTTCAGATCTAAACCATAACACATGCACAGAGGTCCTGGCTATTTCTGAGGGTGAAGTGAACATTGAACCATTTAAAATCTGTTAATTTTTTTAAAACTCCAGTTCTATAAAACTAATCATAATATCCAGCAATCACGCTTGTTAGTATTTATCCAAATGAATTAAAAATGTATATACTTACAAAAATATGTACATGGATGTCATAGCAGCTGCGCTCACGGCTGCCCAAAATGGGAGGCCAAGATATTTTTCAGTAGGTACTGAACACATAATTGTGGTACATATCTAAAACAATGGAATATTACTCAGTTCTAAAGAGAAACACTCTATCAAAAAAGCGAAGGCCCTGGGTTCAATCTCCAGCACCACAGAATTTTTTTTAAATAACTGGGAATATATATATAT
>NW_022900926.1:24857279-24865622 GCF_012274545.1 Fukomys damarensis | reverse complement strand
ATATATATATATCTCCCTATGACTGGATGAATTGAGACCAGGAGAGACTTCTTGGGTGGAGCCTGGGCATCGTTATTTGGATAAGGTTCTTCTGAAGTAACTAATGTGGATCCAGCACTGAGGACATTTGAGCTGAGGTAAAGGAAAGATATCTAATAGTTGTTCGTAACAAAGAGAGAGGGAGAAAATAGTCTTAATGTGAGGGAGGAACTCAGTGAGGCTTGGAGGCTTGGGACAGCGGACCATGGCAGGGAGGACGAGTTCCTGAAGAATGCCTCAGGCAAATGGCAATTGTGCAGCGCAGCGTTCAAGTAGCCGTGGGTGTGGCGTAGGGCAGAACCTGGAGCACAGCTTGTGATGGGCAGGTGGGAGACGGGGAAGCTCGTGCAAGACCAATGCCCTTTCCAGGCCTTCGACCTCAAGGGAAGAGCAACATATGCGGCATCCTTAGCAGTTTGAAGTTGATGTTTAAGGGGGAGGCACAATGAAGAAAGTCCTGTGAGAGACAAGGCACAGTGTGTGGCAGGGTCTAGCATGCCCAAAATGAGAAACGGAATCGCTCAGTGCACAGACTGTGCACAGGCTAGAACTTTGTATATCTCATTTTTTTCTGAAAAAATAAGAATGACTTTCACTCTTCCCATCTCAATTTATTTACAAAGACTATGTCAGAGATCTTGTTTCTTAATCATTTGGTGATTGTGTTAAAAAAAGAAAAACCCTAGAAGTTAAAGCCACTCTCCCTCCTCATTTGCTTTCAGAACAGAGTACATTCATTTTTCACTTATCCCAGGCATTCTTGAAAGAAGATTTACCGAATAAAAGGAAGTCTATTTGGAAAAGCTATCTGGTAAATAATTACATATTTGTGGAAGAGTGAAAGGATAAATTTAAAATACATATACACAGAAGTAAATAAAACATGAGTGCAGTTACTTAACTGAAGCAGAAAAGCAGCATTTTCTTAGAATGCAAAGGCTTCTCCCATCCAATTTATAGGATTCAAATACAAACAATTCCTTCAGAATATCATGCAGCGTTTTGGAAAGGACACTGAAGCAGAAACTAGGTTCCAGAACCTGCCTTTTGGTCACGGACCACTGAGTCTCTAATTGAGTCTGTGTTCTCCTGCCCTTCTCTGCAGGGTGATTCAGTCAAATTAGAGAAGCAGGTAGGACATGCCAGGCACTGTTCTAAATACTTTACATATGTTAAAGTATTTCAAGTCATGCTGGATGTGGTAACACTTGCATGTAATCATAGAAACTTAGGAGACTGAGGCAGGAGGGCCACAATTTCAAGGGCAACCTGAGCGACTTAATGAGTTCTCATCTCAAAATTAAAAAAAAAAAAATTTTTTTTTACATGTCTAGGGATGTAGTTCAGTGTGAAGGCCTTAGGTTCAGGTCTCAGTACTGAAAAATGAATGGATGGCTAAGTGAATGAATGAAATGAAGTCATACCAACCCATTATCACTAACTGAGAAAACAGAAGCATAAAGAGCTCAAACAAACTATTCAAAGTCACAAAGCATCCGTGTTCATCAGCTTTCATTATTGAGATGAAATACCTCAGATAATTTAAAAAGAGGCTCTTTATTTTGAATCACAGTTTTGGGGGTTGCAGTCCATGATCAGTTGGCCTTACTGCCACAAAGCAATAAATCATGGCAGGGAGTCATGGCAGAGAAGCTGCTTGCCTTGTGCAGGACAAAGAAAGAAAATAGGAAGTGAGACGCCAGGGTTCCAATCTCCTCTTCAAGAGCATCCCCAATGACTCAACCTCCTGCTAGTTTCCACCCCCTCCCAGTAGCACCACCCAAGCCTTCAGCACAGGAGACTTGGGGACACTTCAGGTTTAAACAGAGCTGGATCATATAGGCTGGTTGGGTATCACAAACCTATTGCTTCTCCTTAGGGTCAATAATACAAAGGAATGGTGGAAGATATGGATGGAAAGGGTGTTTAAATAAAAAAATAATAAAATAAAAGCTCATAATGTAAAAGACACATTGCCAGATACTATAAATGTGTGTGAAGCAAGGGGAAATATTTTGAGTAAAGAGCAGTACTTTTTTAATTGCAACAGTTTTGTATTTAAATGGATGCTGTATTTTATAATCAACCCTTGCTGATCAAATGTTCATAGTAATTTTTGTCAAATAAAACCATTACAGTGTGTGTGCATCCACTTTACTTACCAAATACGGCACTACGTGATTTCTGGTTCATTCTCTAAGTACAAATGCCCATGAAAGGTAATTTTTTCAAATTGATTTGGGACATGGAGGTAGCCATGATGGTGTAATTATAGATACTTACAAAAGAGGACTGCCAGACCTGCTCCTGAAAGCGACAAGAACAATGGGCTAAGTGTTTTCAAAGTGAGGGGAGTATTTTCAGGGGGATTATGGTGATGCATCTTTTACTGTAATAAGTTAAAAACAAGAGTCTGTATCTTTATATCACACACCATGCAGAGATACACTGCAAGACACACTGCATTTTCCAGTTTCCTTGCAGGTAGGAATGCTGCTGTAGCCAGTGACAGGAGAGCCGAAGCCAGTGCGCAGCTCTAGGGCTGGCCCACAGGGCACCATGCACCTGATCCCCATACTCTTTCCCTTCTCATGGTTCAAAGGAGACAGAAGGGCTCCTTGGATGAAACACTGAAGACAGCCAGCAAGAGGACTTGCAGAGCCTGAATCCTTTAGTCAGAGGCCCCAGCTCACAAAAAATACTCAGGTTAGATCCTGCATCAGTGCAAATGTGCCAATATGTATTTGGGGTTTGATATCAAAGCAGCAAGTTGTTTATTACCTTAGTTGATTAAAAATCAGGAACTTGGAGTGAATCTTGCCTCAATATAAATCTGAAGGGAATGTGATGCTGGTTTAGTGGGTAGTGTGATAAAGTTAATATTAGACACTGAGGAGATGGAAAGTCATGTTACAGAATACCAGATCTTTTGTTCAATTTGTTTCCTGCAGTAATTTGAAAGGCAAGTGCCTACCGGATCAACTGCATTCACAACTAACAACACTGGTAATTGTGACGGCTCCTACCTTTTCCTGGTAGCAGGACATTACTAAGAAATGGGGAGCTCTGAAAAGAATTGTTCAGTCTGTAGGCAGTAGTGAAAGGGAGAGCATGGTTCAGAAATCTAGGGCCTCAAAAGTTTGAAGGACTGACTACTAAATTCCAAACAGCAAAAGTCATGGGACTTAAAGAAAGACTTTGAACAACAAAGGCTTAGGACTGTAGAGATGGAGATTAAGGACACAGTTTTTTTTTTCTTTTAATTAATTTTGTTGGTACATTTAATGCATACAATATAATGACATTCATTGTTGGAAATTTGCACCTTTACATAATCAATCTTGGTTCTTATTTTTCCCCGTTCCCCTGTCCTCCCACAATATAATGATTCATTGTTGGAAATTTGCACCTTTACATAATCAATCTTGGTTCTTATTTTTCCCCGTTCCCCTGTCCTCCCTTCAAACCCTCCCTCCCTCCCTCCCTATCTACAAAGACTTTGTTTCCATTTTTTTCTCATATTAATTCCATTCCCATCTTTCCTTTCCCCTACACCTCCCATTTCCCCTTCTCCTTAGTCCCTTTTCTTCCTGTGTCACATTACCTATTGTACCTTTTAGTCCTTATTTACACTTTCAGCTTCTCACAATAGAGAAACTATCTGGTATTTACACATGTGAGGACACGGTGTTTCTCTATGAGCTAAATAGTTGCCTCTAGCTTGAAGAATCTTCTATTTAGTTGACATGGTGAGGAAGCGAGAGGATAAATTCATATTAAAAATTCTGGGTAATAAGGAATTTTAGTGGATTCTGGCACACTGCCACAGTTTGAATATGGTTTGAGTGTACCCCAAGGGCTCGTGTGTTGAAACTTAATCCCTCATAAGGTATGAAGAGAATGAGAAGATAATCCTACTATGGTGTTTAGAGGTGGGGCATTTGGGAGGTGACTAGGAACTTATCTAAATTCATTAAGGTGGGGCCCCTGTGTTGAAATCCTGGTAACTCTGTAAAAAGAGAGAGGGCACACACACACACACACACACACACACACACACACACACACACTCCCTGTCTTTGGCCATGTGATGCCCCATATCACCTTGGGACCTTGTCATCATGAGATGCCCACACCAAGCCTTATACCTCCAGAACCATGAGCCAAAATAAACCTCCTACCTTTAGAACTTACCCAGTCTGTGGCATTGTTATAGTAACAGAAAATGGGTGCAGAAACACACGAAACTGACTGGGGCAGATTCAGGCCAAGCAGGACGCTTTTCTCACCTCCTATGTGAAAACCTTGGTGCCTGCTTGTGTGGAGCAAGTGTTGAGGATTTCTTCTCCCTTTCTTTTGGAGGCCTTTCTATTGTAGTTTTTCTTTCCTGGAACCCATATTTTCATTGGGTTGAGGTTGGGAAGGTCAGGGAGATACTTTGGCTTTTGGCTCAGAGGTCACCAGCTCATGAAGTGCCACATCCAGGTCTAATGGAGAGAAATGTAAGTTACTTGGAGCCCTGGAGTTGGGACATGGAGCAGATGCTGAGATTGAATGGAATCCAGGTTGTCTCCCTTGGAGAGGGGTTAAGCTCCAAACATGAGTATGAAACACAGATTTTCTGACAGAGAGGCTAACTGAGCTCAGTCTGGAGACCTCCTGAGCACACCCATTTCTTTCTGCCCCTTGGCGCATCTCCCAGTGTCCCTAGCAGTTCAATGGGGCTATGTTCTGAATTCTAGTCAATGAAACATGAGTGTAAATGATGTGTGCCAGATTTGATCAGTAACAACTTCTCATAAGCAATAAGCCAATGTGGTGCTGACAATTGCGGAAACCCTAGAGACCATACCTTGGAAATTATGGGGGCACAAAGTAGATGTCTAAGTCACTCTAGGAGTACAGTTGGTTGTGCACCTGAATCTCTAGCTTCATTAATAAACAGGAAGAGGGGGAGCTGAGAACTCAGTAGTTTATTCACTAGAGCTTACTCATTTGTGGCTCCTTTGCAGAATGATTAGCACTCACCTTAACTAAAATGCACTCAGTAATTGAACTGAGGCCCCAGGCAGCCTGGCTCCAAAATCAGGCTACACCCCTCCCCTTAAACGAGCATAGGATATTACTATGAAATGTTGCTTTTCATTTTCCTCGAATGCTGATGGAAAACAGGAACAAAAATCTTATTGGGATTTTTATTTCCTGGCCTCCCCATGATCCCCCAGTTTTGATTGCTACAAGTTCTACTGATTCAATTGCTGGAGAATCCATTTAAAACATATAAGTGTATACTTCTTACAAATGACATAACCATTTAATACTGTCAGTATCTGTCTATTCATCCAGAATAGCCTTTGCCAATTTGCAGAGAAATCCATACAATGCTAGAGTTTGCACCTCAAAATCCTCCCTCCAAGGCCATCACTTTACAGCATAGGAACAGGACCAACACAAGACATCTTGACCAATGTCCCACAAGTATTTAGTAAGGAGACCAGGCTGCAGGCCACCCAGTACCTAATTAAATATTCTTTCCATGTTACACAAAAGAAAGCAGTCTGGAGACAACACCCAGCATAAGATCCTGTATAGTCACAATAGATGTGCTGTCAGAACTCTTGGTGGTGAAGCCTCTGAGATTCCCATATTTATATTATGATAAACATAATAAATCACATCATTTATTATTTGATTATGGACACAGATACTTCAATATGAATTCATATGCTTGGGACCAAAGATGCACAAGTGAACCAGAACATTCTGTTTTAGGTCTTCAGGGGGTGCACATCTCAGTGAGCACAGAGACAATCAGGTAATCACCATGATGGTGCATTAAGAGATTACTGAGTACAATGATGACATATATTGAAAATCAAATGGCTGAACTATAATGGGGATTTGAATTTCCCTTTCATAAATCAAGCTAAGTTAAACTTTTTAAATGCTTTGACAGCTTTTTCTCTTGCTTTGGCTCTATTTTTTTCTATCCACCTATTCTCCTTTTAGGAATAAGAATGCTGAGCCCAGGCCCGGATCCACCACGGGAAGGAGAGCCACGCCTGCTCCCCACCCAGCCGCCATCGCTCAAGTGCCGGGAAGGTAGGGGTGCAGGCACCCCTGAACCCCCTAAGTCCCACCTCCCCCAAACTCTCAGACCTCCTGACTGTGCCAGTCTTTGGACCCACTCTGCAAAGACAGAGGTGGTCATAAAGGGTATTTTTCTGAGTTCCCAACTTTGAACATCTTTAAAGAAAGGGTGTGGGAAACCTGTAATAGAACGTTTCAGAGTTCAACCGTTCAGAAGGATGGGGAACTCAATCTGGGCCTTGCAGCCCGAGGTCAGTTAGCTTCACGGAGTTCAGCCATCAGCTAACTGAGATCGGGGGTCTTGCATCCTCTCTCTGTCTGAGCCATTAAATGGTAAATACACTATATTGAAATTTTGTTCACTGCAGACATGTTCTAGACTGCTTCTTGATTTCAATTTAATTCAAATGATTTAAGGGTGATAGACTAGTGACTACCACAGGTGGTCAGTGTCCAAGTTGTGCTTGATCTTAATGTGTTGCTGATTGTATCAGTTGGGGTAAAGCATTGCTGTTGATTTGATGAGCTGTTTTCTCTGATGTTATGAAGATGAGAATGTCTGTGGGTTGTTAGAGACACAGAAGCTAGGGTGCAACTATATCAGGAAGATTTGGGTGATAATCCAGAGATTAAACCAAGGAAAGTCCAACAAAAAAAATTAAAATGAGAACACACTTAGGCAAGACACAAGGACAGACTTCCAGTTCACCAATGGCAAACAGTAGGGCAAATGAGGATGAAAAGGTCGATAGCGAACCACCAGGACACCCTGAACTCAAAGCACAGGAAGTAACAAAACAGATCAATCGGGCTCTAGAAAAATTCAAAACAGAAATAATTTCCCAGATAAACATAGAGATAGTGAGCAAAATGGAAGTCGTGATTCGAGACTCTAGGGCAGAAACTGACAAAAAAATAGATGAGCTCAGGACCATGATAGAAGCCATAAAGGCCCAGCATAATAAAGAAATGGAAAAAATAAACGCTCAAGAGAGGAAAGAAATGGAATCCATAAAACAGATTCAAACAGATATCCAAGAGATTAAACACTCTATTGAAAGTGTATGCAACAGAATAAAAGAATGCGAAGATAGACTCTCAGATATAGAAGATAAGATTGCAGTCAGTGACCATGAAATGAGAGGTCTCTTAAAAACAGTAAGAGATCATGAGAAATCGATCCAACAACTACTAGATGATGCAAAGAAGAGTAACATAAGACTGATAGGAATACATGAAGTAGCAGGAGAAAATACAAACGACTTTAAAAAGCTGTTTGCAGAATTAATGACAGAAAACTTCCCAAACAGAGGGGAAGAATTTGACATTCAGATAACTGAGGCATATAGGACCCCAACTAGCTACAATAAAAAAACATCTACACCTAGACGTATAATAGTCAAGATCCCAGAAACCCAACAGAAGAACAAAATACTACAAGCAGTAAGAGAAAAGAAACAAATCACATATAAAGGAAAGCCCATCAGAATCACAGCAGACTTTTCAACACAAACCCTTGGGGCAAGGAGAGCCTGGAATGAGATATTTCAAGTACTAAAAGAGAACAACCTCCAACCTAGACTGATGTATCCAGCAAAACTCTCTTTCAAAATGAAGGGGGAAATAAGACACTTTCATGACAAAGAACACCTGAGAAACTACATGAATACCCAACCAGCACTACAAGGAATTCTAAACAAGATCCTAGAAAAAGACAATGAAGGCAACAACGCCATGAGGCCCAACAGATCAAATCAAATAGGCAAGGCAAGAAATTAAAAGGAGAAGATGAAAAAGTGAAAAGAGTCAACAAAAGGCCAATAACATGTCAGTAATAAGTCAGTACATATCAGTTATAACCAGCAATGTCAATGGCCTCAACTCACCAATCAAGAGAAATAGTCTGGCAAAATGAAATTAGAAGCAAAATCTAACAACATGTTGTATACAAGAAACACACCTAGTGCAAAAAGAAGCCCATAGACTGAAAGTGAAAAGATAGAAAACAATTCTCCATGTGACAGGAACCCAGAAAAAAACAGGGGTAGCAATCTTATTTGCAGACAAAGTAAATTTCAAACCAAAACTGAATCTAGTATTATTGATGTAGGATGGTACTGTATCATACCTCTATGAATGTAAAATATCTAGTACCTGCTTTATGATACATAGTAGGGACTGTGCTTTATCAGAGCTACATTTAATGATATTACT
>NW_022900926.1:24846981-24857031 GCF_012274545.1 Fukomys damarensis | reverse complement strand
AAAAAGTCATCCCAATTTACTGTGTTGAGTTGGCATTGTATAGAAATGGACAATATTGGTCTAGAAATGTTAATTTATTTTTATTTTTATTTTTTATTTTTTTTCCAATGAGTACAGGGGTAACACATCGTACTAAATATGTAAGGTCATATCTACATAGGTTTGATTACAGAAACTAATAAAGTATTCTCTAAATAATGAAAAAAAGAATAAGATAAGACTATAAGAGCAAGAAGCAATTTAAATATGTTCAGGGACCATTTTCATCTCTAGAATTAAGGATTATTTTAATGTTACATTATTGCCTTTTCTCTTTTACTTTCCTTTTTAGTTTTATTTTAGGATTCCCTATTTTTAATGTTCATACAGAGATTTCTTTAACTGAAATACCAAATAGTTTCTTTGGGGTGAAAAACTATAATAGTACACAGGATCCTAATGAGATAATTAATAATGTGAAATAGGAAGTAAAGGGCTAAAGGTGTAGGGAAAGTTGGAAGGGTGGGGGAAAGGTAATAAGGGAGAGTAAAAATATATGAGAAACTGAAAAAGTGGAAATAAAGTATTTGTAAATGGGCAGGGGAGGAGGGGGTGAAGGGAGGGCATGGACAAGGGGAAAAAATGAGAATCAAGACCTATTATGTAAAGGTACAGAATCCCAATGATGAATGTAACTGTATTGTATACCTAGATTGTACCAATAAACTCAATAAAAAGAAAAAAAAAGAATGCTTACACTGTGCCACTGTATCTTGGAATTACATAACTTTTTTATCTTTGCAGAACTTCACAGTTAATAGTTTGCCTTGAGTCTCAGAAGAGACATGGACTTGAACTTTTGAAAAATGCTGGAACTTTTCAGACTTTGGAGAAATAATGATTACATTTTCAGTTGTATGTAAGATCACTGTGTCATGTTAGTCATGTTAGGCACTGCCATGTCAGGATGGTGTTTATTTGGAGATTAACTGTGGTTTAAGAACATGTGTTTGGGGACACATGTGTTTGGGTGTGCACATTGGGGGAGAGGTACTCAGGTGAAAAGTTGACAGAGGGTTGGCTGTGATAGTTAAGCTTTAGTATGTCAATTTGGATGTCTTGGGAGCCACTCAGGGGATTGGTGAAGCACCTTTCTGGGTTTGTTTGAATGGGCCATGGAAGATGACCTTAGGTGTAATATTTGGTCCTTGCCCCTTCTTCTCTGGTGTTGTTTCCCTACTCTGCTTCCTGCCCCCTAAACGTAACATCTTTGCCCTACCACATCCTTGTGTCATGTTTCTACTTGGAAGCCTATCAACCATGTATTGAATCTCTTGAAACCATAAGTTGAATCAAACCTCTCCTTCTTGAAGTCATGGTGTCAGGTATTGTGCTGAATGATGAGAAACCTGAAGGATACACATTAGATTTCTGAACTCACTTTGCTGACCAAATAACAGGGAAAAGAATGGCTGTGAGAATTTCTCATTCTAATTTCCCTAAGAGCTTACAAAGTTGATCTCTTTTTGATCTAAATGTGTCTTTGCATAGTCTAAAGAGTGATCCAAATTTAGGAAAACCATCTCTATTCTTACCTTTGGCTTCTTGTATTTGACTATATATGAATTATAGGAAATTCAATTTAAAATCTTATCAAATAACTTTTGTTAATGCATTAAGTCAAGCATTTTTCATTGATAGGATGTTAATTATTTAAATCTAGTTTATGTTTATCTGAATATTTACATCCAATGCCTACATTTAGAACTGCTGTAAAATTTAGAAATGTTGGGCTGGGGATTTGGCTCAGTGGTTTCGCTGTTTGCCTTACAAGCACAAGAACCCAAGTTCAATCCCCGGTAGAAAAAGAAAAAGAAAAAAAAAAAAGAAATGCTGTAAAATTTGATGTTTTCTGTTATGTTCACATATTCTTTTGATCCAATCCAAACCCTTATTTCATTCTCTGACCTTAAATTCTATGACCTTTAGAACTTTGACATTTCCTATTTTTTTGTGAATTTCAAATGGGAGAATATCTAGAAAGATATTTTGATCATATTGTAAGGTATTCTCTTTGCTTCTATGCAGAAGGAACACTGTTCTGTTTTTTTCCTGTTCTACTATTTTAACATATTTTTCTGCTTCCATTTAGAAAAGTTTTATTATGCTTCTGGATCTATTTGTTGAATTTAACTATTTTAATGAAAATCATTTAGGAAAAATCTTCCCTTTGGAGGCAGTTATAAGGAGATTTATGAGTTTGACTTTATATATTTATTTTTCAGAATCAGAGATATGTATGAAAAGATTGCTTAGATTTTATTAGGGACCTAGTGTTCCTAAGCAGCTTTAATAGAGCGGATGAGTGGAAATTAGATTCAAGAGACCAAAGGGAGACATAACTTCACTCCAATCCATCTTTTCCTAATAGTCTGAAAATGGAGCCTAGTTTTACTCCATCTGGTCCTCATGCTGACACGACTGTGGTTTCTCAGCTATAGACTCGAGAATAATTTCCTGCATGCTGATAACATAGTGTAGGGGATTATGGAACATATGTCTATTTAATAGCTCCTTCTGGAAAACTGGCTCTTGCTGTTCTAGAGTTTGTTTGGGAAATGCTCAATACAGTAAGCCCAAAACACTGTGCAGAAGACAGTCTTTTATGCTGACATATAGCCATCTACTTGCACATGTCCAGGAATGGATACTGGAATGAGAAATTAAAGACAAGGTAGTTGTGATGTTTGTGTATTAATTTGCTAAGACAAGTACTAGAGACTTTATTAAGTATGACAAATTTACTTTAGCCAAATTCTGGAATTTGAGAAGTTTAAGATTAAGAAAAGAATTAGCTCACCCTCAGGCCTCTCTCCTTGGTTTGAAAGTTGTCACCCTGTGACTGTGTCCTCCCACACTGTCTTTTCTCTGGGTGTTCTACTCATTCCTGGTGACTTTGGCTTCCAGATATTTTCTTGTAAAAGATATAAGCAGACTATATTATGGCCCGCACTTATAAACTCATTTTAACTTACCCACATCAGTAAAGGCCATATCTCCAAACAGTCACATTCCAAGGTACCCAGAGTTAGGATTTCATCATATGAGATTGGGAGCAGGACATGATTCATTCAGCTCATAACAGTATGAAAATAGCTCAGCCCTAGTATTGTGGTCATGCATTTTTTCATTTAATTTTTAAAATAGTTTATTAGTAGAGGCGGTGTTATTGTCCCTGGTATAACTGTGAGAAAATTCATGCTAATGAAGTTAACATGGTTAAATTACAATTAAGTTGATGAGGGGAAAAATTTTATGGATAGAAAAAGTGCTTCCTGAAGTTTTTTTTTTTTTTTAATGTGAAAAATTCACAGAGTTGGAGGAAGTTTCTGTCCATGACTAATGAAGACAAGAAAAAAAGTTGTACTTCAATTTCACATCATTTTAGTGAGAGCTTTTCCATAGTTTAAATGTTCAATGTCCCACCCAAGAAAAGCTGATCATGCTAGAATACGTAAAAAAAGACACTGCTTCAACTGACTTTCTGTGCAAACACAGTCAGTGCTTTGCTTCTAATGGCCTTTCTTCAAAGGACTGCTCTTGTGTTATGAGAGTTCTGTCTCACTTGCAGGACAGGCAGAAACTAGGTAATTCCCGAGGATGTGTGTTCACTCAGCCCATTTGTTAGTGGCTGTCTGTATAGGACTCAAACAGGAAGGGCAGCCATGTTCTGGAAGAAGACATATTCTGTTATACAGTCCACAATAACTTTGGGCATCAGGTTGAAGCCAGAACTTTCCTGGAAATTTCACCCTTGTCTGGCTTCTATTTTCATAGAAAATAGTTGTTAATCACTGACAACAAGTCTTTAATAAATTACTTGCACGTAAGTCTTTAAGTCGGTGTCTGATTCTGGGAACTTAACCTAAGGCACCTACTGTAACAAAATCTTATTCTATTTTATTCTTGTTCTTTAGAGGTAAGTAAGGATTAAATCAACGCCAAATACTGTTGAAAAGGGATTAGAACAGGAAACCTGGTTTAACCTCTGGTCCTGCCATGTATCAGCTTAGGGATTTAATCATTTATCATTCATTCCCATGCAAAAGGCAGAAAACTCAACCCAATTAGGCTTTAAAGCTAAACTAAAGAAGTTTGTTCATTTATAAAACCCCCAAATTTAAGAATAGCTCTGACTTCAGGTATGATTCATATTAAAAATTTTTCTCTTTCCTTTTGCCTTATCCTGGCATCGTGACAAGATGGCCACCATGAACTCTAGCTTTCCTCCTTACTAGTTCAGCAACCTTCTCAGTAGAGCACCAAGTCTCCGTATTAGTCAGCTTTGAATTGTTACAATGAGATACCAAAGGTACTTCTGTTTTTAAGAGGTTCTGAGGTCAATAAATAAAGCCCCTTGCCAAAAGAGATGACTTTGACCAGAAAAGGAACTTGTTTTTTCTTTAAACACGTGAATAAATTCTGCACTGTCAGTAAAAATGACCCCTGTGAGACCTTTTGGTGAATGATTGGTGTTATCCCTGATATCTGCTGGAAACTTCTCTGTACTTGCACAGGGCACATTTCTCTAATCTTGTTCTCATGAAAACTCCAGCAGAGAGTGACAGCCCATGTCTGGCAACACTTGGTTGTATCACATGACGCAACAGGAAAGATCAGAGTTAGGCATAGGAACTATGCTGGACTCTGTTGTCAATTTCACTGACAGAAAAATGAATATTTAAAAAGGACTTTTAAAATTGCAGCCCTGATTTAGTTCCTGTGTACTAATCAGTAATTCAATAAGGCAGTTTTTGTGCACTTGAAATAGCTGACTATAACTAGTTTAAAAATCCATTTAATCCACTTCCTAGAAAAGTCAGAGAGAGAGAAAGAGAGAGAGAGAGAGAGAGAGAGAGAGAGAGAGATCTGCTAATTTCTCTCCTCTTCCCCAAAACCTACTGTCTGTAGACTGAAAAAAATACTTAGCCTTATGTAAGATGGTGATATCACTTCAGAAATTTCTCACTACCAACCCCCCATCTCTTTATGTGGACATAATTTTGAAAGAACAAATAACTTAATAGTTTGTTTCCTGATTTGATGATTTAGTTTCATAGTTTGAAGTATTTCATTAATAGCTTCGATTTTTCAATTTTGAGACTACTGGGGAAAAGGGTTTGTTTACAGAAGTCTCCCATTTGTCTCTATCCCATTATATCTCTCCACTGGTATCACAAACGTTGTTGGTAAAAATATCATTGAATATAAAATTAATTAGGAAAAGTTGGTAACCAGAGAGACTTACTAAAAATCTAAGGACCTACAAACTCCAAAGTAACTATACTGAATATTTTAGCTTTTATTCTTTTTAAGAATACATGTTAGAGATATTTTAGTGTCTATTGACTAACATTTCATTATGAAAATGAAGAAAATATTTTGTGATCCTGCCTTTCAACGTAATATAAAATTAATTAGGAAAAGTTGGTAACCAGAGAGACTTACTAAAAATCTAAGGACCTACAAACTCCAAAGTAACTATACTGAATATTTTAGCTTTTATTCTTTTTAAGAATACATGTTAGAGATATTTTAGTGTCTATTGACTAACATTTCATTATGAAAATGAAGAAAATATTTTGTGATCCTGCCTTTCAACGTACAAAAGGCAGCAATGTTTTCTTTCATATTAAGTGTATATGACAAAGATGATGGATCAGATTTTATGGTCTGGTGGCTGACTGAAAATAAAATATAAATGGTTTTTCTTCGTGATTACCAATGACAATGATCATATAGAAAATAATTTCTACTGTGAATATTTGTATTTGTCGAACATCACCTGCAATCTCATATATTAGTAAAGAAATAGATACTCTGAAGAGTACAAATGAAAGACCCCTCACCTAACCTGTCTCAGGGTCACTCCCTAAGTGGGATGTGGCTTTCCGGAAACTATTAGTCCATTTCCTGTCGCTGGATTCAGTGCCCGGCATTCACTCCTTAAAAGAAAGAGGATTCATTCAGCTCGCAGTTTCAGCGGATCCCAATACTCGGTCAGGCGGCTACGAAGCAGAAACCTCCTGTGGAAGGGCACAGAGGAGCCAAGTGCTTAGTCCAGGGCAAGCAGGAGGAAGAGCAGAGGAACAGCGCCAGAGGAGAAAAGGTGAAAAGGCCAAGAAACAGACCTCAAGGCCGCCCTGCATGGCCCACCCAGTCACGCCTAGAAGGCAGATGTGCCAGAGCCCTGGGTGGATCCCAAAGCAGCGCAAGTCGATGCCCCACCCTAACTGCCAAGTGAATCTAGCAAATGTAATGACTTATTGAGGCTGACTTAATCTTATCAGACATGGAATATTGAAATCTAACATTTTCTTGCACCTAAGAAAGTCTGTATTGCCTTTACAATTTTTTGATTTAAAGTTTGAAATATAAATTTTATTATGTACTTGGTTAACAGCCTGCCCAGGGCCAAATGGTATGACAAAAGGTGACCATAGAGCATTTCCTGCATAAGATAAGCAATGTGTTTGGAATCTTGTCCTCTGGTAGTTCTGTGAGTGCTCTGACTTTTTGTTTAGAAAAACCCTATAAAAAGGACCTCAGCCCCTGAGCAGTTGCCTCTCTGAGCTACTTGGCTCCGGGAGTGCCCTCTGGCCAGACTAATAAAGGTCTGTTTACCATCTAATAAACAAACAAACAAACAAATAAATTTTATTATGTAGAGTTGAAGATTGCATTCAGTTTTAAGTGTACAAATCTTTCACCTCCATGGCTTAACTTATTCCTAGAAATTTTGTTTTTAATGCTATTGTGGATGGGATGTTTTCTTCATTTTCTTTTCAGCTAGATCATTATTTAGTGTAGAAATTCTACTTACTTTTGTATCCTGCAACTTTACTGAATTTATTCAGTGGTTCTAAGAATTACTTTGTGGAATCTTTGGGATTTCCTACACATATGGTTTTGTCATCTTTAAATAGAGATAGTTACTTCTTCCTTGTTTAGATAACCTTTTATTTCTTTTTCTTATATGGTTGGTCTTGCTAATGATTCCATTGCTGTGAAGAACTGAAGTGGTGAGAGTGGTCTTCCTTGACTTGCCCTCAATTTTATTTAAAAAGCTTTGAAGGATTTCCTATCAATTATGATGTTAGCTGTAGGTTTTTCATTAATGAGCTTTGTTTCTGTTGAGGAGCTTTCCCTTGATACATAAAATATTAAGTGTTTTTACTCAAGAAAGGAACTTTGTCAAATGCTTTTTCTGCATCATGTCACTTTTTTTTACTTTTATCTTTCATTCTGTTACTATGATACAGCACATTGATTCATTTATGTATGTTAAAACACCCTTGAATGCCAGAAATAAAGTCCATTTGTCATTATGTATTAGTATTGATGTGTTGAATTTGGATTGCTAGTATTTTATTGAGGATTTTTTTGCATCAATGTTCATAAAAGATATTGGCCTGCAGGGTTTTGTTTTGTTTTTCTTCTTGCAATATTATTTATCTGGCCCCAGATCAAGGTGGTCCTGGCTTTGTAAATGTGTTTGGACTTATTTTACTATAGCATTACATTTTGCAAGAACGTAAAAAGTATTGGTAATAATTCTGTGAATGTTTGGTGAAATTTAACCATGAATCCATCTGGTCCTGAAATTTTCTTTAGAAGGTGTTCAATTTGTTTATA
This sequence comes from Fukomys damarensis, assembly GCF_012274545.1. Lineage (NCBI taxonomy): Eukaryota > Metazoa > Chordata > Mammalia > Rodentia > Bathyergidae > Fukomys > Fukomys damarensis. Next base: position 24,849,357 of record NW_022900926.1, on the reverse strand, counting down.
TGTCATTGGTTTGAACAATATTTCTATTTCTTTGTGACTCACACGTGGTAGATTATATTTTTTAGAGATATTCCTCTGGCTCAACCAATTTTTTGCATACAGTTGTTCATAACTGTCCATTGTGATTTTTCTATTTCTGAGACATTTATTGTAATGTCTGTAGTCTGTAGTTTTTTTATTTGATGTGTTTATGCTTTGATATTATGGGGGGGATATCAGGGATCTAACTCAAGGCCTCACACTTGCCAGGCAAGTGCTGGGCCAGTGAGCCACATTCTCAGCCTTGCTTTGATCTTCATTATGTCTTTCTTTCTGCTAACTTTTCAAATGATTTTTCTGAATCTCACTGAGTTTATTTTTACTTTTCTACTTTATTGAGGAATAAAACTAGATCCTTTGAGATTTTTTTAAAAGAAAACATTTATTTCTATAAACTTTCCTCTTAGAACTGATTTTATTCTGTCCCATAGTTGTTTTTCCATTGTTGCTGGTCTCAATACATTTTTTTTTTAATTTTATTGAGTTTATTGGTACATTTTAGGGATACAGTACAGTTACATTCATTGTTGGAATCATGTACCTCTACATGGCAAGTCTTGATTCTCATTTTTTCCCCTTACCTCTGCCCTCCCTTCTCACCCTCCTCCCCTCCCCATCTACAAACACTTTATTTTCATCTTTTCATTCTCTCACATTTTTTTCTTTTCCCTTTTTGTTCTTCCCCTACGTATCACACCTTCCCTACACCTTTAGCTCCTTTCCTCCCATTTCTAAATGTCAGTAATCTTATTAGAATCTTATGCATTGTTGCAGAATATTCACACCAGGGAAACTATTTGGTATTTACACATGTGGGACTTATTTATTTCACTTAGGAGTATATCTTCAATATGTATCCATTTTCCTATGAATGAATCTATTCTCTCGCTCTTTATGGCTGAGTAATATTCCATTTTATAGAAAAACCACAACTTCTTTATCCAGTTTCCAACGGATGGGCAAATAGGTTGTTTCCAAGATTTAGCTATTACAAACTGTGCCGCTATAAACATGGGTGCACATACTTCTCTGTGATATGATTCTTTTAGTTCTCTTGGAAAGATACCCAACAGAGGGATGGCTGGGTCAAATGGAACCTCCAGTCCAAGCTCTTTGAGGTATCTCCATATTGATTTCCATAGTGGTTGCACTAGTCTGCACTCCCACCAACAATGGAGGAGGGTTCCTTTCTCCCCACAACCCCGCCAACATTTGTTATTGTGTGATTTCTTGATAGCAGCCATTCTTTGTGGGGTGAGGTGGAATCTCAGTGTTGTTTTCATCTGCATCTCTCGAATGACCAGTGATGTGGAACATTTTTTCATATATTTTCTTGCTGCTTTCACTTCTTTGTATGAGAAATGTCTGTTCATTTCGGATGCCCATTTTTGGATCGGGTCTTTATATTTGGGGGGACTGATTGTTTTGAGTTCTTTATATATCCTTGATAATAGTCCTTTGTCTGAGGTACAGCTGGTAAAAATTTTTTCCCACATTGTAGATTGTCTCTTAGTTCTGCTAATGGTTTCTTTTGAAGTACAGAAGCTTTTTAGTAAGATGAGATCCCAGTTGTTGATTCTTTCTGCTAGTTCCCGTGCTACTGAGGATTTGTTCATAAAGTCTTTTCCTATACCAATGTCTTCCAGAGTTCTGCCTAACTTACTTTCCAGCAAGTTTAATGTTTCTGTTTTAATATTTAGATCTTTAATCCATTTGGATTTTAATTTAGTGCATGGCGAAAGATAAGGGTCTAATTTTAATCTGTGACAGGTTGATATCCAGTTTTTCCAACACCATTTATTAAAGAGGCTATCTTTCCTCCACTGAGGATGGTGAGCTCCTTTGTCGAAGATGAGGTAGCTGAGTACATCTGCATTTGTTTTTGTGTCTTCCAGTCTGTTCCATTGATCCTCAGGCCTATTTCTTTGCCAGTACCATGCTGATTTTATCACAGTGGCTTTGTAGTATAGTTTCAAATTGGGAATTGTTACACCTGGTGCCATGTGACTGTTGCCTATAATGGCTTTTGCTATTCTAGGTCTCTTGTGGTTCCAAATGAATTTTTGGATTCTTTTTTCTAGTTCTGTGAAATATAGTGTTGGAATTTCAATTGGCATTGCATTGAATGTATATAGCAGTTTCGGTAGTATGGCCATTTTCACTATGTTGATTCTTCCTACCCAGGAGCAGGGGATATCTTTCCATTTTTTTATATCCTCTTCGATTTCTTTTTTCAGAGTGCTGTAGTTTTCAGTGTAGAGATCTTTTGTTTCGTTTGTTAGATTGATTCCTAAATACTTCATTTTTTTGGATGCTATTGTAAAAGGAATTTTTTCC
>NW_022900926.1:24811541-24846481 GCF_012274545.1 Fukomys damarensis | reverse complement strand
GCCGGGAGTTCGCGCGCAGGCCGGGAGGTCACGTGCACGCCGCCGGGTCTGGTCTCAATACATTTTTAAGTTTCCCTTTTTATTTTGTACAGGAGCATGTTGTTTAATTCTCACATAGTTGTAAATTTTTCAAGATTCCTTTTGTTATTAATTTCTAGTGTCATACCTTTGTTGGAAACAATATGAGATATGACTTCCATATTGTTGGATTTGCTAAAACTTGTTTTGTGCCTGATATATAGTCTATCATGGAGAATGTACTATGTGTACTAGAAAATAATGTGTAATCTTTCGCTGTTGCATGGTGTATCAGTCAATGTTTGCTGAAGAAACAGATACAACACAAGATTTATAAATATATATATAAATTTAAAAGATTGGCCTATAGTGGCTGCTCACAGAGTTGGATGAGGAAGAGTGCAGAGGATCTGTCTGCATACCAGACACTGAAGGATTCAGTCAAAGGTCTAGGGCTCACTGATTAGAAGTCCTTATTAGGAGGCCAATGGGTCTGTGATGGAAGACTGAAGAGTCAATGCCAGAAGGCTGAAGGATTTGTGTCTGAAGCCAGGAGACGGCATCCAGGTGAGGATGAGAATTCCTTTGAAGGAACAGAAACAGCAGCATCCTTCTTCATTTCCCCTTTACAACATCCAAGCTAAGAGCTGGCCTGGGGTGGGTCCTCCACTTGTGCTAGGGTGTGGAATTGCTGAGTCAATCTAGCTAAGCTTTTTCTCACCAAACTTCTCAAGTTGACACAATCATTCAACCATCACAGATGGAAAGTTCTATATATGTGCATAAGGATCATTTGGTCTAACATGTAATTCAAACTTAATATTTCCTTACTAATTTTCCATCTGGTTGATCCACCTCACCGTTAAAGGTTGTCTACATTTATTGCTGTCAATTTCTTGCTTTATATCCATTAATATTTGCTTTATATGTTTAGGTAGTCTGCTACTGGTGTATATAGGTATTATATCCTCTCAGAAAATTGATCCCTTAATCTTAAATAATGACTTTGTCTCTTATAATGACTTCATTTCTAATTTGAAGTTTTATCTAACTTTAAGTATAGCAAACTCTTCTGTCTTTGGGTTATTATTTGCAATATATATGTGTAATATCTATATATCTATCTATCCATCCATCTCCTTCTGTACCTTTCCTTTCAGCTTATATATGGCTGTATGCTATGTTTCTCTTGTAGGGAGCAAATAGATAGATCTTCTTTTTGTTTAAAAATTCATTCAGATACCCAGTATCTTTTGATTGGAGAGTTTAAACCATTTACAATGAAGTCTAGTTTTTTTGGTTTTTGTTTTGGAACCAGAGATTGAACTTGGGCCCTTGTATTTGTGATGCAGGCAGTGGTACGACTGAGCCAAGTCCCCAACCCTGAAGTCTATTTTTGATAGGTACGATCTTATTCTTGCCATTTTGTTAATGTTTTCTTCTTGTTTTGTAGATTGTTGTTTCCTTCCTCACTTTTTGTCTACCTTCATGACCTGGGGATTTTCTGTAGTGTAAAGCTTTTATTGCTTTTTCTTTCTCATTTGTTCATCTGCTGTAATTTTTTGTTTTGTGGTTATAGTAGGAATTGTATGAAGCATTCACAATCACCATAGACTATGTTAAGCTGGATTTATTTGTGCAAAAATATGTAAACTTTACTCTCCACCACAATTTATATTTTTATTATCATAATTTCCATATTTGAATACTGTGTGTTCCTTAATTATGTACTACATCTATGGTTATTTTTTACTATTTTGGCTTTTAACTTTCATATAAAATATTGAAGATATTTGCACAGCATCATTACACTAATGTAGTATTATGAATTTGATTATGAATTTATCTCTATCAGTAAGTTTTGTGCTTCCAAATGTGCTTTCCTGATGGTGATTATCACTACTTTGCTTCCAAAATGCCTTTAAATGTTTGTTGTAAGATTAGCTTAGTGGCGACGAATTACTTTAGCTGTTGCTTTTCTGGGAATGATTTTATTTCTCCATTTTTGTAGGACAGTATAATAATATTGGCTGGAAGATTTTTCTTTTTCTTTCAGACTTGTGAATGCATTGTCCCCTCTCTCCTGACCTGCAAGGTTTACTACTCAGAAATATCCTCAAAGTCTAAACAACATAACCTACATATGACTTGATGATTTTCCCTTATTGCTTTAAAAATTCCTGCTTTGTCTTTGACTCTAGACAGTTTAAGTATATTGTGCCTTAGAGAGGTACTGTTTGGGTTGAGTATGTTAGGGTACGTTTAAATGTAATGAATCCATCGGTCCATACTGTTCCCATAAATATTCTTTAAAAAAACTTTCTCTGCTTTTTCTATCTCTTCTGACTCAGGAACTACCAAATGCATTTCTTTGCCTAATGGTATCCTATAATTTCTGTAGACTTTCTTCTCTCTTTGTTATTCATTTGTTGACCTCTCTTCAAGTTCAGAAATTCTTTTGTTGGGTTAATCTAGTCTGTCCTTTATGTTTTCAAGTGTATTATTTATTTAACTCATTGAGTTCTTCAGTTTCAAGATTTCTGGTTGGTTCTTTTTTATGATATCCTTGAGATCATCACTTTGAATTTCTTTTCAGGAAATGTATAAATTTGCATTTGGGGGAATCAATTACTGGAGAATTTATTATGATATTCTGTTACCTTGCTTATTATAACTTTGGTGTCCCTGCATAGCTTCTTTGCTGTAAACTACAGCAGTGAGGATTGCAGTTGCTTCACTGGCTGAGGCGATATGAGTTTGGAGTATTGGTAATGGAAAGTAAATTGTTAGGATTCTCAGTAGGAAGAACTTTAAATTTGGTCCGATTCTCACTTTCTGCCTAGTCAAAAGACATCATGAAGGAATTTCTCTTGGGTCTGAAATAAACCAATTCAACCACAATGGTGTTTTGTTACCAATCACAGGTGCTCAGAGTGAAAGTGGAGCTGGGGTCCTCCATTCAGGGTCTGTTGAATTATTGCGTAACTTGTGACTTAAGTGCACATTACTCTCTCAGGCACAGGTGGATGCAGCTCTTCTGTCAAGCTGAGGACTGTGACTCTGAGGTATTCTTTCATAACTCAGGCTCAGGGAGCAAGGCTGTAATTGTGAGTCTGATTCCTGGAGTCAGAATGCTGTGCTGGTGCAGCTTATGGAGGAAGGAGTGTTTCATGTGCTTAAATCCAGAAAGCAAGGTGCAGCCGCAGTTCAGGTTCCAACAGGGCAGAGCAGCAACTTGGAATGCACCAGAGAGGGTTTTGTGGAGTGGTAAACCTAGGCCATGGAGTAGTGGGATGTACTAACAGTCTGGGTTCTGTGTGCAGCGGCTTCAAGGACCCAGGAGCGGTGTGATGCAACTGCAGCTTAGGCCTTGCAGGGTGGGGACAAGTGCAACATTATCTTCACTCCTTCCTTAGACAGGTAAGGTATCTTAGCAGCTCATACTCTGGAAGACTAGTCCAGATCCATGGACTAGCTGGCCCGGACGGTGGAATGTTACAGACCAGCCTATGTTAGGTTTCCCTGGGGAGTTAAGTACTATATGGTTCCAGTACCAGAGTCATGGCTGCTCCCCTGGCCAAAGCTCAAAATGTTTTGAGTGAGTGGGTGAGGTACTCAATTAATTCAAGTACTGAGGAGGTGCAGCTATTTTACCAGCTCAAGTATGGTATCCCATCTGTGCTGGAGCATCTGGTACCCAAGAGGCAGAATGCCAGTGGGGGAATCTGCTTACTTGTGCTAAATCTTCAATTTTGGGGGGACAGGGAACTGAGTTGGTTCGGGCACTGAGGGAACAGAGATGCTACTCCAGCCTGGGAGCAGCTTCTCCTTTGTACATGCCCCTGGTCTCCCAGGGCAGGGCTCCAGGTGCATTTGGACACTGGGGCCATTGTTGCCTTTCTGGGCCTTGGATCCAAATAGATGGTAATGAATGGGAGATAACAGCAACTACGAAGGGGGAAACAGAGCACCTTCTAGGTAGCTCGCTCCCTGGGGGTAGGGATCTGTAGCAGCTCAGGAAGGAAGGGAACAGTACACTAACCTGTGTGTGAGCCTGCTGCAATGGTGTCAGAGCCTCAGGGATGGAGAATATAGTGACTGTTGGTCTCAGGAGCAGTAGAGTCAGTGGCTCCTATTTCACAATGGGTCACAGTAAGGTTTGGGATGCAGTATGTGTGGACTGCATCTCTGAAGCCTAGAGGCTAAGCAGACTCCAGGCAGTATCCCAAATAGAGCTCAGGGCCTATGGGGACTGTAAAGTTCTCCAGTAACAAAGGCCCCATCTGTCCACGTGGTAATCAGGGTGCAGGGGGCCTCTTGCTCTTATTTTCCCAGGGTAGAGGAATCCCTCCTAGAGCTGATCTGATCATGGCTGAGGAGACAGGGAGACAGATGGAAAGTGTTTTGTTCCTTTCTGTGCTTTCTCTATGAGGCCATCCTGAGATTCTGTGTTCCACCTGATCGCTGCTATTCCCTTGCTGTATTCCAGCACTCTAACTGAATCACTTTAGGCCAAAATGCAGTTGTTTGTTTTTTGTTTTGCTCCTTTTTTGTTGCAGGAACAAGTATTTGGTATCTGTAGTTGGCCGTTTCATTGACTTCTCTCTGAGAATTCTTATTTGAAGTTTTAAAAGCTGAAGGCAAATAATGAGGTTTAAAGGAAAGAGAAACAGAGAGGTAGGGAGGCAGGGAGGGAGAGATCAGGTTGCACAGCAGAGAGAGAGAGGGAGGGAAGGAGGAGGGAGAGAGAGAGAGAGCAAGTGCACTCACAAGGGTACTCAGTAAGGGTCTTACATATTGAGGAATCTTTCAAATGTGCTTTATAACTCAAAGAATTCATTTGAATGCAACTTGGGCTGGGGATTTAGCTCAGTGGTTCTGCCACCTGTCTCACAAGCTCAAGGACCCGAGTTCAATCCCTGGTATCCCCCAAAAAGAAACAGTCATTTGAATGCCACTGATCAAGGATAATGTGAAATTTGTGATATCATTTGGTTAATTCTGGGAAAAAGACCCTGGTGATTGGCAAGCCTTGTACTTCAGATGGCTCTCCTACTAAGCTTGTGGCTAAACCTTTTTCTAGAGTGTACGTGTAAAAGACTCTCCTGACAAAAGTCCAAGACATATCTCAGTGGAGCATAGGTAGTGTTCCACAGTGTGAGTCACTGGTGTTTTAGAACAACATCAATTTGGCCATAATATGTTTCCATAACTTCTATACTTCTCACTTTCTGCCTTGGTTAGGAGCACCAATAAAATATGACCTGAATGGATTGTAGCAAGAGAAGAATCTAAAGAACACTCTTTTATACTTTCTTTTCCTGCAAAACACTCAATAGATTCCTCTTCCTGTGGTTATCCCAAAATTTACTGTTCAGTACAGAATGAGGTAACTGATTTTTCAGGAGGGCTGTATACTGCAATCAGATCAATATTGTATGCATGGTTGGTCATACAAAGAAAAGGAAATTTGTCTAGAAAAGTGAGGGAGAAAACAAAGAAAAAGGAAGGAAGGAAGGAAAGAAGAAAGAGGACAGAGAGAGAGAGAGAGAGAGAGAGAGAGAAGAAAGACCTGCCAGAGAGTGGGATAAAGAGGAAAATGCCCAGTGCTGCCAATGTCCCTAAAATGCATGAAATGTACAAAAGTCTACATCGCTCATTCATCAGATGGAACTATCAGGTAATAGCACAATGAAAACCAATGGTAATACAAGTGATCTTCCTCAGAGCTTCTTGGAGGCACATTACATTTTACTTCCAGCTAGGCCTTAAAGGTCAAGGCTCCAGTAAGTGACAGCAGAAGGTGTGGGTATAAGGGTCTCTCCCTTGCGCTGACGTATTTTAGTGGAGGATTCAACAACTATGTGCTATGTGCCCGACCTTTTCATTGTTAGGAATTTCAACTCTGTGTTTCTTTTGTACAATGGACCCTTCCTAGGAACCAAGCTGCACAGAAGAAGGTGCGCAGCAGGCCAACAATTAAAGCTTTATCTGTATTTACAGGGGCTCTCGCTCCCCATCTCTGTCATCATCCCCAAGCGCCACGTCCTGTCAAATCAGCAGCAACATTAGATTCTCACAGGAGTGTGACTCCTACAGTGAACTGCAAATTCAAAGGGTTTAGGTTGCGCGCTCCATATGAAACTTTGATGTCTGATGATCTGAGGTGAAGCTGGGGTATGGGGAAAAATAAGAACCTGCTAAGTCATGTATAGGTACAAGATCCCAATGATGAACATAACTGTATTGTATACCTAATATGTACCAATAAATTTAGATTAACATTAGCAGAGAGGTTTGTCTACACAGACACTATGATAAATCATCTGCCTGAATACTAGTATCAGTGAGTGGCAAGTGATTCTACATTATAGTTTTATGATTATTTTATTATATATTACAATTGTAGTAATAATAGAAATAAAATCCACAATAAATGTAATGTGACTGATCATTTCCATACCACCCCACCCGCTCTCCATCTCATCTGTAGGAAATTTGTTGTTCACAAAACTGGTCCCTGGTACCAAATAGGCTGGGGATCAGTGCTCTATGATTTAGCCTCTAAAATGCAGCACTACTCAGCCTTAAAGAATGAGAGACCAGAGACTTTTATAGCTAAACAGATGCACACTGAGGCCATAGCCTTAAGTGAAATAAATAGGACACACGTGTAAATACCAAATCGTTTTTCTGGTGTGAGAAACTAAAAGTGTAAATAAGGATCAAAACGTATAACTGATAATGTGAAATAGGAAGAAAAGGGCTAAAGGAGAAGGGGAAATAGGAGAGGTAGTGGAAAGGAAAGAAGGGAAAGGAAAAAATATGAGAAAAGGAATAAATGGAAACAAAGTTTTTGTAAATAGGGAGAAGGGGGAGGGGGTGAAGGGAGGCCAGGGATATGGGAAAAAAATAAGAACCAAGATACATCACGTAAAGGTAAAATTTCCCAATGATGAATGTAACTATCATATGCCTAAAAAATACCAATAAACTTAATTTTTTAAGAGAAGATTTAGGGCACATATGGTCTCTCCTTTGACCAGCTTGTGAACCAAAAGAATGTGCATCTGTGCTGTCTTTACCAGCTAACTTATTAACTGACTTTTCCAATTCCAGAGGTTTACAATTGTATGCAAAATAGCCCTTGATACTTAGCTCTAGATAAATGAGTTGGCTTTCCCTATTGCCACGCTGAGTCTCTGCTCATCCCTTCTTAGAGGCACTGCATTAGTCTGGCTATTGGTAAGGTTCCTAATAGATTTACTCTCTTTTTCCTTAGCTGTTTCTTTTTTGGTGACTCTATGACTTAGAACTATGATGATGTAAATAAAATCCTATTTATAGAAACAAATTTGCAAGTGGAATTTACAATGCATGTAACCAGACAAAAATATTATGTAAAACAACTAAGGTTTTGAGTTTCTCATTTAATGGGTTTGTTTCACTTCAGTTGCTCTTTGCATGCTGAGGGCTGTTAGCAGCATTTCTGGCACACGTCAGCAATGCAACTCCATGCAGTTGTTCTCATGATTCATCCTCCTGGGTGTGTTACAAACTGTTGCATGCTTCTGATACACAGAGCACTTACAAATCTCCAGTCACAGTTCTATGCCCTCAGTTACCTGCCTTCTGTCATGTAATTAGCACATAAGCTTATATTTAGGAGATTTAATAACATATATTCTGATTCTATAGAAGATACTATGACTGTTACAATCTACATAGGTACCAAATCCTACTACATTATAGAATTCAGGCTGTAGAGCCAGAAGCAAATCCCAGGTTACCTTTTGGTAACTATGTAACTACTATCCCATATATTTACCATATCTGATGCTAAATACGGTCCTCTGAAGCTCAGCCCTGTGTCCCTGGTCAGTCTCAGGAATACATCACTGGATAATGTAGTCAAAAAATACTCTACTGGTTCTCACATATTTTCTTCTGTGCATTCATCCTACACCATTCATATGGAAAACAGAAACCCATCTCATTTACTTTTCTTAGGAACTGAATTTCTGTAGCTGTCAGAATGTCATGCTTGGTTGCTGGGAAGAGCTCAGGAACATGGGGCTTTGTTCTGAGGACTGTAATAAGGCTCCCAGCTCCTTCCCACACATACACACACTCCAAGAGGGAGGGCCAAGGACTTTGAAGAGGTAAAAAGCCAACTACAGGGTCACTGTGCCAGTCCTTGGATCAGTGCCAACCTAACCAACACCAAGTAAATGTGGGATAATGTGTTCCACTCTTCGCAGGCAAAGTAAGTTATGGAAATTATTTTATGAAAAGTACCTAGGAGCTTTGCCAGACTCTTTTTGGGCTCAATATACCATCTATTATTAATGCATTATTACATAATATATTAATAGAAGAGTCCTGAGCAATCAGTAAAGGCTCTGCCACTAGGAAATCTTAGGAAACTCTTTCAAGTTAATATTTCTCATTATTTAAAAAATTTCAAATGCTCAGGTTTCTCATTCATTTGGCTTTCCCATTCCATGCCTGTGGTTTACAGTGATACCATACTCTTTTAGTTTCCTCAAACCATAAAAAAGGGGGTTCATGTAATGTAAAAGTATATTTACAAAGGCAAACATCAGTTACCATTTGAAGCTACACTGTCAAGTATCTCCATGTACTTAGCCTAGACAAAGGAATGGGATTAGACAATGGTTCAGCGGAAATTAGAAGACAGAAGAAGTCATGGAGAAAGAGGTGACACCTTTTTGAACTGCTATTGCTTGTTGTTAGTGCCGTTGTGCCTACTCCACTTTTACAGAGTCAACTCTCCTTGTCACTGCAGAGCATTCTAATCCCATCTGCTGAGCTTGGAGCATTAAATTCTCAATTTACATCTTACTCTTTCAACCCTGTGGGAAGAGACTTGAACCCAGCTTGGTGCTAGACATTCAGCAAAATAGGAATGAATAAAACATTTCCTATTATAGCCCAGGACTCTATAGCTGCTTCTTGCAATAAGACTATTATTCTCTCAAGAAGGCCCTGTTAATGTTTAAGTCCTACTTTTCAGGAGACACCTGAATCTCAGTAGGAAGGGGTCAGTCATTTGCAGCAGGCAGAGAGAAGTTGAGAAGCTGGGTGAACTAGTATAAATAAATACTTTGCTTCTAACCTATTTGCTGCCATTTGGGGTCCTCTCCCCCTCCCTCATTCTCACTCCCTAGAACAGCATGCCTGGAGTCAGCTGGTCCCAGGGAGTATGCATTTTGGCTCTGAATAGTCACTTCCCCTGGCCCTTCCCTAGGGCACCTTCTGTACCTTCCCATCCCCTTTCTTTGCAGGAGTGCTTTTCCCCGGCTACTTTTCTTTAGTATAACAAAGGATGACTTATTTGGGGGAAAAGATGGAAAAGAAAGAGGATAGACAGCTACCTTGAGGTGGTAGGGTACTTCAGACATGAAAGCCTCTTGGCTACTTTTTATTGCCAGAGACCTGATTAGCATTCATTCTGATATTTAGGTACGCATGAACTACCTGCAAGATGCCTAGAGTCCATAGTTCATTTGTGTGTATAAAGCATACTAAGTATATTTTTAGTTTCCATCTTAACTGGGCTTGCATTCTCAATAGAGGGAGGCATTAGGACTGCATGTAATGATGCACATGAAATATTATTGTTCAAGTCACATACCGATACATACAAGAAACGCCTGACTCCCTTTTTTCCCAAGTCAGCCCTGGGATGGTGGTGGGTGTAGTTGGTCAGTGGCTACCCTTCCACTCATTTCCCTTCACTCTTCCCCCAGAGAATGGACTGGCACAACTTCCCTCTTGACTCATTGTCCTCCTGCCATCCCTGAGGTTTCTTTACCATTGATCAGAGTGCTCTGACTGGGGGTAAGCTTCTGTCAGTACGTGCTCCTCCCCAACTCCTGCCTTTCCAGTCACTGCTCCCATCTTGGAGGGCAGAAAACCACCCTAATGTGGCAAAGAACAGGCCTGTATGTCCCCAACCTTCCCTAACCCCAATAGTTGTGATGAACACAGTTAGCCTTCCTCCTTGATTTCAACCTAGCCCCTTCTTGTGGACGTGACAGCTGTCAAATAAACAGTTCGTGTTGCCTCCCCATGGATGGCAGCCAACACAGATGGAGCCCTGCACTCACTTGAAGCAATCACAAGCCTGCAGCTGCTATGTAAGCAGCATGCTCCTCACACTTCTTGGGTTAGTCTAGGGCAGTGGTGGCAAATTTGTAGCACGCAGGCTGCAGCTGGCTGTTCTATATTAGTGAAAGCTTTAATGGGTTTGCCATCACTGGTCTGGGGGCCTCCTTCTGGGATAGTAAACACAGGGTATGATACAGGCGTCATTAAAAATAAAGGCTTGCTCTGGTAAATGTGCTTGTGATTTACTTCTCAAGTAGTGTGAGCTCAGAAGATGTGGTAAATCTACTCAGGACTTCTATTCTGAGTAGTGTGGACACAGCAGCCATTTCAAAAGAAAGAGCCATAAACACTAGAGGCTGTTACTCTGAAGAGATCCAGAGACCAGCACCTGGCAGAGTTGACTACAGCATCCAGCACAAGCCAGGGACAGCCAGTGACAGCTGGTGGTGGCACTGACCACTGCTGGCATCCGGGATAATCCAGCATCGTCTTGTGGCATCAGGGTTGTTGCAGAACTGCATTTTACCAATTCATGATTTTCATCTGAATTGAGCAAAAGAATCATAGACTAATTGACAAAAGTATTAGAGACAATGTCTGCATATAAAAGAAAGGTGGTAAAAGTACTGTTGCTTACAAGTTTGGGTATTGTGGTTTTCTTTAAACTTTTCTTACTCACCTTAGAACATTTGCTTAGATCTAGCTGCTGAAGTTGTCTAAATGGTCACAAATTAGGATTTTCTACTGGGAACCTCAGTAATGTCTAATCAAATTCACTGTGGCCCTTTCTCTTAATGTTACTAGATGTCTTCAAATTAAACATTATCACTTACCATACTCTGGCAACTAAGGCAAACATGTAGGATATTAATAAAATAAGCAGATAAAAATGTGCAGGAAGCTATGAATAATCATCCCATGAGGAGATATGGAATTCCAAATTGCAATTTCATGGAATAAACATTGATTGAACCCCAAGCATGTCAAACAGTATTCTAGTACTCAAGTCCTTTTTTGGGTCACTCCAGGTCCAGATTGTATGGATGATCCTCTTAAAGAATCTCACTGTATCCAGTTAAGCAATTTGTCAGCCTTGACGTAGCCTTGTGAGCATCAGCGAAACTAGAAGATCAGGGAAGACTTATTCTGGAGTTCCTCTGAATACCAGTCAGGTGGTCTCCAAATGCAACATGGTAAACTCAAATAATTTTTATTTCATTTACTGACTACCTTGTTTTATGTCTAGTTTTATAAGATTTTATGTCTTGTTTATCTGCAATGGCTTTAGCATTGCCACCATTGAGACTGCAGAGGAAGTAAAAGTGACCCCTGAGAGAGAGGAATCTTTGGGGAATGATATACACATAGTAAGAACAACTACTACCACATGGGAATTGCACATGGCACTTACTAGAAGGTATGGGTGGAGCCCATTGCACTGCATGACGATACTTTAGGAAATTTCATTGTTATTATAATCTGAAAGTTTCTTAAGAAACCATGGGCGAGGAGAGGTATGGGGATGCATGCCTGTAACCTCAGCACTCTGGGAGGCTGAGACGAGAGGGTTGCTCATTCAAACCCAGCCTGAGTATATTTATGAGATCCTTTCTCAAAATAAGACACGAGAAACAGCTAATGGTTACTCAGTGTGAAGGCCTTAGATTCGGTCCTCAATGACAAAAGAAGGAAGAAGAAGAAGCAGGAAGAAGAAGATGGAGAAGGAGGAGAGGAAGGGGAAGGGGAAGGACAGGGAGAAGAAGAAGAGGAAAAAGAAGAAGAAGGAGGAGGAGGAGGAGGAGAAGAAGAAGAAGAGGAAGAGGAAGAGGAAGAAGGAAGCTATAGATACAAAATTCCCCAAATTAAATTGTGGAATTCTTGGTCCCCTCACTCGGTGATTCCAATTTGACCCGTGTGTGTTATCGGCTAGAAATGACCTTTAAGAAGTACTCCGGATGACTTTTATTTTGATGTACCTGGTATGCACTCTACACATTAGGAAACTATGAGACCCCCCCCTTAAACATAAGAAAAAATGTAAATGAAAGAATAAAATTGCAAAACTAATCTGCCTCTTTGATTACTCAGGACCAATTGAGCTTAACTTATTGTCTTGGTTACTTTTCTCCTTGCTGAGACAAAATACCCAACATTCAAAGTTAAAAGGGGAAAGCTTACTTGACTTATTTGACTTATTTGAGGTTTCATTCCATAGTTGTCTGACTCCAAGGCATGACAGCTCACTGCAGAGGGTCGTCTCACAGGAGAAACAGCATGGCACACACAGAGGAACAAGACGCCTTAACAGCTTTTTTCCTGCCCCTTTTATTTCACTCGGACTACTTAGGGTGGGTTGCACCGACACGAGGGCCTACCCAGTAGTACCCTGGGGCCTAGCGTTGCACCATAAATCAGTCACACATACTAGATTCAGCCACTTTTATAAAAGCCCCACTGACAAGTGTGTGAGATTGCGGGGGGGCACATCTAGACACAAACCATAACACTCATGCATGTTTTACTGCTTCATTATAATGTTCATGAATTCCTCCCCACGCTCCCATGTACCATTGTCTGGCTCACAGGGCATGGGTTCCAGGAACCCTTCTCCCAGGAAGTCCAAGTCTGTTTTATAAAATGGTGTAGGATTTGCGTATAACTTGTACATCTTCTCCCATGCACTATAGACCATCTGTATACTACTTATAATACTTTATCCTAGGTAAATGCTATGCCAATGGTTGTTCCACTGAATTATTGAGGGGAGAATGACAAGAAGAAATGATGACTGTTTGATACAGATACAACCATTTTTTTAAAGCACAATGTTTTCCATTGCAATTGGTTAAATCTTCAGAAGCAGGATCTATAGATAAGGAAAACCGATTGTATGTAACTCCATCTGAACAAGAGTTGAACATATACGGTTCCTGCCTTTTCATACTGTGAACACTGAAATGCTACCTTCGGCATTCAGCTATTGATACTGCCTTTTACTTCCATGGTCCTTGCAAAGATAAGGCCTTGGTCTGTGTAGTTCAGAACTCAGTCGTCACTATATAAGGAGCAAGATACAAGCTAAAATCTCTTAGACGTTTGAAACAAAGTGTAGGCTTTGCAGTCTTGCTGAGTTTATGAGGTACAAAGCGACAATTAGCAAAAAAGAGCTTAGGGGAGGATCACTGATTCATTCAGGAAAAAATGACTTGCATCTGTGAAAAACTAAAGTTTTTCTTATTTTTTTGGAAAGAAACACATTTAGTTCTCATTGAGTAACCAGTAACTATGATGGAACTTCAGTGATACATTTGATTTGGTCTGTGGTGGGTAAATTCAGTAGTAAAGGCAGAAATAGTCAGACACTGCCACCTGGTGTCCCTCTTCTACAGCTGCTCCTAGAATGGGTGTTATGCAGCCTCTGTCATGGAGGACAGATGATTCGCAGCAGTGGCTCTCAAATTTTGGCCAGCATCTGAAAATAGGTAGCTGGTCCCCTCCTGCATGGTATCTGATGCAGGAGGTGAGGGGTGGGGCTCTAGATTCCACATTTCTACCAAGTTCTCAGAAGATGCTGCTGTTGCTCATCTATTATCTAGAAATGCCAAGGAAGACCTTGAGTGTTTGTATAGAGTTCCTGGTAAAACAACTCAGCTTCTAGGGCTCTAAGAAAACTGACATTTTACTTATGCTAACCTATCACCTACCTCACATAGGGAGGACAAGTTAGGTGTGAAAGGCAAATACAAGAGGAATTGACTATAGAGGCAATCAAGCAGGCATGTGGCTGGCTGTGCTTGAGGTTGAACCATTGTAATGGAGAAGCCCGGGATGAATTGGACTACAGATGATTGTTTACAGAAAGAAATGGCTTGGCTGGAATGTAAAGGACCTGCCTATTTGTGAAGAAACTGCTTTCAAGCTGAATGGATGATGCTAGTGTTTGAAGATCTGGGCAGAATCCCAACTTTCCTGCCTTCCTTTCATATGCCACATGTTAATTTGTCTTCAAGATTAATTTCCACTGAAAAGCAGATGGCTAGAAGTGTGAGATTCTGGTGGCATTAAATCCTATCATTTTCATCATGAACAATGTTTTCGGTAAAACTGGAGTCATCACTGATCAAGTAATTCACAGAAGAAAGCTGTGCTTTTGAACTTTGGGAACTGAGAAGAAAAGAAAGGACATGCTTCAACTACGTTTTAGTGTTGTAAAAGTCATGTCACATTAAATTTGCAGTGTTAACAATTTCAAATACATAATTCGATATTGGTAGGTATATTCACATTATTGCACAACAGATTTACAGAACATTTTTATGTTGAAAAATGAAATTCTGTATATATTAAACACTAATTTTCCCTCCTCCATCCCCTTAACCTTTGGCAACCACCTTGATACATTTTGTTCCTATGAATTTCAGTACCTTAGCTGCTTTATATGAGTAGAATCACATGGTATTTACACTTCTGTGAGTGGCTTATCTCAGCACAAGGCTCTTGAGGTTCACTCACGTTGTAGCACGTGACGTGCTTTCTTTTTCAAGGCTGTGTGGTGTTCCACGGCATGGGTATATACCACATCATCTTTATATATTCATCTTTTGATGGACATGTGAGTTGCTTTCAACTAGGGGCTATTGTTAATAATCAATTGCATAGTCATGTGTTTCTTGAGGGCTCTGACGATAGAGGATGGAGAAGTGTGCTTGCTGAGTCCTATGGTCATTCTATGTTCAATTTTGTGAGGAACATCCACTGTTTCCATAGAAACTGCAGCACTGTACATTCCACGATGTCCCAGCACAGTATGCTAATTTCTCCATATCCTTGCCAACACTTGCTTCTTGCTCTTACTTTGATGGTGGTAATTCTAATGAGTGTGAAATGATATTCCATTGCGATTTTGATTTTCATTTCTCTGATACTTAATGATGGTGAGCATCTTCTCACAGATGCTTACAGCCATGTGAATGTCTTCTTGTTTTTTCAAGACCTTGTGCATTGAGTTATCTTTATTGTTGTTGTTAAATTGTAGAATTTCTTAATAAATTCTGAATAATAATCTCTTATTAGAGCTATCATGTATAAATGTCTTCTATTTCGGGATGCCTTTGCTCCATGATTGTTTTCTTTAATATGCAGAGGTTTTAAGTTTGATATAATCCCATTTGTCTATTTTTGCTTTCTATTGTACGTGTGCTTGATGTCATCTGTGCCCCCAAATCAATGCCAAACCCAATGTCTTTAAGCCTTTCTCCTCCTTTCTTGTAAAAGCTTTATAATTTTGGATATTATTATCATTTGTCTTTATTCCACTTACTTTTGCATTAATATTTGTATATGCTGTAAGGTAAAGCTACAAGTTCAAGCTTTAGCACAGCCCATGCGATGCTTTTTGTCCAAGGCATTATCTGTTCCTAAGTTGCCCCGTTGTCATTCTGAGAAAGATCTGATTTATTTTGACATGGCTTTCTTTTAGTTTTCTAAGCCCTTTTTGGCTTTTCCATTGCTTATTTCCTCCATTGAAAGATTTTAATCATCCGGGTCCTATTTTTTTCAAGTTTTCTACTTCACACCACAGCAGGAAGGGTTATTGTACATTAGTCTCGAGTTCTGCAGGGGAAGGAAATGCACACAAACACATTCTGCCAGGCAGCAGAGTGATGGTTACAACCTACAGAGCTGCCTCACTGGACTGCATTTTTCCACTAAACTTTATTCTTCAATTTAGTTTGTATTTTCATATTGTGTAAAATCTATTTAGAGCTTTATAACACACACACACACACATGTATCACTGACTATAAATTATTTATCTATAAAAATACCGAGTCCTTGCTGGCATGGTGGCTCATGCCTGTAATCCCAGCATTTGGGAGGCTGAGGCAGGAGGATCACCGTGAGTTGGAGACCAGCCTGGGCTACACAGTGAGTTCCAGGTCAACCTCAACTGCACAGTGAGAACCTGTTTCAAACAAACACAAACAAAAACATACCCAGTCCTCAAGGTTCAATCCAGTGTAATATACGGATAGGTATCTGTTATAATCATCATCATCATCAGTTAATTTTTATCAAACACTGATTATGCTTCACTGCTTTATCCCTTAGCAACTTCATGACGAATCCTATAAAAGATGGAAGGACAATTATTCAACATTCAGTAGAAGAAAACTTCCTTTGTACGGAAGGTTTTTCTTCATTTCTACTGAATGTTCTGCTGCCCTTGGGACACGCAATGATGGAACTGCATATCGGTTAGAGAGTAAGAATTGGAAATGCTTTTGTGGCTCCGTGAGTGAATGAAAAGAATTTGGAGTTTCTCGGCAAGGAGTGTGCAGCAAGATGGAGTCGTGGCGGTGGAAGAAGAAATGAGCAGATGCCTAGTGTCTGGGACATGGAGTGGCACAGAGCAATCCTAATGATCCGGAGGTTGACACAGACAAATTGTATCCAGCGTATCATGCCACTTAGTATAAAAATCTGTTGTTAATTCCTAAGTAAGTTTAAATTATCTTTAAAATAAATAATTACATGAAATGACGTAAGGTTATTGATTTATTTGTGTATAGCACATTTATCTTTATTGTGTCAGCAAAGACAAGATCAAGTGGATCATGGTATTCATTTCGTGAAGTGTTATGGTCTTGTCGCGTTTCCAAGTGTAATTAACGAAACAGGAAAACACTCGTTGCACAATGTGGAGTGAAAAAATTGTAATATTAAAGTTTGTATGCGGAAGGAGTGAAATCGTCACAAATAGGAAAAACTACAAGGTTGTATAGCAAAATATTAACATGTCCTTTTGAAATCGTAGAATGATAGACTACTTTCTACTTCTCATTTCTCTACAGTTTTCAAATTTTCTGCAAAGTACATGCTTGATTTCCTTAAGATTATAACTTTTAGTATTTCAAGTATGCTAATTTAAAAATAACACTTGGATGCAATATTATTGTTTTGGAACTACATTAAATAATTAATAAATATTATACAAATGGACAGAGCAGAATAGCTTATAGTTCGAGACCACGTGCCTCCCTTTCCCAGCATCACAAAACAGAAACCAAAAACTTATATTTTAGCATGCCAAAAGGATCTAAAATTACCTCATTTATTAAGTGCTCTGTGGAGGAAAATTTTAGAAAGTCACTAGAATAATAATCTGGAGTTCCAGTTAAACTTCCATGGAGACTTTATAATTCTTTGGTAACAAGACCAACACTAAGACATAATAAAAAAACGTAGTAATACTCAGAAAATTAAAATTTTGTTCTAAATTAGAATTATCTCTAAGAAACAAATTCTGAAGAGGGGCCATAAAGTTACTACGAATGCTACAAAGACGTGGTCATCAAGCACTGTGTTTTTAGCCCATACGCTATTATTTTCTAAATCTACATGGGTGATATGGAGAGTAGTAAAACACAAGTGTATTTAAATACGTTACTAATCTCAAGTAGATGACTTGTTGTTTTTAATCAAGTATCACATGGGAATTCAATTACACTTTAGATAGCGAATATGTGCATTCTCAGTAAGCAACAGTAAAAATACTTTTCAACACTATGTAGAAAATTATTAATTCAATATCATATGAGGCCAAGAAAAAATTTTGATTTTGTGAAGTGTGATAATGGCTTTGTGGTTCTGTTTTTTTTTTTAATTGTGTTTTTTTTCTCAATATACACATATGTGGAGATGAAATAACATAACTCACAACTTATTTGTAATACTTAACAAGCAGGAAAGAGGATGTAATAAGCAAGCAAAGGTAGCAAGCTAATAACAATTTACAAAATACTTTTATTAGTGCATGTGTGCAGCGCACGCAGCTTACAGCCATCTCGTGTAGTGAGGACGTCTGCAGGGTAGAGCTGCGTTCCTTTTTAATCACTTTCCCTCTCCTTCCACCTCCCTCTCCCCTCTAAATCCCTGTTCTCTGTATTTGTTCTTGTTGACATTATTAATCCTACCCCATGCTTGTGGCATATAAGGTTTTCATTAATTAAGGTTGTTAAATTCCTGTACATGGCACATTTTTTTCCATTTATTTTCCATTCTCCTTCTCTCTCCTCTTGCTCACTTTCTCCTGGAGCCCTTCCTTACCCCTGGTCCCCTTCTATCCATCCTTTACTGATCTTTTTGTACTTTGCCTTAGTCAAACGAGAGACACTACATGGTATTTTTGGTATTTAGCTTGCGTGTCTGATTCATTTCACCCAACATTATATTTTCCAGGTGAATCCGTTTTCCCACAAATATCTCAAATTTTTCCTTCTTTAAAGCTGAGTAGCATTTGATTATATATAGATATACATTTTCTTTATGCAATTGTCTGTTGCTGGATACGCAAGCTGCTTCCAGGATTTATCTATTATAAATTGTTCTGCTATAAATATCAGTATGCTTGTATCAATGTAGTGTGATGTCTTTAGCTCTTTGGAAAGATTACATTTTAATATTCACTCTACTTTTGCAAAATAATTGTTCACTGACATTAAAAACTTAAGTGATCCATTATATTCAAATCTTGGTTAATTATTGAATTAGATAATTGTTACAATAGAGCAAATAATTTTTAAAGAAGGTGGAGAAGTATACATACTAAGATTTTATTTTATATAATATTATATTCTGAATAATATATCAATTATTTTATTCCTCAAAGGGTTATGTCCAGTCCTGGGATGCCTTTTTCACCTGTTGGTGACTCCCTTAGTAACAGCAAAGTGCAGGGCTCGTGAGCAAAAATCCACCAACAAAGAGCACACATGTATCACGCTCTTTTATCTATACAGAGTCCAGTTCTGGGAACAGAGCAAACACTGCCTAATAGGAACAGAAAAAGCCATCTCGGTGCTTCCTAACACACTCCCCAAAGATTAAGGACAACAAACTCATCACTGTGGGACTGAATGGGAATCTGTTTTATTCCTCCAGTAAAATACTATTCTTAGAAATCCAGGATCAATTTTTTCTCTCAAAAACAAAGTCCATGCCAGGTATAGTGGTGCATGCCTGTAATCCCAGCACTGGGGAGGCTGAGGCAGGAGGATCGCTGTGGGTTCAAGACCAGCCTGGGCTACACAGTGAGTTCCAGATCAGTCTCAACTACATAGTGAGACCCTGTCTCAAAAAACCAAAAAACAGAAAACAAAAATACCCACAAAATCCATTTTGATAATTGTAATAAATCATCAATAGAGAATTGCTTTATAATTCTGGAAAGTAAACACTGCCCATTTTAAAAATGTAATTAGTTGGATGTTGTGGCTCAAACCAGTAATCTCAGTTCTCTAGATGGCTGAGGCAGGAGGACTGCAAGTTAGATCCCTGCCTGGGGACATAGCAGCTTAAGGAAGCCCTGTCTCAAAACAATACTTAAATAATAAACTAACAAACCAATGGAGAGCTGGGGATGTAGCTTATTGCAAAGGCCCTGGGTTCAATTCCTAGAATCAGAAAGAAAAAACAAAACCTGCAATTAATTCTCTCCAAATAATTATCCTGATCAAATTAGCAAGGTCAAGCAGTTAACAAAATCAAAAACCATCACTCAGACAAGCAGTTAAAAAATGCCACTGTGGGGAAAAACTAAAGAAAGAAAAAGAAAGCAACAGTTAATTTATTTAATTTGAGTTTTATTAGATTAAATTATTACTTGTGCACATCAAAAAGGTGTTCTTAGAGCTACACATTTCAGGATAGTTATGATTCTCTTTTAAAATAATGATGAGAAAAAAAATGAATGTCCTCAAAACATGTGAAATGGGATCTGTTATTTCGTATTTTACCAACTTACATAACCAACCATCAATCCCAGTGAAGAATCTAGGTTTCCTCCCAGAATGAATCTTGAGATTTATGGACGAAATGGAGTTAAAAAGTACGATATAAATTTTATAAGATTCCAAGTGTCCTCCTTTGAATTACATTTTGTATATCAATCTAAATAGTACAGAACAATTTCTTCTTCGTCGTCGTCTTCTTCTTCTTCCTTTATTATTATTATTATTATTATTATTATTATTATTATCATTTTGCTATGTCTCTTTTTTCATGTGTTGAAGCTCCAGACACTCCATATCAAACAGAAATTTCAAACCCTGATACGTGGTTCGCTAAATATAGATGGGTGGATATTGTCTCAGTTTCTTAACAATTCATTTATTAGAATGGTTCTCTCACATTCTTTCATTCATCGTTTTCTCAGCAATATTTTTATGAATCACCTTTTTAAAAAATGAATACATCCAGTGCTAAGTGCTAAGAATACAGAAATGAGTCATATGATCTCTGCTTTTGAGGGGGTCTACAAAAAATGGGGACATGGAAATGAAAACAACCAACATAACCCTGACAACTAAGGGCTATAAGAGAGATAGGAACGGAGATGGATTCAGGGAAAGTGGTAGTAGTGTATTATGACCTCACATCATTTCAAAAGTCATTAAAAAATAATTGCAGGGTTTTAGAATTAGAGACTTACTGCTCACCAACCTCTAAGATACAAAGAGAGAAAATATGTGAAAGTAGAAAAAAAGCAAGCTCATTTTTCTAAGACGACTGCATTATTCTACCCAGATCCCTTGGGATCTTTGGGCTTTGAGCCAACTTGACTCAGGGACTCGATTTCTTTTTGCAGCATGGCAATGGCCATGAACATTCTGAATTGGACAAAACAATGAACAGACACAAAACATGGGGCCTGTGGAGATCTGGCTCTTGGAATTCCTTTCAGGTCTATAATTGTTAAAGCAGATCCTCCTCCAGCCTATGACTCACTTTGTATCTGATCCCCAACCTCTCTTGTTTTCCTCCATCTGGATTTTTTAATGGGCTCCTGGACTCCCTTTAATGATAACTAAAGACCCCTTAGGACACTGACTCTGGTAATTACCTATTAGGATCATCCAGTCCAACTATGCTCAGGGCCAAACCCAGACTGGTATGTGCTACTGGCCCCTCATCCCTTGGGGGACTGCTGCAGGAATACACTTGGGTCAGTATCACCACTGTCCCTCTCTGGGCAGCCTCCAGGCTGACCTGAAATGCATACAGAAATTACCCTTGGCATCGTGTCATCTGTGCCTACATCCTGAATCTTCTCATTCCTATCACAAGTGTCCAGCGTTCTCATGATGCTTTCTGTCACCTGCTTTATTCACTAATCATTCTCCCCAATCAAGAGTTTCTGAACAATATCCAGTGTTCTAGACTTTCCCAGCCTCCCTTTTCAGTTTCTGATCCCCATGTCAGTGTATGTGCCACTCTCTTAATGATTTAATTTTTGCCAAAAAAGGCAAAATCTGTAAGTCTCTACCTGGATAAATAAAAAATGAAAGATTGAATCAAGATATTGAAATGTTCACCACGGAGAGCTAAAGACTGCCCCTCTGGGTATTGTTAGGCCACTGACATGGAGGTGAAGGGCACTTATCCTACCTGAAGTGACAATCGATGAACATGCATAGCATAAGGAATAATTTTCATGCTCATTTTAGACACCTTCGAGAATGTTCAGAAATTTGGAGGAACAATTTGAATGTATTTGAAATTCCCCAGGAGCAGAAAGAAGCTGATTCTGTTTAACTGCAGGTCACTGTCCCTGAAAATAGAATTTAGTAAATATTCATTAAAATCCAGATTGTCAGAGAAGATTTGAGAACAAGTGAGAAAAATGTAAGCATTCTCTTCTTCTTTCTTTTAGCACATTATACAAACCTGGCACATAATATGAGCTCAAAAAAGTTTGTTCACTGACTAACTGATAAGAGTTACTACTCTCTGAGGCCAAAAGATACAGGGTCACAGTCCTGAAGTGCATCAAAAACTGGCTCAAAGATATGAAAAACAGCAGCGTGCAAAGAGTACCAACAAAACCTAAGAGAGAAGAAAAATAAGCCCCTTAGATGGGTTTACATGAGTATCTCGCTTCTCCCTAGAAATATTCTAATTACTGTCCAAATGTATTCAGTTAAAGGAGAAAACTCCACAAATCTTTGACTTCCTTTCCCTAAGGGAGATGCAGGCTTTTAGCAATATTTCAGAGGAACACAAGAGGGCGTTCCATTTTAACTGTTCTGAACTCTAAAATCATTTGCCTATGAACAATTTCACAAAATAATCTTAGAAACAGCAAACCTTGTAGCGAATCTGTGGTTTAATAATCTGGATTTAATATGAATATTTTATTTATATACAATTTATGTAAACTTTATTCATACTGAGAATTATTCCAAGTCTAAACAAAGGGGCAAATACAAATCAGGGTTCCAAAGAGTTTTTAAATCCTTAGCAAATTACAGTTTGATTGCATATGGCCACTTTCCTGATGGAAGCCCTGATGGGGCTTCATTTTTGCAACTACCTACTTGGTAAGTGTGACTTTTTTCAAAGATCTAGGAAAAACAATAGCTCTCAAGTAAAGGACTACAGGAACTTTATATGTTGCTATATAAAAATAGATGTATGATAGTGCGATTGCGTATGACTGTGTATTTGTGCATATTATGATCCCTTCAAAGCCTATGATCATTCCCTCCAACGTTAAGATTGCAGTTATTATATTTTATTATTTGACTACTGATTACAGCGGCTCTCTGAGAAGTGGGGATGACAGCTGTGGTGAGCTTTGGTGTCATACTTGGGATCTGGGTCATGTGTCACCCCAAGGAAGGTGTTTTCAAGCCAGTATTCCTTGGTGTGGCAATTTCAGCTCTCTTTCTGGTTAAACCTGGCTGCCACGTTTGCACTCTGTCACGTGGAATTTAAATAGGCTTCACATAGGTAAAACAGTCAAGATATAACAGAAATAAAATACTTGAAAAGCAGATACACAGTTTGTTAACGAAAGTATGAATTTTTCTAGTCCATCAGCCATGACAAAGAAAATGAAATGTGGGGTAACTGCAAAGGTATCATTCATCCCCCTTTTTTTCCAATTCTAATCCTCTTGACTAGACAAGGAAAATATGTCCAGAATGATATGGGCCCTGAGGTCCTTAAACCCTCCTACAAAGTAAACTAAGATTATTATTTTTGTGCATGTGAAGCTGTATCTAATATTTAGAAATTATTTTGTGACTTGCAAAAAACAATTGACTCAAAAGTCAGCGAAGGTACTGTAACCTGTAAATAAAGACTTCTCAAGTCCCAAAGCATTTCAAATAATTTAAAAACACTTAAAAATTTTAGAAAACAATTTATTGAAATCAGATAGTGATTATCAATTATTACTTATGTTTGCCAAATTATTAGACATTCAACTAAATTAAGTTTGTAAATTTGGATTTGGGAATAGTATAATCATAATGTCTATAGATGAGGAGGTACAATTATTATATCCTGAGGGGCTCCTCTCAACGTATAACACCAATAAGCTAAATTAATCAAACCTAGTACTTCAAAAATTAACAATATTTGGAGTGTCATGGTAAAGAACATATTTCAATTTATCAGAAGGTTAGAAAATTGATTCTTGCCCAATTTCTATTCAAATGCATATGTTTTACTATCATTAAAACTTCCTGAATCCCACTTTCTTCATCAGAACAATTTAAAAACAGTATTATTAGAGAGCAAATATAAAAATATATGTGAACTTCATTACCAATGATGTGCACACTATAAATCACAGTCAAAATAAAAATAAACTATTTTGAATTCCATAAAATTCAGTTTTATTAAGAATATGATAAAACTAGCGTTAGTAGATATTAAAAGAATAATTTTGAAAGGTAATTGTTTTGCAGGACAGTTCAAAAGACAAAATTCCATTCATTCAGAGAATTAAAGAGTACTTCCACGCATTGATTTGGGGCTAGAAATACAAAGGCTAAAGTGACAGACAACTCTGTCTTCATATTGCTTAGGGTCTGGCATTATTTTAAGTTGAAAAGAAACAAGATGTATCATGTGGTTATTCTCTGATACTTACTGAACATAGCCTCAATGCCCAGTAGTTGACAAGGCAAAAATTAGATTTAGCTTGTCAATATCTTGTAAAAGAATATAACCATTAAAATGAGAATTATGAATAAAGCAATTGGAAAAAGTGTTGCTGATATGTTTGCTAAATAAAATAGTAGGATTTCATAATGTGCCATGTGTACGAAAAAGAGTATGTATGAAGAAGCTCTGGAAAGGAACATCAGAATGAATTAGATAAATCACTATTTTATATTGTGTTCTCCACTATTTTGTCACATTATTTTATTCAATAATTTGAAAACATTAATAAATGAGAAAATACCATCTTTTTCATAAAGTACATCATAAAGTCTGCTGTGCTGTCACACAATTCTATCAATCTCTTAATTGTTTCAAAATATACAAGTAATTGGAGGGATTCTAACTAGTAAATAAATCCTTATCAGGTCTCAAAACATTGTAAGAATTTTAAAGCATTTTAAAATAATTTTTCCCAAACTGTGCCTCATGAGCATTTTTTCCTGTATTTTAAATTAAATTTTGATTATTTTTGGAAATTATTTAATTTGTGAAGGGTTTTATGCTCCTTACATTAATCGAGGCACTCTATATCTCATATTTATAGTATGCCCTTACTTAATATGATTATTATTATCCTAGGGTCAAATGAGTTGGGAAATGCCAGACTATTAGATGTAAAAGTACTTTGAGACCTGCAAAATGCTTTGTAAATAAAAGACTTCATTACTGCAATGTTTTTCTTTGTTTATACTAGGAAGATTGCTTTAATAAGGTTTTTAACTTGGATAAAATCTTTCTTCTGTTCCTCCTCTCTGTGGGTAAGAAAGATTGGCTTCCCCCAAAGGAATGCGAAGACCCAGTTGGTTTATTGTGTTTAAAACAGACTTAGAGGAGAACTGATAAAAAAGCCTTATAGCCTGAGAACGGAGAGCAGCAGGAAATCAGGCCACGATCATCCACTCACACTGCACAGTGCGACATGGCCCGAACCTAGACACACGAGAGAAACCATTTTCTGTAATCTTCCATCAATCACAGGACATCTGAGATGAGAAGACGAGAGCAAGGTGGAGGCCGCGGTGAGGCTTTGCAGGCTCCTGTCCTCAGCTTCTGAGAGAGGGGAAAGAGAATTTTAGTCCAGTGGATGATAAAGGTTGTTTTCTGTCTTTTCTATATTACGTGTGTTTGTTTTACTACTTCTTTTTCTTCAGTACCAGGATACAGTAAGACGTTTAATTTAATTAAAAGTAGCAATAAAAGTTGGGCAGGATTATCAGGAAAATGGACAGCTGTGGTGCTGTGTTCCCCCAGCAGCTAGAACCCCCAGACGGGCTGACCAGGAGACAGGAACAGGCTCTGACTTCAACCTGGGGCAAGAACAGGAGCAGCAGGGGGCAGCTTGAGCGCTCTTCCATTCAGTGCCTTGGCCTTGCCCTTGCCCTTGTTGGCTTTATTCAGCTGACCTCATCAATTACTATTCAAAGGGAACAGGCAATTTTGATTGCTCTGCCGGAAGATGTGATGTGTGCTAATGTTTTTAATATTCCTTTATCATGGTATGCTATGTTAGACTGCCTTCCACTCTTTTTTTCCCAAGGAGTTTTGACAGTGAATGAAGTTCATGTTATATTGACAATATTTTCTGCGTCCGAGAGAATTGTGTCAGATTTTGTCTTTTTAACCTGTTAAAAGATAAATTATTTTTCTTTTTTCTTGAAATATATTATAAAATATTTCAAGAATAAAAAAATGTGTGGTCACTACTCATCTTAAGAAAGAAAAACTTACTATTAGAAGTTGGCGTAGTTTTGATTTAAAATGTCTTCCAAAAGTCTCATGTTCCGAGGAGGGGCCAAGTTGGAAGGAGTGACTCAGAAGGGTGCATTCCTCTACCCAGCGGCTTACTTCTTTCTCTGCTTCCTGGCCACTATGTGGTGAAAATTCTCCCTGTGCCCTGGCATTCTGCCAAGTGATTTCTGCCTGGGAGCTGGCGGACATGGACTGAACCCACTGAAACCGTGAACCAAAGTTTCAGTTTTTAGGAATTTTGTACCACTGGTGGGAAACTAACTTGTGCAGAAGTGAAGCCCGTATATACATCTAGTTGATCAAATCTTCCTCTTTCTAAAGGATAATTGCAACAACAAAAAAAAGGATAATTGTTTTCATTTTCAGGTTTATTATTACCAGCCACTGTGCTGCACTTTTACTGATTAGAATATGCGCCTAAAGCCAAGGATTTAGCTCAGTGGTTCTGCCACCTGCCTCACAAGCACAAGGACCTGAGTTCCGGCCCTGGTAACAACAACAAAAAAGAAAGAATATGCACCTATAGGATACAAATACATATGCATATAACCCCCTATGCAAACCATAATATTGTTTGAGTCTTATTCATTACAGAAGTGGCATAATATATGTATGTATTCTTAATTTTTTCACTCAACATTATATATGTGAAATTCATTCATCCAATCATTCACTATTGTAAATAGAAAGCTATTAAATATATACAATATCATTTATTTTCATTGTTATATTGTTCAATAATAAAATATTTCCTATTTTATTTTATTATAAACATTGATATTATGAACAATTTTGTATATGTTTCTATGCATGTACATGGGCCATTATTTCTCTGGGGACATAAATGTGCATATAATTTCTGAATCCTAAAACATATGTATGTTACTCAGCTAGATTTTTCTAAATATATCTGCAGATGGTTTTTAACAAGTCACACTTCAACCAAAGTGCATGGCTTTAATGTTGCACATATTTCATGAATAAAAGATGTCAAAAAATTTCCCCAAATTGATGACAATGCAATTACATTATTTTATTTTTCATTTCATATCTCACTTTTAAAAAGCATCTTATTTGTTTAATTAATTAGTTATTTCCTCCATATGTCTTTAATAAAATTTGTTTATTACATTTATGTTCCCTTGTCCATCAGTTTGTCCATTATTGGTTGATGTTTAAGATTTTTATGATTCTGAATAGCAATCCTTTGTTGTATACATGCATTTAAAGTATTTTTTCCTTTTATTGTTTGTATTTTTCTTTACTTATAGTAACATAGAAATTCTAAATTTTAATAAAAGTTGGTCTTTGTGTTATAGTTTGAGTTTGTCTATTTGCTTTAAAAACTATTCATATCCAAAAACATTTTCATGTATTGCACACATTTTCTTTAAATTTTATTTACTATGTTTTTATTATAGATTTGTAGTACACTTAGAATTTTGGATGCTGGTGAATATGTTTGTAGGAGGGCAGTTTTCATTTTTTTCTTCTGTAACAATTATATCAGCACCATTTCTTGAACAGCCATGCTTTTTACACTTTTTACAAAATTACCTCACCAAATACTTTATTATTATGTTTCTTATTTAATCATTCTAGTGGGGGTTTAGTGATATTTAATCATGATTTAATTTGTATTTCCCAATGGCTAGTAATTTGAACTTATGTTATGTGTTCATTTGCCATTTTAATGTTCTCATTTGTAAAAATGTACATTAATGTCTTTTGTCGAATGTTAAAATAGATTTATGGTTTCTTTTTGGTTTTGAGATATTTTGTCTCTAGGTAAAAGTCATTGTCATATATATTGTTCTCAAACAACAAAATGGTAGATATAAATACAAATATGCCAATACTGCAATAAATATAAATGGATACACATTTACTTGTGCTGTCTATTAGAAATTCACTTAAAATATAAAGATATTGCCGGGGATTTAGCTCAGTGGTTCGGTGGCCTGCCTTGCAAGCGCAAGGACCCGAGTTCAATCCAAAAAAAAAAAAAAAAAAAGACAAAATATTGTTAAATGTTACCTAATAATCCTAATAATAGAGCTTCAAAATGCATAGGCTAAAAACTTAGAGGAATAAAGGGAAAAATAAAGAAATGTATAATTATTGTTGAAGGTTTCATTTTTTTCTCCATGTTTATAGACATATAAACTCTATAAAGCCTAATCATAAATAGAAAATCTGAATAGAACTTCAGCTGTTTAGGAAGTTGAATCTGTAATGAAAATCTCTTGAAAAAGAAAAGCCTTGAACCTGATGATTCACTGGTAAATTCTACCAAATTTTAAAAAATAAATAACAATTGACACCGGTCCTCTCAAACACTATCAAAAAATTGAAGAAAGCACTTCTGAACTCATTCTATGAGGCCAGCATTATCACAGCAAATTCAGATAAAAAGCTTTACAAGAAAACTAAAACATCTTTATGATGCAAAAATGTTCAACAAAAATGATAGCAAATTGAGTTCAGTAGCAATTAGAATGGCATCAGCAAATGAATAAGAAGCGGGAGAAAATCCCCCATAATGCTGATGCTGACAAGAAATTGAATCTTTGCTCTGTACGGTGTTGGGAGGAGTGGCCCAAATCATACAGCTACTTTGGAAAACAATAAGACAGTGCCTCCAGTCAGGCAAGGTAGTGCACACCTATTATCCTAGCACTTGAGAGGCTGAAGCAGGAAGATCTCTGTGTGTTGCATAGTGAGTTCAAGGACAGCCTGAACTACACAGTCAGACCCTGTCTCAAGAAACAAAAACAAAATAAAACAATAGCCAGTGCCTCCAAAGATTAAAATAAAATTACTATAGGACCCAGCAATTTCACATCCAAGTCCATACCCAAAATTGAAAGCTTATTTCCTAAATTTGAACATCCAAGTTCATAACAGCATTATTCATAATAGTTAAAACATGGAAACAATCCAAGTGTCCACCTACATATAATAATGAATAAGATGCATGTACATACAATAGAATATTATTCAGCTTATACATACAATGGGATGTTATTCAGTCTTAGGAAATAAATTCCTACAACATGCTACAAATTAAATGAATTCTGAGGACATCATGCTATGTGAAATAAGCCAGTCACAAAAAGACAAGTCTTGTACGACTCCACTTAAATATGATATTTAAGAGTAGTCAAAATCATAAAAACACACAGGGAAGAATGGTGGCTTCCAGGGGCTGGAGAAAGGGAAAGGGAATTTATTATTTAATCAGTAGAGCTCAGATTTTACAAGATGAAGAGTCATGGAGATGGGTGATGATTTCATAGCATTATGAATGCCATTAACATCACTGACCTGTACAATTCAAAATTGCTAAGATGATAAATCTTATGTGCATTTTACTACAGATAGAAACCCTGGAGGGGCCGAGGAAGAGAGGAATTCACAGGCCTTCTGCTAGGGAGGCCCAAGTTATTCAAATAGACCATAGCTCTTGAAATTTTATTTTAAAAAATTTAAATAGCTGGAAGTTAATCTCATTGTCAGCAAACTGGGGCTTCATAGGTATTCCCAATAGTCAGTAGCTATTTATTGGTTACCAGTGCATTTCCTTGCTCTGCAAACTGAGTTCACTCTGCAATACTGGCATGGCAGAGAAATTCTGGGGAGGTGCAATAAAGCACTGAGCCTCTAGCCTGGGAAAGAAAATAGCAACTAAACTAGAGGATCTATTTGGAAACAATATTTAAACTATTTCGGCAAAAGATCAACTGGGTCAGTGCCAAATGGACTAGAATTCAAGTCGTCATGAATAGAACTATGGGCTGGATTCCAGTATGAAAAGAAATGAGGTTGTTTTGAAAAAAAAAAAAAAAAAGAAAATCTAAACAACTTGGTAGCTAAAATACAAGGAAACTATGCTGTTTTTGTTACACAAGAGGTTTGCTGAGAATTCTTTTGTTTTTTAAAATCCCTAATCATATAATAAACATTAATGTTTATTTTGAATGGTATGGATAACATGGTTAGGGGTCGCAGAGAGTCAAGTTGTATAGATAAGTACAAGATGTCTCAATAAAGCTCAATTGTCCAGCATTTTTCATAGACAGTTACAATTTTAGTTGTGGCATATTTATGTTTTATGAATATCAAAACTGCAGCTTTCCAGGGGTCACGTGAATCTAGATGCATAGTGAGCATTATGAATCATTGATGATTTATTCTACTGCTGAACTTCCAAAAGTTCTTACCCTCTGGATGTTAGCCCTGTGTATTAACATAGAAGGCGTCCTCGGTTAATACTGGAGAAGGGTTAGGTTAGGAGGTCTTCAAAATACAAAAAGCCAAGACAAAAACTGAAGAATGAGGATGCCAAAAATCAAATGGAAAGCACAATTTTTAAAAATCGTAAGAATCCTACTTTAAAAGTAAAATAATAATTGCATTTAAATGAATGTAACTTTCAAGTTATTATCTCTTCCTTGAAATATCACAACAGTCTTTCTATTGGTCTTTCTGGCTTTAGTTGCCACTCAATCCAATCTCTCATATGCTATTCATAAATTATGTTTCTGAAGGTCAACCATGATCACGTCACTCCTCAGTTCATAAACTTCAGTGGCTCTTCACTCTCTGAACAGTGAAGAACAAACCTAAGCCTTCATTCAGTTTCCAAACTAGCTTTCCAATTCTGTCCTCCATTTTATGACCCTTAGAGTCTGATTCCCTTTATGGCCCAAACAGTCCAATAACTCAGAACCACTCCTGTTTTATGTGCATACTTTGGATGTTCCTCCCTCCACATACTCAGCCCCCCTTCTCCAACACTAGAAGTTACTGTATACTTAAGCCCTACTCAACTTTATAAGCCACATACCACCTGTTCTGAACTAAATGTGTTTCCTGATTTTCATGTTGAAGTCTTAACTCTCAATGTTAATGTGGTTAAAGAAAAGGGACTTTAAAAGGAAATTAAGGTAACTGAGGTCATAAGAGTGGGACACTAGTCCAGTAGAACAATGTCTCTATAAGAAGAAAAAAAGACTCGAGGGAGTTTTCCATGACTGTCCACAGGAGAAAGGCCACGTAAGGACACAGCTGAAAAGCTGCTGTCTACAAGCCAGGAAGAGAGGCATCGGCAGAAATTAACTCTGACTGTTCTTTGATCATGGACTTCTAGTGCTTCTAGCACTGTGAGAAATAAACACCTTTCGTTTAAGCCCCTAATGTAATGTTTGGTTATGGCGGTGGAACAAATCTACCATGTCCTCTGCGAGTCTTCCTCGATCACTCCATTTTCTCTGTTCTATGGCATTTTACTTGTCTCTGTATAATAGCACTGAGCACCCCCTATTAGTCACAGTAATTTAGTGTGTCATTTACTATTAATCTTGAGCTAAAGAAGGTGAAGCTTAATTGTTATGCTGTGTGAAAGCAGTTGGAATGAAGGCAGTTCAGATCTGGTGTGTGGACTCCTTGGCCAAAAAGACGCCCCCTTGTTCTATCTTTCAGTTTTCCGGCCCAGAACTTACATCCTGAAAGACAGCTCAAGCTGGTGGCTAAAGCTCAAGCCACTTGTGTTTCAGAAACAGGAAGCTGGAAGGGAGAACTGAAGGCGCAACATCCCCACACCCCTTGCTAAGTTAGCTCCTCAGGGGAGGCCTTCCCAGATATCCCAGAGAGCACTTCTTCTTACATGCCATTAACACCTAATTCTAAGATGTTAGGTTGGATGCTAAAAGGAGATGTTTTGTTGGTAAATAGCAATCTCCAGCACACTTATGTTCATTTCTCATTACCTCTAGAAGACTGTAAGTTCCTTAAGTGTGTGTTAATTATATCTGAGCATCCTGAAGGAATGTACCAAGAAGTTTCTCACATACAGGGCACTCAGAAAAATTAACTGAATGGATTAATCCGTATTAATTTGCTTGAACGTTCCAGGAAAGCCACATAGGTAAAGCTTACCCATTTCCGGCTACTACCTGCTCATATTGATAGATATCTATTTAGGTTTTGATAGTAACACTGTCATTATGCTATAAATGTGGTATTTTATGCTGAGCTTTCTCAAGATTAGAGTTTCTACTCTGCTTGTCAGGGTAAGAGACTATTTGTGTAAACTTTCCACAGGCAGAAAATTCTTGCCTAGAGGCTAGTATCTCTCTCTCTCTCTCTCTCTCTCTCTCATTTTTACCACACAAAAGAGTCTGATGATAAATGTAACTGTACTATATACTTGAAAGGTACCAATAAACTCAATGAAAAAATAAGAGTCTAAGAGTAGAAATTTTACAAAACGGCTTATGTGTGCTTATAGGAGAGGAAATCTTTCTGTTAAAAGATTGATGAGTTCAGAGCCATCAGATGTTCAAGGCTTCATCTTCTGCCAGAGACTGCAGTAAAGTGAAGTGGGCAGGATGCTACTTTTTTTATTTTTAAATGCTTAAAAATCTACCTTCTTCTGTTGGAATGAGTGTGAACTATTTATACTGCTCCTTGGATGCTTTTCTATCAACTTGTCTCCTAATTTTTCTTTTCACTGTCTTCACTTTGACCCCTCATAATGTAAACCAGTATGGTGAAAGATGTATGAGACTGGCCTCAGTGATGGAGGAGATTGACAAGAAGGGTTAACATTCAATCTCCAGTGTATGTGTCTGTGTGTGAAGGTACAGGGAATGGACGCATGACTGCAATTTATTGCTTTCAGAGCAAGGTGACTATTGCTGCCTCTTCCTTTCCTTCAATTCCATAGTGGTGCTGAGCCAAAGGAAGATGGGTTAAATTGTTGCCCCACAGGAAAAATGTGGAGGCTCCCTTTAAACCCCTCTAATCTTCGATCCTACTCACAAGGGTTTCGGTCTCTATTATACCTTTTTCCTTCAAAACGCATCCCTGAAACACAGCACAATCTCTGGCCTTATTCTGAACTTCTGTGCAGAATTATTCTTACCTAGGAAGGGATCATTGTCGGGTTTAACAAAACACATAGAGAAACAGAGGAGCACTGGTTTGTTTATCCTAACTCCTCCTTTTTCCAACATATCCAATCAGGTCTATGGCAAATCACAGATGTCGTTAGTAACATAGTAAGAGCCATTATAGTGCCCATTTTCCCAGGAGTGCAACTGAAGGATTTTCTGTGAATATGGTAACAAGTGACAAATTGTTCATGTCTATTTTCATGAAATGTTTTGACTGCTGAAGCTGTTCTATAGCAGTTCATTAAAGGACCCATAAAATATGTAAGTTTACATTTTATAAAAAGATCATCAGGAATTTCTTGGCTGATAGTATTTCTTCTTTTAAGCATCTGTTTTCTATTTTGTAAAGGCTTGCAGCAGTGGTTGTCCAATTGTATATTAGAAGTAGTTGATTTAAGCTGGAAGAAAACATTGTAATTTCTTAATAAAGATCCATCAATGAAGCTTCCTTAGAAGGCAACCAGCAATGTGTACGTAACACGTCGGTTTCAAAATATTAAAAAATGATAAACAATCACCAATACAATCCATCTGTTCTCTCCATCTGCATAACTGTCTTATTTTTAAAGCTAGGACACACACACACTGAGTTTAACATTACACAAAGCTGAAAACTTTTGCTCCCCAATGTCTAGGCAGCCATAAATAATTGAGGTCAATTTTAGAGGAATGTCATGTGTATTATTACATATGTAGGAATTTTTGAAAACGGATTAAACCTTAATTCCAACATAAAGTAATTTTGAGTAAAATCAAGCTGATAGAATATTTAAAAATCACAGATTCTCTTCTTTAACACTACTAGTAGTAGGGAGAATTTATTGAATGCTTAATTTATATCAGGCACTATGCCAGCACTTTACATGCATTGTCTCATTTAGTTCTCATAGCAACCTGTACTGATCCTATTTCAGAAAAAGAGACTGGAGCTCTGAAAGACAAGTTGCTTATCTAAGGTCTCCTAACCAGTCATACTCTTTAGGTAGTGTGACTATAGGGCTCATTCTCTTGTGTCTTGGTGACAAGGCACAGAAACGCATTCCAAAAATCTTGAGTCTTAGAGCAACTTCTTAGAGTTAACAACTGCTTCCAAAAATCCCTCTCTCAAATGTTAAAAATATATTCTCCCTCTCCGATCTGCTCCTCATCCGTAAGTTATAAAATGAACGACGGGGGTGAAAATAAGCAACATGTGTTAGTACTTACTGTGCTTCAGATATTTTTCTAAGCTCTTTTACAATTTGCCTCTTTGAATCCTTATAACCTTTATAAGGCAGGTACAATTATCCCCCACATTTCAAGTAAGAAAAAATGAGACACAAGAAGGAAATACATTGCTCGTGTCCAACAACTGGGAAATAGGGAGATGGATCTTTCTCAAGTGGGAAGGGGATCAAGAGGTGGAGGAAGGAGAGGAAAAGCTATGAAGAAGGGAAATCAGTCATGTTGTGTACATAGACTGACTCCGCACAGGAATGTAAACATCATGTACTACAAATACGGACTGATAAAAAGGAAATTGTAAAGAATATTTAAACTCAGAAACTCTGGCTTCAAATATGTATCACTCATATTACAGGAGCCATGCTAAGTGGTGGCTGAAAAATGATGAGTGAAACATAGTTGGTGCTTTTCAGTTAGCATTATGATTCCAAGCTTTGCCTATGCTGGACCATATCAAAAGTGTGGTCTCTTATTCATGGGCTCTTAGGTTGTTTTCTCCTTTCCACTATTAAGAATGGTGCTGCTCTGAACATCAATGTGCAAGTATCTCTTTGTCTGTTTTCAGTTCTCTGGAGCTGAATGGGATGGTTATGTCATATAGGTAAAGTGGCAAGTTTTGTGTATATATATGTATTTGCCTATGCTGGACCATATCAAAAGTGTGGTCTCTTATTCATGGGCTCTTAGGTTGTTTTCTCCTTTCCACTATTAAGAATGGTGCTGCTCTGAACATCAATGTGCAAGTATCTCTTTGTCTGTTTTCAGTTCTCTGGAGCTGAATGGGATGGTTATGTCATATAGGTAAAGTGGCAAGTTTTGTGTATATATATGTATATATAT